>NW_006399867.1:3374280-3456862 GCF_000299155.1 Elephantulus edwardii | reverse complement strand
ACACTACTTTTCTGCCACCAGATAGTCCTGTATTCTCTCCCAAGTGACACATTCACAGCTGACAACCCTTCTGGATCAGCATCAGTCACCAGTCATTGTTGTACAGACTGGTGTGGTTTTTTTTTGGATGCCACACGAGGTTATTAGAGAAAATGAAGAGGCCCGGTGGGCAAAGTGCGGTCCTGGTAGTGCCATTCAGGGCCTACCACGACTCCTTTCATCCTGGTGAGGAAGTGGCAGCTACTTCCCAAGCACACTTATTTCTCTTGTTACAAACAGCAGCCACCCTTGTGTGCAAGAGGAACGGCTGCCTGGAGGTGGTGCTGCTGAAAGAGGGCAGAAGAGGGAATGATGGCTGCTCGCGTGGAGGGTGTGCTGTCTCCAGGGTGTGCTGCCTGCACAGAGCACCGTCTGAATGGCTGTATAGTTCTGCTTTTCGCCAGCTGTAGGCTCTCCAGGGTGACTAACAGGCAACACCAGAAACGGCTTTCCTTCTTTTGTTGTTGTGGACCATCGCGTCAGAATCAACCCTTACCTTACCCTCCGATGGGTTTTCAGAGACAGTTAATGGCGTGGGAGGAGATTGCCCATCTTCCTCCTGCAGAGAAGCTGGTAGATTTGAACCGCATGCCTTTGGGATTGCAGCGCAGTTTCTTACCACTAGGCCACACGAGGCTCTCTTGTCGCTGACTTCAAACTGCCAAGTTCATGTTGCTTTTGCATCTCACTTTCCCTCTTGACTGCCTGTTTCCGCTGTTGTTCCTGGCTCATCTTGGATGACAACAATGACTCCCTTATGGAGGCCTACCTCTGCATTAGGCTCTGCTCAGACAACTTTATTTGTGCCATTAGCAGATTTCATCACCAAAGCAATCCTGCTAATAGGTGCTGCTATGATTCTCATTGTCCAGCTGAGGGCGCTGAGCCCGAGATAACTCATGTTTTTTGGTTACTGCTGGATTGGATAGGGTTCAGATCTGCTGTTCATAGAGTTGCTATGAGATATACTTGACTTCAGCTAACAACAACATCCATCACCATCCAGTTGGAACAGACCTATAGCTGACCCTTCAGTGGGTTTTCAGAGGCATTTCTTTAATTGCACGTGAAGAGATTGCCCATCTTTCTCCCATGGAACAGCTGGTGGATTCGAACCACGTGCCTATAGATCTCTCATTGCTCTCCAGTTAGAACCAACTCCTGGCCAGTCTTCCAGCAGGTTTATGAGTCAGTAAATCATATGCGAGGAGATTGGTTATTTTCCTCCCACTGAGCTGCTCATGGATTCAGGCGTCCGGAGAGCATGGCCTTGGTGTCAGCGGCAAAACTCCTGCGGATGAGGCCACCAAAGCTCTCAGCTCATAGATGATGTTGTTGTTAGATGCCATAGAGTCAACTATGACTCATAGTTACATTGAACAATAGAGCTGAACTTTGCTGTATCCTGTGCCATCTCGGAAATGCCCGAGCCTATTGTTATGGGTATAGTGTCAATTCATCTTGTTGGGGGTCTTCCTTTTTCTCTCAGCCCTCCACCTTTCCCAGCATGATGTCTTTTTCAGAGTACAGAGACCTTTTGGACAACATGCCCCCAGTGTGTGAGAGGAGGTTTCATCATCCTTACCTCATCCTTACCATTGAGTCTCAACCAACCCAGAGCTGACCCTGTCACGGGTTGTCAGAGGCAGCGAATTGCTTGGGAGGAGATTGCCCATCTTTCTCCCAGGGATCAGCTGGCGAATTTGAACCACATGCCTTCGGCATTTCAGCACTGTTTCTTAGCACTAAGCCACCAGAGCTCTTGACCTCATGGATGATGTTGTTGTTGTGTACCATAGAGTTGGGACTGATCCATAGCTGACCCTCGAGCGGGTTTTCAGAGGCAGTTAATCACATGGGAGGAGATTGCCCAGTCTTCTGCCACAGAGTCCAAAATATATGAGGTGGAGCTTCAAAATCCTTGCCTCCAATAGCAGCTTTGTTTCACCCTCTCCAGGACAGACCTCTTTGTTCTCTTGGCAGTTCATGGTATGTTCGAACTATGTGTCTTTGGGATTGCAGCACAGCTTCATGCCACTAGGCCACCTTCGAAAGCTCCTTAGAAAGACTTTACATCTTGCATTCTTCATGTTGTGGTTTCTAGGTAGGGCAGAGAGTTTGCCTTCATCTAGCAACTCAAAGACTGAAGTCTGCAATATGGATAGAAGCTCAATATAAAGAAAACAGAGATTCTTACCACTGGGCTAACTGGCAGCACCATGTATAAATAGAGAAGAGATTGAGATTGTTAATAATTTCAGCTTGCTTTGTTCTACAAGCAACACTCTTGGCACCAACAGTCAGAAAATAAAGACACAAATTACATTGGGAAAATCTGCTGTCAGGGACCTCCAGAGTGCTGAAGAGCAACAATGTCAGTCTAGAGACTGAGGTGCACCTGACCCAAACCATGGTCTTTTTAATTACTTACTCTGCATAAGAGAGCTGGACAATGCCAAGGGTAATAGAAGAATCATCGATGTCTCAAGTGGTGGTGCTAGAGAAGAGTATTGAACATACCACGGACTGCCAAGAGAACAAACAGTTCTGTCCTGGAGAGGGTGAAACTTAGCTGCTCCTTGGAGGCAAGGATTTTGAAGCTCTTTCTCACATGCTTTGAGCACGTGGCCAGGAGGGACCAGTCTTTGTTGTTTTGTTTGTTTTTTTTTTTTTAGGGAGTAGGGTTTTGGAAGAAGGACATTATGCTTGGAAGAGTTGAGGGCCAGCGGAAGAGAGGAAGATTCCAGATGAGATAGACTGACACAATAACTAGGGTAAGGGGGGGGGTAGGTGTATCAGAGACGGCGAGATTGGCTCAGGATCGAGCAGGGTTCAGATTTATTGTGCATAGGGTCACTATGAGTCATAGTTGACTTGATGGCACATAACAACAACAACAACAACAACAACAACAACAAACAACAACTATCTACTCCAAATTAAATAGGTTGTACCCATAGGGTGGCGTCTTTCAAGAAAGGCCAGGCATTTAAAACATTAAGATCACAGCCAAGAAAATCCTGCAGTGCAGTTCTCCCAAGCAACATACAAAGCCTCCACGAGTCAGTATCAACTCAATGGCAGTGGGTCTGTTTCTGACTTTATCTGTACACGGTGCTACCTCCCGGATGGATGTCCTTTAACTCCTCTAATAAGTGAGATCAGAGAGAGAGTCTAGAAAGCCCTCTCCTCCTCTGGCACGAGGCCAGCTTGCCTCACAGCACAGATAATTGGG
This sequence comes from Elephantulus edwardii, assembly GCF_000299155.1. NCBI lineage: Eukaryota > Metazoa > Chordata > Mammalia > Macroscelidea > Macroscelididae > Elephantulus > Elephantulus edwardii. The sequence continues at coordinate 3,453,588 of NW_006399867.1, read as the reverse complement.
GATCGCCTCGGGCAGGAAGACAAATCCGGCTCATGCCCTGCAGGACCCCCCAGGTCTTGGGCTGAAATGCACTTAGGCGAGCAGCAGGTCACATTGGCAGACACAGCCCCTGTTCACCTCTCAATGTCAGCCCCGCAGCTGGCCCCAGCTTCAGCTTCTTCCCCCGCCGGGTGGAGAGACTCGAGTCCCTGGCAGGGGTAGGCCTGAGACTGGCTATTAAATATTTTGAATGTGACCCCAGCTACCTCCTTTTGATAAAACCCCTATCCTTCTAGCCCACTGCTCTGGCTTAATGGGAGATGGTTATTAGAATGAAGGGACTCTCTCCTGTCCTGGTACCCAGGGATTTAGTCTCGACCGCTGTGGTAGAGCTGTACTGCCAAGGAGAGATTTATGTGTCTTGGGCTGTGTGTGTGTTTACCTGGCTTCATGGAAGGAATGGTGCCATAGAGGAAAGTTACAACACAGACACTAGCCTGGCAGAAGCTTGAAATGCTCTTGCATGATTTGGCTTGCTTTCTTATTCCATGGATATTCCTACATTCTGTTATACGTACTTGATTGCACACATTTGGCCATGCTAGCTGGAGGGAGTAGTCTTGGGAAAGAACATTGTGCTTAGGAAAGTAGCAGGTCAGTGAAAAAAAGGAAGACCCCCAACTAGGTGGCTTGACACAGTGATGGCCACAATGGGTCTAAGCGCAGGATAGCGGGTGAGGATGGCGCAGGACTGGGTAGAGTTTGATTCTATTTTAGGTAGCGTTGGTATCAATGGGAGCTGACTGAATGGGTCCTAGAAACAACACGTGTTCCTGCAACCAGCTGACGGAAGGGCATGTTGGTAACTGCTTCTCCATGTGAAGAGACACACAGAGCAGACTTGAACTCCAAAGGCAACCTGGAGTCATGCTGAGCTCTGCAGAATGCCGCTGAGGTTGGCCAACCCCATTAGAGTCACAGACAATCTGAAGATTCACAAGCAAGAAATAGATAGTTGTTACAAGAAAGCCTTGAGATTTCAGGGTTATTTGTTACTGCAGCAAGAGTTGTCTTATACACCATGTCTTCAGAAAGCCTTCTTTGTCCTGGCCCCATTCTAAGAGGCTTCACTGGCCGCCCCTATCATTGTCTATGTTTGCTATGCTTGTTTATCAATCATGTCTCTCTCCAAAGAGTGCTATACCACTGAATACCTGACGAGGGCTCTTAACTTCTGTCTTTACACACTTATTTCCCACCCCAAGCCCCCAGGAGTCATGGTAATCAGGTACTGAAGGAAAACGAGGTCTTGGCTTACACTGTTGTAGATTTTTACTTACTTTGCCATGGCAGCCTTTAGGTCTAATGACTGGCTCATCTAACTCCTTCACCCACAGCACTCCCTATTCCAACAATCATCCCCTCCAACTGTCCAACTTAGCTTCACCTCCTTATACAACCAGGATCCTCTTGTCTTATGTTTCCCAGTAGGATTTACAGGCTGAGTACTAGGATGTGGGAGCTCTGGTGGCCTAGTGATAAGGAGCTGCACTGCTAACCCAAAGGCACACAGTTTGAATCCACCAGCTGCTCCATGGGAGAAAGATAGGAAGTCTCCTCCCGTGTGATTTACTGCCCCTGAAAACTCCTGGAGGGACAGTGTGAATTCATTCGACTTGATGGCACAACAACAACAACAGCAAAATAGCAAAGGGGATGGACACACTGGCTCCATCCTTGGGGTGTAGGGGGCGTCCCAGTTGAAGTGGGCAGTGGACCCTCTCCCTCGTGTGTAGCCACCCCTTCCACTTATGCACAACCCAAGATCCAATCTCTTGCTGTCTTTTGACTCTGCATTCATCAAGTTAGACTTTATTCTTAGGTGTCCTTCCACAGTGGCCGCCTCAATGCAGGCCACTCATCTGGCATTTTAGCAAGGGTGAGAGCGTTAGATGGGAATCTTTTCTAGGCACTTTAGCAAATGTCATCTATAACTTCTGACTGGGCCTGTTTGAGACAAATGCTCACCTGCCCACTAAACCAGCACAATGGAGTACAACAATTCGTCATGCCTAGGTCAGGGGCCTGCTTGAATCCTACCCAGATCACATTGACTGAGCTGAAAGAGAAGGACTCCAGAAGAGTGTATTTACCACATAAAACGAGAAGAATTCCAAACTAGTCCTTAAGCACTGTGATCTCTAGGACACATACCATTTCAATCTCCTTCCCTTATATGCAGGAAAAGTCTAGGGTTGTGATGAATTATCACTCCCATGGATAGGCTACTGATCATTTCACTCCCGGTTAATGGAAAGATTGATTTTATATCTGGGTCAAATGGTAAAGAACTTCAACGGAACTTGAGGATGACCTTTAGGAAGTACAAGAAAGAAATGGTCAACAGTCAACAAGAAAACAAGTACCTTAGTCATATAATTGGAACTGAGCTTTGCTAACCATCAGTGATCTCGGAAGAGAACTTTGAGCCTTAGATGAGATTGCATCCTGGGTCAACACAGTGAAACTCTGCACAGAATATCTAGTCAAGCTAGGCTGATAATCTCTGATCAACTGAATGGTGAGATGATACATTTATGTTGTTTAAATCTGCTAAATATCTGACAATTTGTTACACAGCAATAGAAAACTAACACATAGACTAGGGAGAATACTAGGTAGACAAGACAGTGAAGGACAGATGGCATCTTCAGATGAAGTACACTAGCTCTGGAATTGAAGGTGAAAAGCATGTCTCTGACCCTCACACTAGCAAAAAAATGGGTAGGTATCCTGCCTGTTCCATTTGGGTCTCTTGCTTTAAAAAAACAACAACACAAAAAACCCCCAACCCACCCCAACTTAAAAAATTAAAAGGCCAAAAAAAAAAACCAACAAAAAACCAAAAACCCACAACAAAAACCGAACAAAACTCAACTCTTTGCTTTTGAGCCAGAGTCAACTCATAGCTGACCCTCCAGTTGGTTTTCAGAGACTATAAATCACGTAAGAGAAAATTGTTCATCTTTTTCCTTTGGAGCAGTCTATAGATTCGAACCACCTGCCTTTGGGTTGATAGTGTAACTTCTTACCCACTAGGCCACCAGAGGTCCCTAATTTTTTTACTCCAGAATCTATTTTTACAATAAAGGTGACTTGGCGAGCTCTGGTGGCCTAGTGGCAAGAAGCTGCAACTGCAAGTTCAGAGGTGCACAGTTCAAATCCACCAGATGCTCTGCTCGAGAAGGAGGAACAATCTCCTCCTGTACCAGTCAGATCTGATTTGACAGTACACACAAAAAATAATGAAATAATAAAAAAAATAAAGGTGACTTTAGGATGTTTATATTTTGCCTGAGTAGGCAGCATTTACCATGTATAATGTTGTCGTTGTTAGGTGCCATAAGGTAATTTTTGACTCAAAGCAACCTAATGTACAAAGAATAAAACCCTTCACTGTCTGCCATCATCCCCCCAATTATTGCTTTTTTAGGTCCATTATTGCAGCCACGGTGTCATTTGTAATGTGCACTCCTCCTACTCAGCTTTCAGCTTGTCACACTGTTACTTGTTGCTGTCATAATGGAAGCTATGCTGCTGGTGTATCTCAAAGACCAGTAGGGTGAGCAGTGAGGGACAGGATTCATTGGAGCTTCCAGACTAAGACACACGAGGGAGAAGGACCTGGTGATCTACTTCTCAAAAATTGAACAGCGGAACAATGTCTGATATAGTGCTGGGAGATGAGCTCCTGGCATTCAAAGATGCTCAAAATACAACCAGAAAAGAGGGCACCTACACAGAGTAGGGTTGATCTTAATAGCGAGGCTGGAGGAAAGTGTTAGGGACCTCTATTTGCTCATGAGACATAACTCAGAATGAGGACAACTGGAAAGAGTCACTAATAATCGGGTGGTACAATATACAAACTACAAACTGAAGAATAACGGCAAGTTGTACCAAATGAAATGGAATGCTCAGAAATCAATATCTTAGGCATTAGTGGGTGAGACCAGGCTGATTCTGGCCATTAAGTCAGATCATTCTTTGGAGCACTGAGATGGACAGTCTTCTGCTGGGAGAGTTACAACTTTGGAAACCCACTGGAGGGTCAAGTCTGAGTCAGAACTGAGTCGACAGAAATTGAAAGAGTGCGACTATGCCAGTAAAGACAAAATTAAGGACAGAGCTGAGTTCATTGTCAAAAAGAACATTTCAAGATGTATCCTGAACTTTGATTCTAGATAAAGTGATAATGATAGAATGTTAATTATTCTGATCTATGCCCCAACCATTAACACCAGAGCTCAGGAAATCCATGGGAAAGTCTGCTGTAAGGGACCTCTCCAAAGTACTGAAGAGCAATGGTGTCTCTCTGGAGACTAAGGTATGTCTGATACAGGCCATGGTCTTTGCTATCACTTGTTATGCCTCAGAGAGTTGGACAATGACTAGGGAGGATAGAAGGAGAATTGATGCCTTTGAACTGTGGTGCTGGAGAAGAGTATTGAGGGTACCATGGACTTCTAGGAAAACAAAGAGATTCATCCTGGAGAGGGTTAAACCTGGTGGCTCCTTGGAGGCAAGGATTCTGAGGCTCTGTCTAACATACTTTGGACATGTTGTAAGAAGGGTCCGGTCCTTGGAGAGGGACATCATGCTTGGTAGGGTGGAGGGACAGCCCAGGAGGGCAAGGTCCTCTATGAGGTGGATTGATTCAGTGACTGGGATAATCGGGATGGGAGTGTCGGAGACAGTGCGATTGGCACAGGACAGAGCAGAGTTTAGGGCTGTTGTACATAGGGTCGCTATGAGTTGCAAGCGACTCGACAGCTCATATGCTGGGGTCTTTTCTCTTTGCTGCGTTAGAGAAATTGAACATCTGTGATTGCCCCATGAGTCACTGAGGGGAGAGTGAAACCTTAGTCTTGTTGAGTACTTAGTTATAGAAATGGAGATACTATGTGTTATTGCTGTCAGCTCCCATAGCGTTGGCCCCTGGTTCATGGAGATCCCATACACTGTGTTGGCCTCTGCCATCACCATGATTGATTGCAGAGCGGAGCTTTGTGATCCATAATGTTTTCATAGACTGGTTTTCAGAAGACTGAGCAGCCCTTTCTTCCCTCTCTGTCTGAGTCTACAAGCTCTGCTGAAACATGTTCTATTTTTTTTTTAAATTAATTTTCATGAAAGTTTACAGAGACAGGATTTCCAGTCATTCATTTTTGCACTTTTCAACCTACCCACCCACCCCCCTAAACAGACAGAATTTTTACAATTCTGTTCCCATGTGAAACCTGTTCTTAATCAGGAGCCCTGGTGTGGCACACTGGCTAAGTGCTTTGCTGCTAACAGAAAGGTTGGCAGTTCAAATCCATTAGTGGCTCCATGGGGATAAAAAGGGGCCTGGAAATCTGCTCCTGTAAAGATCACAGCTTAGGAAACCCTATGGGGTGGTTTCTAATTTATCCTACAGGGTCATAATGAGTCAGAATTGACAGAACACCACCACCACCACAACCACCACTATCACAACAACAACAACGATCGTATCAGGCCAGGCTTCTCACCCGTGTTATGGAGGTGCATACCTCTTACTGCTGGCTTGGACATAGCTGGACGCTGTTCTGTGTTGATAACTTGGACATAATTCCCAGATGAATGTGCTGTCAGCTGCTCTCGCCCTGGTTCAGGAGCCAGGAGTAAGAAAGCCAAGTCCTCACGAGGTTTCCTCCTAAAAGCGCGCTGTCTTAGTTTCTTTTCTGCTGTGACAAAACATCACAGAGGGGTGGTTTAACAAACAGGAATTTATTTCCTCTCAGATTAGAAGTCTTAGTTCAGGGTGCTGGCTCTGAGGGAAGCTTTCTGTCTCTGTTAGTCTCTCTCTCTCTCTCTCTGTGTGTATGTCTTTGTCTCTTTTCACCTCTTTTTCTCAATTCCTTGGTGATTTTCATGTGACGTATACCATTTTCTCCGTTTGTGCTTGCTTCTCTGTGTGCAATTTGCTTTTGCTCTTTTTAATACTATTTTTTATTGAATTAAAAAATTAAGTTCATATACATTGTGTTTCAAACTTTTGTTCATTGAGATTATGTTTTGTACAATGGTCTCCATACATTGTGTTTTATAAAATTAATCCCCACTGAATTATGCCCACCATTATCCTGTCTTTTCAGATCCCTACTGGATCCTTCCCCCTTCTTTACCCTCTCCCTCCACCTACCAAATTGTGCAATCCTTTGATTCCCGCCTACCCACTCTCACCCCTCGACTCCCACCCCTTCCTCCCTTGAACACTAATACATGTTTTACTAGTTATCCTTCTATTTTCACAATAATTGATTTAAGACACACCCTGCACTGACGTGGTCTTATTAACAAAACAAAATCCTGTTCCAAAATGTAAGGAACATCACTGGGCTCGGGAGTCTAGGATTTACTCCACATGGTGTTTGGGGACCGCATTCAGTCTGTGAGATACTCTCTGTGTGTACTTCAGTGTCCAGAAGCGAGCCCCTTTAAAGAATCCATTTACAGAAATGCAGTAGTGGACAATTGTGGTGGACAGCTTCAAAGGGGTCATCCAAAGATCCCTGCCTCCAGGGACCCTAGCCTTTATGCAATCCTCTTCCCTTGCACGGGGACTGGATTTTGTGATGAACTTTTAAAGAGTTGTGTACCATTGAGTCAGAACGGACCCATAGCTGACCTTCCAGCAGGTTTTCAGAGACAGTGAATTTCGCTGGAGGAGATCACCTATCATTCTCCCATGAAGATTTGGTGGTGGATTGGAACCTTGTACTTTTGAGTTGGTAGCACAATTCTTTACCACTAAGCTATGAGTTTGTTGTGTACCATTGAATCAGAACCAACACTTTACTGACCCTCTAGTAGGTTTTCAGAGGCAGTAAATTGCACAGGAGTTTATTTCCCATCTTTCTACACAGGGCAGCTGGTGGATTTGAGCTGCATATCTGTGGGTTGGTAGCACAATTCCTTAACACTAAGCCACCAGGGTTCCCTAAGGCATGAGTTGTTGTGGATGTGTACCAAAGAGTCAGAACTGACCCATAGCTGACCCTCCAATGGGTTTTCAGAGACAATTACTCATACAGAGGGAGACTGCCCCATCCTTCTTCCACAGAGCAGCTGGTGGCCTCAGACTTGGTGCCTTCAGGATTGCAGAGCAGCTTCTTGCCACTAGGCCATCAGAGCTCCCTAAACCACGAGTAAGACACACAAATGTAATGGGATGTCCCTTCTGAGATTAGATTACCACAGACTAGGACTTGTATTTTGCTGGCATATACTCTTTCTTGCCCTCTTGCTTGCTTGTTTTAATGAGTCAAGCTGCTACACTGTGGTCCTGCCTATGGAAGGGTCCATATAAAAAGGAACTGAGGGTAATTCAGTTAACAGCCTGTGAGAGACTGAATTGTGTCAACAATGATGGTAGTGACTTTGGAATCAGATCCTTCCCCATTTAAACTTTGTCATGAACCTTGACTAAGGTTTTGATTGCAGCCCGTGAGAGACCCTAAAACAGAGGGTCTAGCTAATCTGCTCTGAAACTCCTGATCTATAGAAACAGAAATAATAAGTGGGTGAATGTGTTTGTGTGCACCTGTTTTGTTGTTATTGTTGGGTATTGGTGGATCATTTCCAGGTTACAGTGACCTTAACATACAATAAAAGGAAATATTTCTGGATCCTACCAATCTTCATTATTGACAATATGCCTTTTGGTCAGCCACTGGGTCAATTCATCTTGTTAAACGTTGGCTTCTTTTTTGCTGACTCTCTACCTTCCCAAGTATAACGTCCTTCTCGAGGGACTGACCTCACCTGATAACACGTACAAAGTAAATGTGTTAAATACTACAGCAAAACAAAATTCAGTAACATGACTTGTGCTTTTCATGGTTGTAAAAGCTCAGCGGCCCCTAACATTAACTTTTCCATTTTTCTTCCCCTGAGTCCCCAGTAACCACTAACAAACTTTGGACACTACACATTTGCCTACTCTAGATACAGCATATGTATGGACTCTTACAATACTTGTCTTTTTTTGTGACTGTCATTTTCCCCTCAGCATAATATTTTTAAGGTTTACTCGTAACATCTATCAGGAATTCAGGGAGCTCTGGTAGCCTGGTGGTAAGGGGTTGCACCGCCCAACCAAAAGCTCACAGTTCAAACCCAGTAGCTGTTTCTTGAGAGGTAACCTCCTCCTGTGCAATTTGTTGTGTTGTTCTTGAGTGTTATGAGTACGACTCATAGCAACCCTATGAACCTCCTATCCTGTGCCATCGTCACACTTCCTGAAATGCTAGAGCCCATTGCAGCAGTCACCGTGTAAATCTTTCTTTCCTTCACTGACCCTTCACCCTTCCTAGCATCGTGTTCCTCTCCAAGGAATAGCTCCTCCTAGCAACATGCCCCAAGTATGTGAAATGAAGCCTCATCATCTTTATCTCCAAAGAGCACCCCAGCTGCACCCTCTCCAAGACTTATTTGTTTTTTTGGCCATCCATGGGATGTTCAGTACTCTTCTCTAACATCACAGCTCAAAGGCATCAGTTCTTCTTCTGTCATCCCTCTTCATTGTCCAGCTCTTAGATGCTATGGCAAGTGTGCAGAAAGACCATGACCTGTGTCAGATGCACCCTAGTCCCCAAACTAACTGTGCAGTTTACTGCCTCTGAAAACCCACTGCAGGTCAGCTATGAACTGGTTCCTACACAGTGGTATACAACAATAACATTGGAACTTTATTCCTCCCTGTGATGAGTCAAATCCCATTGTGTGTGTATAGAACATTTTGTTTATCCATTCATCTGTTGGTTACCTTATTTCCTGTGACCTTTTGACATTTGGGAATAGTACAGCAATGAAAATTTGTGTACACATGTGTGCCTGATGAGTTCCTGGTGTCAGTACTTTCGGGTGTACACCCAATAGTGGACATGCCAGATCATGCGGTAGTTTTGTTTAAGTTTAGTGTTTTCCTCAAAAAGTCTAAGCATCGCTAACAGCACTAGGAATGAGTGTTTATGTACATTGTTGATTGTGGTAAGGTGCCATTGGGTACAGTAAGACTCAAGTTCTGGGAAAATTTGTTACAAAGCAGCAGATAGTTAACACAACAATATATAATACTGTATCTTACTGCTGATTGGCATGTTGTTATGTGCCGCCCAGTCACCTGCAACTCATAGCAACCTTATGAACAATAGCTCGGCAGCCTGCCCTGTCCTGAGCCAGTCTCACTGACTCTGACACACATACCCCCATTGCCCTAGTTACTATGTCAATCCATCTCATCTGGGGTCTTCCTCTCCTGTGTTGTCCCTCCACCCTTCTGAGCATGAGGTCTTTCACCAAGGATCAGTCCCTTCTGGCTACATGCCCAAAGTATGTGAAACAGAGCTTCAAAATCTTAACCTCTAAGAAGAAACTTGGCTTCACCCTCCCCAGAACAGGCCTGTTTGTTTTCTTGGCAGTCTATGGTATGTTTAAGACTCTTCTCCAGCACTACAACTCAAAAGCATTGATTCTTCTGTCATCCTTAGACATTGTCCAGCCCTCTGATGCATAGCAAGTAATTGCAAAGACTACTGCCTGGATCAGGTGCACCTTAGTTTCTAGACTGACATCATTGCTTCTCAGTACTCTGAAGAGGTCCCTGACAGCAGCCTTTCTAGGTGCAACTCCTCTTTTGATTTCCTGACTGCTGGTGCAAAGAGTGTGGATTGTGGAGCCGAGCAAGCTGTAACTGTCAACAACCTCAATCTTTTCTCCATCCATCATGGTGCTGTTAGTTTGCCCAGTGGTGAAAATCTCTGTCTTCTTGATGTTGAGCTTCAAGAGAGCAAAATGTGATTTACATTGCATGCTTTGTACCAAAATCCTAATACACTCATGGCCATTTCTGTACACCCTCATCTTACACTCCTATTCTCTCTCAACATCACTCTCCAGCCTTGCAATGTCCAGCTTCATTAGCTGTCTTCTTGCCTGGCTTTTAAGTTCTTTCTGCCTCCACTTTTGCAGAGAATTCGAGTGCTTTTTGACTTAGCTTCCTAAACTTGTTCAGAAATTCCCCAAGGTGTTCATCCGAACAAAGTCTTCTCATGAACACAATCTATCTTCCTTTGGGAGTGGTGAGGGTTGCAGGCACAGAAAATAACTATTATGTAAGTCTCTTAACTGCTCCTTGAAATATTGCCATTCAGTAGCTTAAAGGTGTTAAAAAATGCATGCAAACAAAATATTAATCTAACAAAGACAATGCCCTTATAACTTTTTTCCAGATCAAGTCATCATGCCATCTGTGAAGGAGGAATACATTTTATTGGAGAAAAGCTTTCAAATCCTATGCTTTTTGACATTGCAACTAGCATTTTAGATAAGAAGTCTATTACAGAAATACAGTGATCCATATTGGAAAAAATGAGATAGAAAATGATTGAAGAATCCCTTGAAATTGATGAAATATGTTTTGAAGACCGAGACTGTGAGATTGTAATTGTGAAACAAAAATCGACGGTCTTGTAGATCTTTGAGATTTGGGTGTGGTTGGCTTATTCAGGAAAATCTTAGGAGAGCTGAGACTTTGTTAATCACCTGATACATGTTTTGCAAGAAAGAGAAATGTAAGTAGGTGTCTGGCTTTTTTTTTTTAAAAATATATAACCTCCAGTAAGAAAATATATATATATATGTTGTTGTTATGTGCCATCGAGTCATTTGCGACTCATAGCGACCCTATGTACAAGAGCTCTAAATGCTCTTCTATCCTGTGCCAACCCAGCCATCTCAAACACACTTATTCCCACTGCTCCAGTCACAGAATTGATTTATCTCATGGAAGGTCTTCCTCTCCTTCACCGCCCCTCCACTCTGCCAAACATGATGTCCCTCTCCAAGGACCAGTCCCCCCTTGCAACATGCTCAAAGTATGTCAGATGAAGCTTCAGAATCCTTGACTCCAAGGAGCAGTCCAGCTTCACCCTCTCCAGGACAAACCTGTTTGTTCTCCTAGCAGTCCATGGTATATTCAACACTCTTCTCCAGCACCACAGCTCAAAGGCATCAATTCTCTTTCTATCATCCCTATTCACTGTCCAACTCTCTGATGTGTAGCACGTAATTGCGAAGACGATAGCCTGGATCAGGCTCACCTTAGTCTCCAGCCTGACATGGTTGCTTGTCAGTACTCTTGAGAGGTCCCTCACAGCCGACTTTCCCAATGCAATTTGTCTCTTGATTTCTTGGCTGCTGTTACCAAGAGTGTTTGTTGATTGTGGAGCCAAGCAAACTAAAATTGTTGACTATCTCAATCTCTTCACCATCCATAGTGATGCTGCCAATTGGCCCAGTGGTGAGAAACTTTGTTTTCTTGATGTTGAGCTTCAATCTCTCTCTCTCTCTCAAACACAAAGTTCATAGAGTTTCCAGAAGCATCTTGCTTAGGAAGTGGTTGCCACTTTTGCTTCCAAACCAGTCTTAAACTGGGAGATCCACCAAATACTGTCCACCATGGGTAACGGTTATGCCCTTTGACACCCCAATGGCACAGCAACCCCAGGTTACCTCAGGCCAGCACATTGACAGAAGAGTGCTGTACCACTTAGAAGAACGTTCCTCCAAAGTTTAGTAATCACCAACTTTAAGCACAAAGGCCCTCCCCAAGGTCTTGAAGACTCTAAAAAAGAGGCTTAAATTAAAAAACAACAACAAGAACCAATACAGTATATTGTTGTTGTTATGTACTGTTGTGTTGCCTGTGACTTACAGCAACTATATATATAGGAAATCAAGTAAGTTGATGAAAGTGTAGAGAACTAATGGTTTGTTAGGTACCATCAAGTCAGTTTCCACGCACTGTGACCTCACTACAGCAGGATGAGACACTATGTATCCTGTGCCATTCTCACAGTTGTTTCCTATTGGTGCAGACACTGTGTCAGTCAATCTTGTTGGGCTTCTCTCTATTTTGCTGACCTGTAAGCACCATTCGTGGCAACCTCCAAGCACAACACAGAGAAATCATGCTTAGCTTTGCGATGTTTTCAAGAACATGGCTATGTCTGAATCCAGTCATACATTCAGTGCTTACTTTAAGTGACTTTAAGTGTTAAGAGTTATACAACTAACTGAGAGGTTAGTAGTTCAAATCCACCATCTGTTCCTTGAGGGAGAAAATGGCCAGTTTCATCCTGTAAAGATTAACAGCTTCACAAACGGAACAAAAAGTGTTAGAATCAGTAGCAGTGGGGTTTGCAAGCCAGAGACTCATCTTCTAGCATATCAGTCAATGTCTTGTTGTAATATGTAGGGGTTTTCACTGACTAATTTTTAGAGTATTGAATGAATATTGCTAGAACAAACAGCTTCATCCTAGAGAGGGTGAAACCAGGCTGCTCCTTGGAGGCAAGTATTCTGAAACTTCATCTGACACAATTTGGAGATGTTGCAAGAAGGGATCAGTCCTTGGAGAGGGAGATCATGCTTGGGAGAGTGGAGGGACAGCACAAGGGTGGAAGATCCTGGATGAGATAGATTGATCAGTGAGTGGAGTAATGGCGGTAGGTGTGTCAGAGACAGATTGGCTCAGGATAGAGCAGGGTTCAGAGCTATTGTACAGAGAGTCACTATGAGTCACAAGCGACTTGATGGCACCTAACAACAAAACAATATGCGGAAGCAGATTAACTGCTAGTTAACTGCTAGCTTCCTAGTCTTAGCGTGAGAGCTGCACTCAAATCTGTCCATTATGGATGATTCTGTTGTATTTGAAATATTTGTGGCAAAGCTTCTTGTACCACACACAAGCTCCCACGGTGCCACAAACTGACAGATGAGTGATGAAAAGCAATTGTCACAGGGCAAAAAGAAGGAACAGGAAAAATGTTAAGAGCAAGTGATTCTATAAAAATGCACAATCTGGCCACTTCTGATTAATCCGCCCTCATGCGCCACTGCCAGCTCTCAGCTGGATTCTTTAGCTGCTCCGCCCCACCTTAGAGTCTGTTTTCAACGCAGCAACCAGAACGATCCTTTTCAAAAAGTGAGTCAGATCATGACACACCTCTGCTCAAAACTTTCCAATGTTTTCCGCATGAGTCAGCGCCTAGGTTCTTCAAACCACCTGCGAGATCTGACACCCTCTGCCCCCGCCCTGATTTCTCCAAGTTCCAGACTCCCCAATATCCCCTTCGGAAGGCCAGATGTGCTCCAGCCTCAGGCTCTGTGTCAGCTGTTCTGACTGCCTGGGAGATACTTTGACTAAGTTCCCTTCAACTCACTCGCCTCTGTTAGGTCTTTGCTCAAGCCATTTCTGGGCTGCCTCCCTGATTGGAGCGTATAGAATCACGATCCTGTTTGCCTTCTCAGCTTTAGGAGGCTTTGGGTAGTGCAAATGATTAATGCTCTTAACTGCTAACCCAAATGACAGGGTTTTGGATCCTCCCAGAGGTTCCTCAAAAGAAAGGGTTGATGACCTACTGTTTTAAAGAAAAAACCATAATCAGCCACCGTAAACCCTGTGGAGGACACTTCTGCTGTGACACACAGAGGGTCGTCAGGAGTTAGAATTAGCTGGATGGTAACTTGGGTGGATCGCTGCTTTATTTTCTTCTGTGTTTTTCAGTTCATTTCCCATATCCACTACCGTAGAATGTGAGCTCTCTGTGGCTGGGATTTTCGTATGTTTGCTTCACTACTGCATCCTCAGTATCCTCAGAAGAGTGCCTATCGCACTGTAGATGTTCAATAAGGATTTATAGAATGAATGAAAGAAAAGTCACGATGTGTTTAGGAAGTCATTGCAGGAAACTAGCAACTATGGAGATATAGTTGCCTTAGGTTGGGGTCTCTATAAAAGCAAAGCCAATGAAATTTCTCTCTTCATCCATCCATCCATCCATCCATCCATCCATCCATCCATCTATCCATCCATGCCAGTCATTGTTGTTGTGCACCACAGAGTTGGAACAGACCCATAGCTGACCCTTCAGTGGGTTTTCAGAGGCAGTTAATAGCATAGAAGGAGATTGCTCATACTTCTCTCATGAAGCAGCTAGTGGCCTCGAACTGCATGCCTTTGGGATTGCAGTGCAGCTTCATTACTGTTAGATAATGACTTACTTAATTACCGTGAAGCAGCTGACACTCTAGCTTGCCTGTCTTTCTCCCAATGAGTCACTGACGGCTTTAAACTGCCCCAGAAGCATGGCTTCTCAAGCCAGCTCTGTACGGACTATGCTATCAGAGTATATACACATAGTTGTTATTGTTGTTAGGTACAGTCAAGTCAACTACAACTCATTGCAACCCTATGAGCAATAGATTTTGGAATCTTGATCCACAAACGTGGGACCTGTCAGCCTCTACAAGTGTATATCTTGAAGACTAAAGTGTGTCTGATCCAGGCCATGGTCTTTTCAATCACTTGCTGTGCATCTGAGTGCTGGACAATGAATAAGGAAGACACAAGAAGAGTTGATGCCTTTGAATTGTAGTGCTGGAGAAGTGCACTTGATATCTCATGGATTGCCAAAATAATTTAACAGCTATGTCTTGGAAAAGACATTTTATTTTAAGCAGCCAGAGTACTCCTTAGAGGCAAGGATAGTGACACTTTGGCTCACATAATTTGGGCATCTTGCGAGGAGAGGCCATTCCTTGGAAAGGGATATCATGCTTGGAAAGGTGGAAGGTCAGTGAAAGAGAGAAAGACGGCCAACAAGTTGGATTGACCAGGTGACCATAGCAATGGGCTCAAATGTACTAGAGAGGCTGAGGATGTCACAGGGTGTGACAGAGTTCAAACCTGTTGTTCATACATAGGGTCACCATGAATTTTACTCCACTTGCTATCACTTAACAGCAAGTGTGTGAACCGTTTCCTTGAAATAAATCTCTATATATATCTGCTGGGAAAGGTAGAAGGTTAGAGAAAGAGGAAGATGTTCAACAAGATGAATTGAGGCAAAAAAAAAAAAACTAAAAGGAAAAGGAAGAAAGAATAAGAAGATGGGTTAACACAGTGACTGTTATAATAGGCTCCAGTGCATGAAGAGATAGTGAGGATGACACAGGATAGAGCAAAGCTCGTATCTGTTCTTCACAAGGCCATAATAAGTAATAATTGATTGTATGGCACTAACAGAAATAACATCTCTTTACTCTATGTCTTTGTCTACAACTATACTATCTGTATGTATGTAGTTAAGAGTCCTCCAGCTGCTCTAAAGAAAGGTATATTACCTCCTTCAGTGTGGTTTCAAACCTCTGAAATACCCTCTGGAGGGTTAGCTGTGAGTGGGTCCTGACTTGACAGCACATAACAACAGCAATAATAATAACAACATCTATTTACTTTTCTCTCTCTCTCTCAATAAATAAATGTACAGTCTGATACTTCCATGAAATAACTTACACACATGTTGTTGTTGTTGTTATGTGCCGTCGAGTCGCTTGCGACTCATAGCAACCCCATGTACAATATCCCTATACTCTGCTCTGTCCTGTGCCAATCGCACCATCTCTGACACACCCATCCCGATTATCCCAATCACTGAATCAATCCACCTCATAGAGGGCCTTCCCCTTCTGTGCTGTCCCTCCACCCTACCAAGTATGATGTCCTTCTCCAAGGACCTATCCCTCCTTGCAACATGTCCAAAGTATGTTAGACGGAGCCTTAGAATCCTTGCATCCAAGGAGCAACCCCGTTTGACCCTTTCCAGATTGAATCTGTTTGTTTTCCTAGCAGTCCACGGTACCCTCAATACTCTTCTCCAGCACCACAGCTCAAAGGCATCAATTATCCTTCTATCCTCCTTAGGTGTTGTCTAACTCTCTGATGCATAACAAGTGATACCAAAGAACATGGCCTGTATCAGACGCACCTTAGTCTCCAAAGAGACACCATTGCTCTCTTCAGTACTTTGGAGAGGTCCCTAACAGCAGACTTTCCCCTGCCCATACGTCTTCTAATTTCTTGGCTGCTGGTGCCGAGAGTGTTGACTGTGGAGCCAAGCAAACTGAAGCTCTAAGCAATCTCAATCTCTTCACCATCCATCCTGATGCTGCCAATTGGCCCAGTGGTGAGAATCTTTGTCTTCTTGACATTTGGTTTAGACTTCAGTAGAGAAGCATCTGCCAAGATTAATGAGTTCAAAGTTGGCAGGCAGAGCAGCAGACTGCTGGTTTCAGAGGCCAGTGAATGGGAGGCACACTAGGTCATGGATTCAAATCTGGACGTGATGATTGAGACCCAGGATCCAAAATAGCAAAACAGCTGTCTAGTGTTCCTGGAGTCCTTACATATACCCGAAGCAGGCCACACCTCGAGGAGACTTCCCCCAAATCGGATCAGGCTGATCACATCAACTGTCTCTAATCCTACCTCATTAACGTCATAGGAAAGCTACATGATATTGAGAAGCATGGCCCTGTTGACCAAAGAGTATTAACCATCACACCAGCAGTCTCTAAACTGTGGAGGGAAATGTCACTAAACTTGCCAGAATTATTGAAGGGTGCTTTCAATTTGCAGATGTTTAATGTTAACTTTACAAAAGAAGGACAACGATTCCCTTGTTTGTGCAATTTTCCCTTTTAATTTCTCCCTCTACCCTTGAGGCAATTTCCTAGAGAATTCCTAAACATCATTTAATAAGTGAATCTGCGGCTCATCTCCCTGGAATAGCCTATTTAGAGCTGTCCATGTGAGAAACTGCTAAATCCCAAGTCAACCCTTGCAATTAGGAACAACTGCCCTGTGACGTTCCATTTGGAGCGTCTGTTGGAAACTCGGCTGCTTTTCTCTATTACCAGCGTCTTGGTTTATA
Organism: Elephantulus edwardii; assembly: GCF_000299155.1. Taxonomy (NCBI): domain Eukaryota; kingdom Metazoa; phylum Chordata; class Mammalia; order Macroscelidea; family Macroscelididae; genus Elephantulus; species Elephantulus edwardii. The sequence goes on along the minus strand of NW_006399867.1, from coordinate 3,436,744 downwards.
TATGCATCATGTGTCTTCTGATCATCTGAGCTTCTCACAGAGCATGACAATCTATTGCCTGGAGATTTTCCTAGGCGCTCTCCCTAGCCCTGCCCTGTTGAATTTCCTATACACCACAGAACCTGTATTTTAAATCCAACCATCACAGACTTACCTTCAACCTTGGTGAAAACCTGCCCAGTCCTAGGAGAAGGACATAATGCTTTGAAGAGTGGAGGGACAGTGAAGGAGGGAAAGACCCAGGATGAAATGGATTGACTCAGTGACTGGAGAAATGGGCTTAAGTCTGTCAGAGACAGTAAGATTGGCTCCGGATAGGGCAGGGTTCAGGGCTAATGTACATAGGTCGCGATGAGTCACAGACAATCTGATGGCACACAACAACAACAATGACAAGACAACGACAAAAACAACATGCAAATTTACATATCCAAAGGTTCCTTGATATTCTTCTGGGTACCAGAATACTTTGTATTTTCAGCTCTCTTGTAACACTGTCTTCACCTATGAAATTGTATTATGTGCTACCAACAAACTGTATATGTCAATAACTGAGTATTTTTTTGAGGGGAAAGAGAGAGAGAGAGAATCTGTGTTTTGATTTCCAGATAAAGCACAAAGAATAGATCTAGTACTTGCAATATGAGGGATATAGGGTGTGATATGAGAGACAATAGCACGGAAGGGCTGAATTTGAGGATGACATTGGAGAAAAGTACGTTTTTGAAAAATACGCTTTATGTGAAAGTTTACAGAACCACAATCCCCACATTGTAACAGTGATCTTCTCACTTCATCCCTGTTTTTAGAGTGTCCATTCATTCTTCCTTCTTATCCTTTCCCGCCTTCTGACTTTTATTCCTGGGCAAATACTGCCTGTGGGATCTCATATGTTAGATTGTTGTAGGGAAAGTGTCACCTGCTGGTGTTATTGTTCACCATATATGCCCGACCAGTGATAAGTTCCAAGTTGAATCAGTGGGTAAGTTCAGTTCCAGGCTTGGAAAATGTCCAAGGGCCCATAATCTTGAGGGTCCCCCCAGTCTCCATTGGACCAATAAGCCTAGCCTTTTCTATGCTTTTACATTTTGCTCCACATTGCTTTTTCCTCATTTTATCCAGAACCTTCTATTCTTATCCCTTTCAGAGATAGTGACACCGTTATCAGAGAGTGATAGCCCGACATCACCTAGTTCTTCTGTTCTCAGAGTTGTAGGACAGAGGGTCATGTGGTCCATAATCCTCTCAGGACTATTCATTTCTGGGCATCTTTGGTTTTATTCACTCCTCTTTGCTTCTGATGGACACAGTTGCATCTGAGATAGTTGTTACAAGCTTTTCAGATCTCAGCCTTAAAAGCTACAAACCATAATAAGCTATAGAATATTAGCTTTACAAACTAGTTTAAGCCAATTGATGTGTTTTTAAATATGAACTTTTTATTTTATACAAAGTTTATTTTATTTACAAGGTTAATTTTATTTTATTCACACCAGATCTTTTTCATTTCCTTAACCCACCTCTCCCTCCATCCGTCAAATTGTGTAACCCTGTGATTATCCCCCCACCCATTCTCACCCCTCTTCTCCCCCCACCTTAGATCCTCATACATGTTTCCCTAGTTATCTATTTCTACAGTAATGGTCTTATACAGTATTTGTCTTTATGGGGCTGAGTTAGTTCAGTTAGCATAATGCTCTCCAGTCCCTCCCAAGTTAGGTAGTGATTTACAAAATCATTGCTCCTGTGTGCTGTGTAGTATTCCAGTATATGAATGTACCATGATTTCTCAATCCGTTTTATTGCGGTTGAATGTTTGGGCTGTTTCCATGTTCTTGCAATGGTTAATAACGCTGCTGTTGGTATACAAGTCTCCATTTGCTCCTCATTTCTCATCTCCAGGTATATTCCAAGCAGTGGAATAGTGTTGTTCTTTTTTAAGAAGTCAATTGACCTTAAAATTTCCCAAGACTATAGTTCTGAGCTCCCAGATCCAGCAACTCGTTTCCTCAGGATATTTGGTCATAGCTAATAACTTCTCATAACTTTTGCTCATACACACACACACACACACACACACACACACACACACGTATTTGCTCCTATATACATGATTGTGTTTATGTGAAACCTATACTTGGACCAGGAAGCAGTCCTCAGAATAGAGCAGTGGAAAACGGTAAGGTTCAAAATCAGGAAAGGAGTGCATTGGGGATTCATCCTGTCTCCATACCTTTTCAGACTATATGCAGAACAGATCATTTGTGAAGCAGGTCTTTATGAGGAGGAATGTGGCATCAGTATTGTCTATTGATTACATCTATTGATAATTGTCTATTGATAGAATCATCAATGCCTGTTGATTGTCTGGAAAGGGCAATGGTATAACCTATGTTATGTAGATGACACAACTTTGGTAGCTGAAACTGAAGAAGACCTGAAGCGCTTGCTGCAGAAGTTCAAGGATTATAGTCTTCAATATGGATTGAAGCTCAACATCAAGACAGATTCTCACCACTGGGTCAACTGGCAGCACCATGACAGATGGAGAAGAGATTGAGGTTGTTAACAGTTACAGTTTGCCTGGCTCCACAATCAACAATCTTGGCACCAACTGTCAGAAATCAAAAGATGAATTGCATTGGGAAAGTCAGGGACCTCTCCAGAGTGCTGAAAAGCAACGATGTTAGTCTAGAGACTAAGATGCACCTAATCCAGGACATGGTCTTAGAAATTACTTGCTAAGCATCACAGAACTGGACAATGACTAAGGATGACAGAAGAAGAATCAATGCCTTCAGATTGGGCTGGGGGAGGAGAATCTTGAACATACCATAAACAACCAAGAAAACAAATAGATCTGTTCTGGAGAGGGTGAAACCAAGTCTCTCCTTGGAGGCTAGGATTTTGAAACTCCATCTCACACACTTTGGGCATGTGTTCAGGAGAGACTAGTCCTTGGAGAAGGACATGATGCTCAGAAGGGTGGATGGACAGCACAGGAGAGGAAGACCCTGGATGAGATGGATTGATACAGTGACTGGGGCAATGGGGGTCGGTGTGTCAGAATCAGTGAAACTGGCTCAGGACAGGGCAGGCTTCAGAGCTGCTGTCCATTGGGCTGCTATGTGTCGCAGGTGACTCGATGGTACACAACAACACCATCATGTATGTATATGCTCCTAGCTACACACACACACACACACACACACACATATTCGCTCCTAGATACATACATGTGTTTGCAGTATGCATGAATGCTTGTATTCCCATATTCCCTACCAAACACACATGTACATCACATACATTCATAGCTATCTACCTGTCTGTCTAGCTATCTGTCTTGGGGTGTATTGTCCCATTTATCTTCCCATTCCTATGCAGTACATCTGCCTGAGCATCCACTCCTAGATTATGGTCATAACTGCTGTTGCAGGATTGTGTGTGTGTGCAATAGAATTTACTGTTGTTGCCTTGAACTCTTGTGCTCCTTCCAGTGTCTTCCTTTGCCTTGATTATTTTCTGCTCTCCATATGAAATGTAACCTTTCCCTTTCTGCCTACAGGTGGTGTGTGGACGACTTAGCAGGGAGGATAGATGACAGGTGGCAATGTCCAGGTCACATTTGGCACCTGAGGTCCTTGCGGGTTGATTATAAAAAGGAATCCCACTGAGTAGGTACACTAGTGATGCATTCATTTATTTTTAATATAGAAAGTAATTTTTTATTGACTTAAAAAAATCTTTTATTTGACTTAAAGTTAACAAATACCATTGCCCTTTCCAGACAATCAACAGGCATTGATGATTCTATCAATAGACAATTATCAATAGATGTAATCAATAGACAATTAATAGGCATTAATTACCATTGATTGATGCAGGTACATTTTTACCATTCTACACAGGATAGAGAAAACACAAAAAGGTTCTTCAGGCGAGGCCGTGGCGACTCAGTGGGAGAATTCTCGCCTTCTCCTCCCAGTGCACCTCAGACACAGTCATCATCTGCCAGTGGAGATCTGTGTGGTGCTATGATATTGAACACGTTTAGTGGAGCTTGTTGAACATGTTGTAAGGAGGGACCGGTCCTTGGAGAAGGACATCATGCTTGGGAGGCTGGAGGGACGGCGCAGGAGAGGAAGATCCTTGATGAGGTGGATTGATTCAGTGACCAGGGTAATCGGGATGGGTGTGTCAGAGGCAATGCGATTGGCACAGGATAGAGCAGGGTTTAGGGCTGTTGTGCATAGGGTTGCTATGAGTCGCAAGCAACTTGACGGCACATAACAACAACAGTGGAGCTTTCAGACTAAGGTATTAGTCTTACTGGTATCTTACTTTTAGAAACAAACCAATGCAAAGCCCTTGGACAACAGTGATCTGATCTGAAAAAGACCAGGGGCTAGGGCAGGACTGGACCACATTTTGTTCTATTATGCTCAGGATAACCATAAGTTGGAAACTAACTTGAGGGCAGTAAACAATAAGAAAACTCCAGGCGGCAGCCGAAGGGCTTTGGGCCAGATCATGAAAATCCGTGATCAAAAGACGGCTGGATTCTGTCCTCACGTATGAGTTGGCCTGGGGTCTTCTGTGCAGTGCACAAACAGCCCAGTTGTGCTTGGAGGACCTTGAGGCATCTGTTATGCCTTTTCATGTCAACCCTTGGTCAGCTGAGGGACGCATTTTTAAATACAAATGAAGTAAGGTAAATCTGCATATAATGTATAAAGAATGTTTTCATTGGTGAAAGAGATAATATCAAACGGAAAATACCTAACTGAATCAAGGTCTGAAAGCTTTACTTATCTGAGAATCTGACTCCTTTCTTGAGAAAATAATTAAATTGTTAACTGATTGGACGGCGGCTTGGGAGACACTTCAGAAAAATTTGAAGTGATGTGTGAATATTCTAGTGCTGGTTTAGAAATGAATGCCTGAATACATAGAAGACAGCTAACCTGGTTTGAAATATTCTCTTTTAATTTTCTTTTTGTTTGTTTATATGTAACTATGAGTTGATTTATACTTAAATAGTTCAAAGCCTTTTCTGTTTTAGCGATGGGAATAATGTTTCTCCTCTTTTCAAAGATGTAATATTTCTACTAACGAAAGATAACAAAGATAAGAACCTCCAGGGCTCTTTGAAGACAAAATGTTATTCTGAGTTGGACATTCATTAGAGCAAGTGAATAAATCTCTAAATCTGGGTCTTTGGATGTTGGGTTGGCTTACTTAATGGATTTCTTTGCTTAAACATCAGGTGTGTGCATGATAATTTTGCAGAGCAGAGAGGTGGGTGAAAGCTATTTAGTTTATAAGTCTTTTCAAAGGTATTCAAAAATTCTATTTTATTCAGGTTTGATTAAGCTTGTTTTTCACACTCTTACTTGAAGGCAAGAATAATCCTCTCTCTCTCTCCCCCCCACCCCCGTTCCACATCTCATGATGGAGTGATTTTCACTTATCGGAGTCAAGGCTTTCTAGAGGGGTGGGGAATGGTGGGAATGATGGGGACATGGACTCTAATCACCACGGGAAGCAGAAATTCATCCGGAGGAGCCACTGGACTAGAATTGCTGGTTTAAGAGTGGGTTATTTTACCTACCCTTGGTTTTATGAGAATGAAATAAGATAATGGGTGCAGAGGGAGCCCTGGTGGCTTAGTGGTAAGAAGTTACTCGGCCGACCCAAAGGCGTGTGGTTTGAATCCATCAGCTGCTCTTAGGGAGAAAGATGGTTACCTCTGAAAACTTGCTTGATGGTACACAACAACAAGAATGGATGCAAAAGGTTTGTTATTGTTGTGTACCATAGAGTCAGAACCTACCCATTGGTCGGGTTTCAGAGGCAGTTAATAGCACAGGAGGAGATGGGCCATCCTTCTCCTGCAGAGCAGCTGTTGGCCTCGAACCATGTGTCTTTGAGATTGCAGTGTAGCTTCTTGCCATTAGGCCATCAGAGCTCCCTGCAAAAGGCTTAGATGTGTCCAATCAACAATAGATATTACTGTTATTTTCAGTGCTCCATATGGATTTCCTGGACACTTTTGAAGACATTTATGCAAAGCATTGGAGTTGTTCTTGTTAGCTGCAGCGATGTTTCCCCGCCCTGAATCATAGCAACTCCCTGCACAAAGAAATGTTCTCCAGTCTTGCACCCCTCTTGTTATCAGTGCTGCATTGGGCCCTTGTGATTCAAGGGTTTTCACTAGCTGATCTTTGGAAGGCCACTGGGTCTGCCTTTCTACTCGATCCTAATCTGGACTCTCCATGGAAACCTGCTCAGCATCATAGCAACACACAGACCATCAGTGTTGAAAGGGCGTGTCTATGCTGGGGGTGTGACAGCTTCAGATCTCTTCCATGACTAGTGAGGGATTTGCCACTTAACCACCAGTGGTGATGAATGTTTGGCCAGCTAAATGCCAGTGAACTTTTCAGGACTTATGGAGAGAAAGGTGGGAGTGCTCTGGGGTTGGTTGGCTTGGTGGAAGACTCTTATGTTGTGATCCTGAGAGCCCCAGGATAAGAACTATTTGTCACAAGACATGGAAGTCATTATTATCATTTGGGCTTCTGGAATAATAGGCTTGGAATGTAGACTTCTCTGTCAATGGATATATTTTTACAGTGTTGAATCTACCTAGGGGTTCCTGTGTCTTGAGTTCAGCTTTTGCATCTTTGCTAACTTAGAACAGGAACTGGAAGTCAAAGTTTAAAATAAAGAGACCCAAGAGAAGGGCTGAATCACTGCGAAGCCTTTTGCTTCCCCTCAAAGTGCGAAGTCCTCTTATAGAATGCATCAACCATGGCATCGCACCAATTAATTTTAACTTGTCTTTTATTTTTTTATAACTTTTTTATTTTAAAATAGGCTAAGACTCTGAAGAAGTTGAAAAATGGTGCAGAGAGTTCCTGTATACCCTTTCTTCAGCGTCCTCCAATGATATTACATAATCCTAGCACATTGTCAAAACCAGGGCATTGATGAGCTCTGGTTCATTCCTTAACTTACTTAATTAGAGAGTTGTCCAGTGCAACTTCTGCAACCATTGGAATTCCTGGCACCAAAAGTAAAGTTGCAATTTGGCGCAATGAAAATAGTAAATATATTAGCCAATAGTTTAGGTAGTTCCATGATGATCTTCTTTTGTTTTAAGAGGACAAGTACATTTTTTCTTATTATGGTGATGGTCTCATAAGAACTCTGAGTGTAGATTCAGAATCTCTTGCTGGAGAATATTTTTATTCTTTATCTGTCTGAGTAAATGCACTCGTAACCAAAATGAGGATGAGGAAACCATAACTAACTGAATCTGTTTTCATAAAAAATTATAAATGATAAAAGCCCAACCAAACCCACCGTGGTCAAATCAATTCTGACTCATGGTGACCTTCCCTCAGCTTTCCAAGTCTGTGAATCATAATGACAGGAGACTGACTCATCTTTCTCCTGCAGAACAGTTGGTGGGTTCCAGCTGTTGACCTGATGCTTAGCAGCCCAACATTTAATCTATTATACCACTGTTGTTGTTGCTATGTGTTGTTGAGAAGCTTGCTACTCATGATGACCCTATGTACTAGGGGTGATAGAAAGAGAATTGATGCCTTTGAGCTGTGGTGCTGGAGATGAGTGTTGAATATACCATGGTCTGCCAGGAGAACAAACAGATTCATCCTGGAGAGGATGAAGCCAGGCTGCTCCTTGGAGGCAAGGATTCTGAGGCTTCGTCTGACACACTTTGCACTTGTTGCAAGGAGGGACCAGTCCTTGGAGAACATCATGCTTGGAAGGGTGGGGGGACAGAGAAAGAGAAGAAGACCATTGATGAGATGGATTGATGTAGTGATTGGGGTAAAAAGGGTAGGTGTGTCAGAGACAGTAAAGTTGGCACAGGATAGAGCAGGTTTTAGGGCTATTATACCACTAGAATCCATTAATAAAAGATAAGGAGCATTAAATAGACCTTGGTGTCTGAAGGACTTTCTGATAGTAGACTAGAACCTAGTTCTTTGCTCTATTTTGCAAGAAACTGCCAAGGACAATAAAGTCCATTCACCGGGGATTTGTGAGCTGGAAGAGGGTAATGTTAGTCTTGTGTGAAAGGAAGTAGAGGAAATTGAAGAAGCAATGAGTACGTGGGTGAAGAAAAGACAGTCAATCCAGCATCAACAGTGGTAATAATACAAAGGGCAAAGATGACGTGTGAGGCAAAGAGGGAATAATAGCACCTGTCATGGGTTAAATTAGGTCCTCCCTCCCCTAATTACGTATGTAATGATATAAAGTGGAAGGCGTACAATGATCCTCCATGATCTGAAGAACCAAATAATTACGAGTAAGCGTGAAATTGTTGTGGTTGTTTGCCGTTGAGTCAGACCCATAGCTGACCCTCTGGTGGGTTTTCAGAGGCAGTAAATTGTACTGGGGGAGACTACTCATCCTTCTTCTGCAGAACAGCTAGTGGATTCGAACCATGTGCCCCTGGGATTTCAGTGTCGCTTCTTTTTATTATTTTTTTAAAATTTTTCTACTAGTTTATTTACAGAATTCAAATACAAATTTGAACAAATTCTTTCAATTTCCCTCACCCCCTCCCATCAAATTGTACAACCCCGTGATTAATCCCCTCTTCCCCCTGCACATCCTCATCCCTCTGCTTCTAGCCTCTCCCACCCCTCCTGGGTCCTTATACTCATTCTACAATAACGTTCTTATACAATATTTATCCTTATGGGACTAAGTTAGTTCACTCAGCATAATGCTCTCCAGTCTTTCCGAAGTTAGGTAATAATTTACAAAGTTATTTCTCCTGCATGATGCATAGCATTCCATTGTGTGAATGTATCATAATTTCTCAATCCATTCCTTTGTGATTGAACAACTGCTCTTGGTTCAGTTTCCTCTCTTTTCAGTCCTTGTGAGATAAAAAGATACCATAGACCACACCCTAGGGAAAGGCCCTTCCACCAGGTGGAAGCTCAGTCCTGTCCAGAAAGAATTGCCAGGAGTGGAGTGTGTCCTTTTACATTCAAGTACCTTCACTAGGAAGCTCTGGACATGTGAGAAGGTCAAGATATTGGCAATCTCTAAGGAACATCTGACCTACAGATGCTGAAGGGAAAGACTTCCTGCCTTACTGACTGTAAGAGAATACATTTCTGTTTATTAGAGCCATCCATTCATGATATCTCTTATGACTGCACTAAATAATAGCATTTTATTTTTTAGCATTGACTGTTGATACTTTCCATACATTATCACTTTTATTCAGCAAAATTTTAAAGGTAAATAGTAATGCTTGCTGCAGAAGATCAAACCCTGAAGATCAAGAAGATCAAGAGCATCTATATAGATTACACCTCAGCATCAAGAAAGCAAAAATTCTCACCACTGGGCCAATACGCAACATCACAATAGAAGGAGAAAAGATTGAAACTGTCAATGTTTTCAGCTTACTTGGATCCACAATCAGTACTCTTGGTACCCACAGTCAAGAGATCAGAAGACATATTGCACTGGGAAACTCTGCAGTCAGGGACCTTTCCAAATTATTGAAAAGCAATGATGTTAATTTGAGGATTAAGCTGCTTCTGAAGCAGGCTATCGTCTTTTCAGTTGCTTGCTATGCTACTGAAAGCTGGACAATAACTAAGGATGATTCTTCTTTCTTTCAAAGAAGAATAATTGACGCTTTTGATCTGTGGTGTTGGAGAAGAGTGCTGCCAGGGAGTGTCAAAAGAACAATGAGATATGTCTTAGAGAAGGTGCAGCCAGAGTGATCCTTGGAGGCGAGGATGACAAAGCTTCATCTCACATACTTTGACCATGTTGCTAGGAAAAACTATTTTTTGGAGAGGGACAACACACTTAGGGACGTTTGAGGGACAGCAAAAGATAGGAAGACTCTCAATTAGGTGGATTGATACCTTGACTGCAGCAATGGACTTGAGCGGGTTTGAGACTGTGAAGGTGACACGGCAGATCAGGGTCAGATCTGCTTTTCATAGTCTCTATGAGTCACACTTGATGGTGTTTAGCAACAGTAGCATTCTTAGTTCATAGATAAAGCCTGGAGATGATATTGGAGATGATCAGAGAAGATGGTATTTCAAAAAGAGAGTGTGGTTAGCTGTACCACTACCATTTTATTACCCTTCCACTTGAATGGTCACTCTTTCCATGTACTGTCTATTCTACTTTATAAATATAAGCCATCTGCTTATTTCCATCTCTTCTGTTGTCCTAGTTACCTAGTGCTAGGGTACCAGAAATACCACAGTAGTTGGCCTTTTTTTTTAACCAGAAAATAAACACCAACTTTATTAATACAGTAAGTCAGAGCAGTAAGCGTTTCCAATTTCTCAGAAGAGAAAGAACATGAATCCAGCACCACTGGCAAGCTTAACTAGTTCAAACCTCACATTTATTGTTCTGTGAGCTCCCCACCACACCCTGATGATACTTCATCAAGGTCAACTGCCATCAGAACCGCTTTAAGAGGGTGCTTTCCACTGTGGTAATGAGGACAGCCTCACAGATGATGCCCCAAACAGAAGACTGGAATGACAGCGTTGTTTCAGAAGCTCCTGATGTAGGAAGCATATCCATGTGGATAATGGAGGTTTTGTCTCTAATTCAAGACAAACTATGAACTAGTGATAGATTTATCTCTGAAAAGTCTACTAGAGTGCCATACGAAAACCCCTCTTTCATTCCTACCATGACGGTGTGAGTGGAGAGGAAGGAGATGGAAAGGAGCCAGGATGCTGACAGGCAAGTCTAGGGGTGTTGGGTCTCCACTTCCTTTCTGCTGGTGGTGCAGCAGCTTTACAGGGGGAGGAAGGGACCACCGGTCAATCACCTCTTTTTGAAGCAGTATTTCTTTTGTTCCTGGAAGAGAGCAGCCTTAAAACACCCCACACTGACAATCATTGGGCAACCATCTGGATCCTTCTCCTGGATGGTGTGTTCCTTATAGTAATAGTCATAGGAGACTCCAAGAACTCCTCAAATCAGGCAGCGCCCCTGGTAAGAGCTGGAATGACATCGATCACATATGCACACCAAGGTGCAGGGGCACACACATGAGTCATACATTGGCTGTCACATTTTACACATAGTCTCCCAATGACCCCATCAGCCTGCTTGTGGCAAAAAATCAAATCTAGATGGTGTTCAACCATAGCTTCTACTCAAAATGGTCACTGGAAGCTTCTAGTAGTTGGCTTTTAAGAACAGAAACTTATTTTCTTGTAATTCTGGAGGCTGCAAATTCAATTCATGGTTGGTTTTTTAAAATTTTTATTGAATTTCATATAATAATACCTTTAAAGTATGTTTCATTCATCTATATTGTGTTTTATACAATCTTTCATTTACATTGTTTCATAAAATCATTCATATATGTTCTGTTTTACATTATTTTTTTTAAATACTAGTTTATTTACAAAATTCGAATATACTATTTTTCATACCAGATCCTCCTCACTTCCCTCACCCCCCCACCAAATTGTGTGACCCCATGATTAATCTTCCCCCACCCCCACACATCCTCACCCCTCTGCTTCCCCCCCTTCCCCCCCTAGGATCCTCATACATGTTCTACAATAATGATTTTATACAGTATTTGTGGGACTGAGTTAGTTCACTCAGCATAATGCTCTCCAGTCCCTCCCAAGTTAGGCAGTAATTTACAAAATCATTGCTCAGTTCATGGTTTTTGACCACATCAGTTCCATCTATGAACCTGTCTGCTAGTTTCTGGCGTTTATCAATGCTGTTTGGTGTTTCTTTGATTATGCACATTGATTGTGCACATTGATTGTGCACCTTTAGTCTTTTCCTGTACTTGGCTCTTAGCTTTTTATAGTTCAGAAGTGATGGTTTAGGATCCTCCCTGCACTGGTGCGACCTTGACTGATTGTTTATATCAAGCTCAATTCTATCATGTAAAGAGATTACCTTTTGGAGGATGACTTCATTACATTACATGATAGAGAGAAATTTACTCAACTGAAAGTCAGCTGCCTTAATCACATGTTGCTGTCCTAGATGACTAGTCAATTAGGATTTGGCAAAGTCACTGGGAGTGACTATCTCACCAAGGGGATGCATGAAATCAATGAAATCAACCATTCCATCTTTCAACACCCCATCGTATTTCAACTATACATGGCAGCAACCTCTTACCTCATATTCAATTCTTTTTTTTAAAAAAATTAATTTTTATTATTATAAATTTTAATGAAAATTGACAGAGACTGAGATTTCCATTCATTCATTGTTGCACTTTTCTCCCTGCCCACTCCTCCCTCCCCACAATTCGCTCTTTGAAAGGTAAAGTAAAAGAAAAATTCTTTCATTGTTATACAATCACTCCCACCAAGTCCACGCCACTATGCAGCCTTCATTCTGGACTCCTGTCATGAGAATAATACCCAATCACATATCCCCTCCAAACAGCCCCCCCCCGCTCATCTATTTCAATGCAGTATACATTATTTATCCGCTCTTTCTCAGTGTTCCCTTAACCCCGATGTCAGTCCTGTTTTACAACAGTGGCACTATGCGGTATTTGTCCTTTTGTGACTGAGATATTTCACTCAGCATAATGTACTCCAGGGTCACCCATTTTGAATAATATCGCCTGAGTTCCTTGTTTTTAATGCAGCATAGTATTCCATTGTGTGAATACACCAGAGCTTCAATTCTCCTTTTGCTATCTACCCTTCTAACAAAGTCCAGATATCTGATAAAGATACTTCCCTCTCTAGTACTTTCAAAGACACCTTTACGGTTAGCCTAAAATCCAAACCCTCATTATTACCTACAAGGCTCACATGATCTAGTCTCACCTACCCTCTCTCTCTTACCTTACTCATTTTTCTCAATCCTTGTTCCCATTTCCCTTCAGTGTCCTTGACTGCCCTTCCTCTTTCATCCTCCAAGGTCTCCACTCATGTTGTTTCCTTATTTAAAATACTTATCCTCCAATGTTGGACCAGGCTTTTTCCTATTTCTCTTTCAGGCCTCACCTCAAACATCACAGCTTTAATAAACTTCCAAATTAAAGCAGGTTTCCTATGTTCATTTCTAGTTTGTGTTGTTATTTATTTATGTAAATAGAATAGATTTAATATTCATATAAAATAGTTATTTATTATTTATTTAATATTTCTTTAATATCTGCATCTCCAAACCAAGCCATACATAAGTTCCAGGTGGCCAGTGCTCTCTTTTCATGGCTCACTATTATTATGTTTTCAGGAGTCCCTGGGGGGGCACTACAAGGTTCATGGTTTGAATCCACCCAGATACACCAAGGTACTCTGTGTCTATTGTTCAAAATGGCCTTCTTAGGCCACCCCCCTTGACTTTGTCACATGGCTAAGGGAGGATATGCAAAGAGATGTGCTAGTGTGTCCAACAAAGGATTGGCTAGTTTTCCCATTCCACCAGGTTTAAACTGAGCGGGTGCAGTGGTAGAAACTGGGGAATCTCACCACGGATGAAGAAGAAGCTCAGAACACAATGCATGTCTTTCTGGGCCAAAGATTCCTGCACCACTCAGATCAAGGCCTACAGGAGTAGAAGCAGCAGCTGCTGGTGAAGCAACAGAGAATCAGACAGAAAATTGAGACAGAATGGCCCTTGGGACTGCTACCCCTCCCCATGGAACCAGAGCTAGAAGCCTTTGCCCGAGCTTGTTAGAGGAGTGGGAAAGATACCATAGTTGGTAAGACTAAGATAGCTTTGTAACACTGACCTAAAGCTGAAAGGCTGAAGGACCTGCAAGCACACTTTAAAAGCTGTCCTGATTGAGAAATTGTATCCTTTTGCCAACCTACACTGTAACCTCTTTACTTTGCTCAGAAACCCCATAATCTATGAGGTATGTTTCCATGAAATCTGTGTAATTATGGCAACGGATTTCAGACCCAGTAGTGCAGTAGGATTGCTATTGGAATTAATAGGAGTAGGTGAGGTATGTGGGAGACCAAGCCTGACTTTGTAGGAAATAGTTTTGTTCTGTGCATATTGTAGATGAGGACAATTATCCTTTGTGGATTTAGTAGAACTCAGAGTTGTCAGTCCTCACGCTGTCTACACTATTTTTATGTACATCTTAAAAGGAAAACATTTAATTACTTCCAAAAGGCCACAGCCTTAAAACCCCTATAGAGTACAGTTCTGCTCTATCGCACAATGGGTCACCATGAATCAGAATTGATCAGACACCAACAGCTTTTTGTTTTTTAAAATTCTATTTCCAAGACCCCTGGAAGTAATTGACACGTACATAAACTCTTGTCACTGCTATCAAGTCAGAACTGACCCATGACTGATCCTCCAGTGGCTCTCAGAGCCGGTAAATCACACAAGAGGAAATTGTCCATCTATCTCCTCTGGAGCAGCTGGTGGATTCGACCTGCCTGCCTTTGGGTTTGCAATGCGACTCCTTAACCACTAAGCCACTGGAGTTCCCATCTGTTGAATGAATGAATGAATGACTAAATAAAAACTTATTCATAGGATTGTTGAAAATTCTGATTTTAGGGAAAGGCAGTGCTGATTTTAATTTGCTTTTTTGGTTTTTTAATTCATAGTATATTTTTTAAAAACATAAGTATAGGTAGGTAAACATTTTGAGGGAAATACACTGAATCATTGATCCTAGTTTTCTAGGTAATAAGTTGAGAATGTGGGTGATATTACTTTTTTTAAAAAAATATTTATTTTGTTGTTGTTGAGAATATACACAGCAAGACATAAACAAATTGAGCTGTTTGTACATGTACAAATCAGTGATATCGATTACATTCTTCACGTTGTGCAATCATTCTTCCTCTCCTTTTCAGAGTTGTTCCTCCTCCATTAACATAAACTCACTGCCCTCTAAATTTCCAACCTAATCTTTCAAGTCACTGTTGTCAATTAGATCCCATAGAGATAGCTCTTACAAGAACATAATGCTCAACACAGACAACAGTTTTCGTTAGTTTGGCTGAATTCTGTTCCCGTTTTAAAAAAGACTTCCAGGGATATTTTTGGTTTAAGACTCATAGATTATCACTTACTTCCTTAAAGGGAAGCCATTTGAGAATGATAATTTCACCTACGAGCCAGAATTGTTTGAAACAAAGGCAGGCGACAGTTGCCGTAACGTGAATGACTACTCACACAGCCCAAAGTCCCTGAGTGGGGAGGTGGCATTCGAGATAAGCCACAGAAAATTTGACCACAGAGTTGTCTGAGCATCTCATGAGCCCGTCTTGAGTGGTAAGCGGCAGTGTCAATCTAAAAAGCAAAGGATATTCTTAGATGCTTATTTTTATAATCGGTTTTATTATGGAGTTGCTAAAATGGGCCTAAACCATATGTCTCTCGATCGAGAAGTCTGAGCATTGAGTGCACGAAACAAAATGCAGAGACATTGAAAAAGCACTTGTGTGACTTTGGAAGGTAAAAGCATTAGTGGGTCCCCTCCCCCCTCCCCTTTTCTTTTCAACTCAAAAGAAAAGTCTTGGCTTGGAGCAGTACAATGCGAAATACAATTGAGCAAACAGATGAAAAATTGTTTGTCTCTTCATTCAAGGTCAGTTTTAGAATCACGGTGAAAGGTACATGCAATAATAGAAATCCTGGTGGAGCCTGGAGTCGTAGAAATGGTTGAAATGATTGCAGGTCAAAAAGAGGCATCCTAGTTGAAAAAGGTGCCCTTATTGAGGGACACCGTCAAATGGGTTCAAAAGATGCACTTGAACCATTGATGGAGAGGCCTGGGGTCAGCTAGTCCTGGAGGTTTGGATGAGAAGGAGAAATGTCAGTGATTGGTCACATTGCTCTCTTTCAAATAATGCAGTCTGTGAAGACATGCTAATGTTGAAAGTACTTAATGGCATAACGGCCGGTGAAGGAGTTTTTTAATAATTTATATTCCTTCCCTACCCTTTTCTAGCAAGTATTGATATTCACCAAATGGCTCCAGAAATTCAGAGTGTCTGACTTCCTGAAGTATTCTGACCCTGAGAGAGAGAACTGAACTGACATGTGGTTCTGTGACCATTAAGAGAGGACAAAATACTAGGAACTGGAAGATAGATGCCATAGTGTTTTACTAATGATCTCTCAGGGAATTTTCCCATTTATTTTCCTTGATTGCAAGCAATTTATTTGTGGATCAGGATAATGAAACAACATATTCTATGTTTCCTTTTTCAAGGGGATATAATTGCATACACAGAGCATTGGAGGTTCAGTGGCAGAATCTTTTCTACCAACTGTTACAGAATCTGCATAAGTTGAGACTGGACTTAAACAGCCAATAATAATTACATGCTCATAGTGAAAATGTAAACAGCCACAAAGTATAGTCAATGGAAAGGAAATCTCTCTTTCGTTGAGATGCTCAGTCTTTACTCTCCTGCCTAGAGGCCACCAAACCGCGCTTGTTTTGGCTTCTTTTTGAAGTTTTGTCTTGCTTATTAATGACCATAGGGAGCTCTGGTGGCCTAGTGGTAAGAAACTGTGCTGCAAACCCTGAAAGCATGTGGTTCGAATCCACCAACTGTTCTGTGGTGAAGGATGGGCATTCTCCTCCCGTGTGATTAACTGCTTCTGAAAACCCGGAGGAGGGTCAGATAGGGGTCAGTTTCGTCTGGAAGGTACACGGCAACAACATGTATGTACGTAAGGAAATATGTGTATTTCCTCTTCTTTCCCTCTCTTTTTTTAATTACCACAATTGTATATTATTATTGTTAGCTGCCTTTGAGTATGCCTTAGGACACTAACTAGCAGAAGCCCGCCAAGTTTTAGCTCCCTGTGCACCGTTCCTGTTGAGGGAAGAATTACTCCTTTTGGTTTTGCTGAGGCACCAGCATAAGCAAGACTGGACTTTGGAAAGATTTATATTTTGATGAGACTCCCAATTCTCTGTTGGCCCATTTTGTTATGTCTGGCAAGTTACTTTAGCTCTCTGAACATGATCTGTTGTTAGCTGCTATGAAGTCAGCCCCCAATTCGTGACCACCCCACGCAAAATGGGATGAAATGCTGTCAGGTTAGTGCTGCCCAGTCCCTTTGTCAGTCTCCCTCCCTTCTCTTTCCTTATAAGGCCTTAACTTTTTAACAAGCCTTTTGTATTTGCTCTCTCTGCTTCTTAGAGGACCCAAATCACACGTGGAAAAGCCTCAGTTTCCATCAAGTGCATTCTGACACACAGAACACTAACGTGTGTTAAGATAGGATTTTTTTTTAAAGAACCAATTTGTTGAGAGTATGTCACCAGGTCTTTCCTCCAAGGTCCCTGTTGCTGTTTGTTGTTGTTATGTGTCGCTGAGTGGCCTGCGACTCATAGCGACCCTGTGCACAGCAGCTCTGAAGCCTGCCCTGTCCTGAGTCAGTCTCACTGATTCTGACACACCTATCCCCATTGCCCCAGTTACTGTATCAATCCATCTCATCCGGGGTCTTCCTCTCCTGTGCTGTCCCTCCACCCTTCCAAGCATGCTGTCCTTCTCCAAGACTGGTTCCTCCTGGCCATGTGCTCAAAGTATGTGAGACAGAGCTTCAAAATCCTGGCCTCCAAGGAGAAATTTGATTTCACTCTAAGGCAGACCTATTTGTTTTCTTGGCGATCCATGGTATATTTAAGACTCTTCTCCAGCATGACAACTCAAAGGCATCAATTCTTCTATCATCCTTAGTCATTGTTCAGCTCTCTGATGCATAGCAAGTAATTGTGAAGACCATGTGTTGGATCAGACACACCTTAGGCTCTAGACTGACATCGTTGCTTCTCAATACTCTGGAGAGGTCTCTGACAGCAGATTTTCCCTATGGATGGACTTTAATTAATCTCCAACCTTCCAGTTGTCAGCTAAGTAGGTGGACTGCTTGCACCTCAGAGACCCCAGTTGACCATTGTTGTTAGGTGTCATTGAGTTTGTTCTGACTTTTACAGACCCTACGCACAACAGAAAGAAACATGATCTAGTCCTGTGCTGACTTCACTGCTAGTTACTGAGTCCACTGTTGTAGTCAATATGTCAAACCGTATGTTAGGTGTCTCCCTCCTGACCTACCTTTCCAAGCATGATTTGTTGATCCAAACTGTGTCAGCAATGACATGCCTTGTGCCACAGCCTCTTTGGAATATAGCTTGAATTTCTGATAGTAACTACAATTCACCATCGATGCACTGTTCCAACGATATTTAAATTGTGCCCAGTAAGATGGTACTAGCATATGATACTGCTCAATGACTTCTGCACTCTTTTGTAGTCCCCATTTTTTTCTTTCCCATGCATAGGCATAAAAATAGATGTCTTCCAGTTGTTTGACTGGGTGACTGTCTTCCAAATCTCTTGGCACAGAGTGAGCGCCTTCCGTTCTGCATCCATTTGTTGATACATTTAGATTGATGTTCCCCATAAATTCCTAGAGCCTTGTTTTTTCCACCAAGGCTTTTAGTACAGCTTAGAGGGACTTCGTCTTTTAGTATCATTGGTTCTTGATCATATGCTGCCTTATGAAGTGGCTACGTGTCCACCAATTCATTTTGGTACAGTTTGCATTTCTTTTCCTGGAAGATGTTTCTTGCTTCTGGATATTGGTCACTTGTTTGAACCCTCTGTCTTGTTTTATTATATGATTTAAAGTTATCTGTCATCTCTGAGACACTGGGGTGGTGTTGTATTCGATTTTATTTTTTTCTTGTTTTTTTACTTAATTTCAATGAACATCTACAGAGATTTTGGATTTCCATTCATTCACTGTTGCACTTTTCTCCTCACCCACCCCACCCCCACCTCCAGTTTGCTCTTCTTGAAAAGCAAAAGAAAAACTCCTTCATTGTTGTACACTCTCCCCCACACTAGCCCACCCCCACCCCGAGTATACTCCACTCTGCAACCCTCATTCCGAACTCTTATGATAATCATAATGCCCTAAAATATATCACTTTTAAACTGTTTTCTCCCTCATCTGCTTCAATGCAGTATACATAATTTATCCAGTTTTTCTCAGTCTTACCCCAACTCTTATGTCACTCTCATTCTACAACAGTATTCTATTTTATTTTTATATATCTCATAGACTGAAACGGTATGCTACTCAGCTTATTAATTTGGCAAAACTTAGATTCTTACCTCCTTTCCACTGGTGAGCATGGAAGAGGATGAGAGTGTGTACAAAGTCCTCTTTTCATTGTGTAAAGCAGACAAGGGCAGGGAGGGCTGAAGGAGGTGTGCACATGTTTGGCTGGGAATTGTGAGTGCTGTTTTCTGTTTGTTGTTGGCTGGGACCAAAAAAAGAAAATGGAGAGGAAAAAACACCAAACAAACAGAGAAAAAACATCAGGGAGAGACCATGCCTTTGAGTTGTGGTGTTGAACAAGGGTACTGAATCTCCCATGGAGAACAAAGAGGCATGTTTTGGCAACAGTGCAGCCAGAGTGCTCCTTGGAGGCAAGGACTGAGAAACTTTGTTCACATACTTTGAACATGTTACTAGGAAAGACTATTTCTTGGAGAATGACATCACACTTGGAAAGGTGAAGGGTCAGCAAAAGAGAGGAATACCCTTGATGAGATGGATTGATGCCAGGGCTGCAGTAATGGGCTCAAGTGTATCACAGATGGTGAGGAAAGGGTTATCACAGGCTGGGAAAGGGTTCAGATCTGTTGTTCAGAGGCTCGTTATGAATCATATGTGGCTCAATGGCACCTACCAACAACAACAACAACAAATCAAAGAAAAAAGAAACAACCATAGAAAAAAAAAGGGACAATAGTGGGAAGGTAAAATCCAAAAGAGAAAAAGAAAGAGGAAGAGAAAAAAAATTAAGAGATGATAAAAGGGGGAAAAAAAAAAGAGAAAGGAGAAAACTGGTCAGGAGTTGGGCAGGGAAGCATGGCATCCAATTGGTGCTTCCACTACTGCTGAGGAGGGTGTAGCCAAGGTTCCCAGTCTGAGGAGTGTTTCTACTGGACCAGAGGAAGGCTGATGGGAAGGTAACTAGTTTTGGAAGAGTCTCTCGAGAGCTTTGCTGGTCTAGTAGTAAGGAGTTGCACTGCCAACCCCAAAGCACATGGTTCAAATCTGCCATCTCCATGGGAGAAAGATGTGCCATAGCTTCCTGTGTCTCCAAAAACTCACCTGAGGGTCAGCTATGAGGAAATATTTCAGTTTGCTTAAGGGATGGCATATTTTGCTGACCCTAGGAGGTGAAGTTATCATTTTCTGATTCAGGCCATAGTATTTCCAATGGCTTGCTATGCATCTGAGAGCCGGACAATGAATAAAGGATGACAGAAAAAGAATCGCTGTCTTTGAACTGTTGGAGAAGAGCACTGAACTTCCCATGGATGGCCAGGAGAACAAACAGATATGTCTTGGACAAGGTGCAGCAGGAATGCTCTTTGGAGGCAAAAATGATGAGGCTTTGCCTGACATATTCTGGGCATGTTGCTAGGAGGGGCTTCTTGAAGAAGAACATGATGCTGAGGAGAATGGAGGGCTGATGAAGAAGAAGAAGACCCTCAACCAGGTGGATGGACATGGTGACTGTTGCAATGGGCTCTTGTGTGTCAGCAAGTGTGAGGATGGTTCAGAATTGAATAGGGTTCAGATCTTTTGTTCATAGGGTCACTGAGTCGTACTCAACTTGATTGCACCTAAAAACAACAAGAAGGAGGTAGAGAGCATGTGCACCTCTAAATACAAGAGGAAATGTGTGCATCCAGTTCCAGATCCCCTAGGACATTGTATCAGGAACACTTTCTGCAGAATCAAAAGTGTCCAGGCAGAGCTCTCATTGCGGGATGAAATTTAGGCTGGTTCAGGAAATGCCTGGGGGTAAGCTTTTTTGGCCCAAGACAGTGTCTCTGCACATCTGAGAGTCGGCTGCAGGCAGGGCATGTGGCTAGAGATGACACACTCCACTGGTCCTAAGAAATGTAGAGCATGCACGCCTACAAACGTGAGCATGGTGTGTACCTGGTGTCAGATCCACAAAGGTATGCATCTAGACTTGGCCAGTCAGGGACAGCATAGGGATGAGAGTCACTGTTCACCAACCAGGTGGGTGGGGGGTGCTTGCTAGTCACTTTTCTGGTCTCTGGGAGGATATAGGGAATTAATGAATTGAGAGCCAACAATTTTGTTTTAAAAAAATATTAAAGAGGCCAGCGCATAATTTCAACCCATACTTCAGTTGGACAATGTAAAAGGAATGTGAGGATGGCTGAGTCTGATTTCTACCCATCAATAATATCCATAATGTCATGAAAATAGCTACATAGGGCGGGGAGAAAAGTGCAACAATGACTGAATGGAAATCCACAATCTCTGTAAATGTCCATTGAAATGAATAATTGTTGTTGTTTTTGTTATGTGCCGTCGAGTTGCCTGCGACTCATAGCGACCCTATGTACAACAGCCCTAAACTCCGCTCTGTCCTGTGCCAATCGCACTGTCTCTGACACTCCCATCCCAATTATCCCAGTCACTGAATCAATCCACCTCATAGAGGGCCTTCCTCTCCTGCGCCGTCCCTCCACCCTCCCAAGCATGATGTCCCTCTCCAAGGACCAGTCTCTCCTCACAACATGTCCAAAGTATGTTAGATGGAGCCTCAGAATCCTTGCCTCCAAGGAGCCACGCGGTTTAACCCTTTCCAGGACAAATCTGTTTGTTTTCCTAGCAGCCCATGGTATTCTCAATACTCTTCTCCAGCACCACAGCTCAAAGGCATCAATTCTCCTTCTATCCTCCTTAGTCATTGTCCAACTCTCTGATGCATAACAAGTGATTACGAAGACCATAGCCTGTATCAGACGCACCTTAGTCTCCAGAGAGACACCATTGCTCTTCAGTACTTTGGAGAGGTCCCTAACAGCAGGCTTTCCCATGGCAATAATAATAAAAAAATAGCTACATGGCCAGATGTGACACCCCACATGCTTCTGCACTTATTTCTACCAAACATTGGGTCCAATGTTTGTTGCAAATTGACTCACAGATTTTACTCACAGTTGTGAGATTTATTAGGGAAATAGTTTGGGGGATGGGGGTGAAGTAAAAAATATCAAATAATGCAAGTCCCGGTTCAGTCCAGATTCCCAAGCCAGATTAACAGCAAAATTCATTCCTCAGTTAGTGGAGACAGCTTCTCTGTCAATAAGTGAAAGTCTGGGTTTAGTTAGCAGCACACATAAACCGCAGAGCAGTTATAAGTCAGCTTTTTATTCAATCATCTAGCAAGCAAAACCTTTAACTGTGGCTCCATCTCCAAGGTTCCTCTGATTACATCTTGCCACAGTTACTTCACAGCAGTGCCACATCCTCCTCACCCTCTCTCCGTCACCGTTTCTCACAGTGTCTCCACAGTCCTCCTATCAGTGTGGAAAGTGCTCTGTCTTATACTGGTCCTACAGCTGTTAATGATTTGCAAGACCATATGTACACAATTAAGGTAGCTGGAGACCATGAAATCCAACAGAGGCTAATGCAATGACTAGAAAAGCTACTTTTTCAAGGGTTCTGACATCATAAGGAGAGTTTCAGTACATGACTACATCTATCCATAAAGGAAGCTGGGAATTGAGATTTTAGTAGTGTGGTGGCACACGCTGCTAAATTCTTCTTGTTAACTGCACTCAAACATGTTTTTGACTCAGGATTTTCACTGGTAGGGGTTTTAGAAGCAGAGCGTGAGGTCTTTCTTTCATAGTTTAGAAGCTCTCCTGGAACCTCTTTAACATCATAGCAACATGTAAACCTACACTGAGAGATGAGTGGTAGCTATGTTTTAAATGCTTTGACTGGGAATTGAACTCAGTTCTCCTGTGTGGAAGGTGAGAATGATATTTTACCTCTGAACCACTATCTTCTCTACATGTCAGAGAACAATTAGTCCTCTCTACCACGTAGGTTCAGAGCCCATGAGAAAAATTATACAGGAAGAGGTAATAATTCTACGTCTGTCATCAGTCATGTACATTTCGAGCATCCTTAACTGGGATTCAACAACACAATAACTCAAATTCATTGCCATCCCGTCAGAGTAGACTCACAGCTTATCCTCCCTTAGGTTTCTGAGACTATAAATATCATGGGGAGGAGATTGTCTATATTTCTCTCTTAAAGCTTTTCAGTGGATTTGAACCACTAGAAAACATACTTTTGAGTTAATAGAACAACTTCCTATGGACTATGCCATTAGGGCTCCCTGAACTGGGACTAGGGAAAGGAGAAAATAGTGGAGAAGAGGAAGTAGTGTCTTTTTTTTTTTTAAATCCTTCAAATAGACCGCTTTTTTTGTCTTGAAGAATCTAGTATTAACAATATCCAGATATCTAACTTGGAAGTCATTCAGTCATTCAACAGGTAAGGAAAAATTAAACAAGCACTTCTGTGTGCCAGGCATTACCTAGGTGCTGTGTGTAGAGAAATCCTCATGGAGTCCCAAGAGAGTGGAAGATTTAGCTGTTAGAGAATGAATCCCACAGTTAGACAAATAACAACAAATGATGATAAGTCTTGTGAAGGAAAAAAAGTAGAGGGTTTTGTGAAGAGCGTGAAAAGTGAATCTAACATTATATTAGGGAGTGAAGGAAGATTTGGAAGGAGTGATATTTAAGCTGAGACCAAAAAAGAGGTGAAAGATGTGTTGGAGTCGAAGAGAGAGGACAGAGGAATGAGAGTATATAAAGCTCTTGTGTAGTGAACTTGTTATACCTAAGGGTGGAGGGTTGGCGAAGGAGAAGAAGACCCTCAACCAGGTGGACTGACATGGTGACTGCTGCAAAGGGCTCTTGTGTGTCAGGAAGTGTGAGGATGGTGCGGGACAGGACTGAGTTCAGCTCTTTTGTTCATAGGGTTGCTATGAGTCATATTTGACTTGACGACACCTGACCGTAACAACAATAACTAATGTGAAAGGAGACCAGTGTTGGAGCAGAATGAGTGAAGGAGAGAACTGTGAGGCGTTGGTGGAAGACATAAACAGGGTAAGTTCTCATAGAGCCTCATAGACAAAGTGTATGCATTGGTGATGGTTGCATGTCAAACTTCCCCACGATGTGGCTTAAAATGACAATCACTTAGGACAGTGAACATGATTCCGCAGGTCAGCAATTTAGGCTGGACTCAAATCTCCTGTTCCAGGCAGAGCTTTCTGGTGCATCTGCAGTCAGCGGCAGCCAGCTGGTTCTTTTGCTTGTGGAGGCAGGTTGGCTGCTGGTGAGGGCACCTTGACTGTCTTCCAAGTGGTCTCACAATCTCCGCTGGGCCAGTTCACGCAGGATCGTTCAACAGTGCCAGGGCTCTCGAGACTTAGTTTGGCACACTACCATGCAAGCCACTTTCTTTTTTTTCTTTATTAACAGTATTTATTTATCTTTCCTCAGTCAAACCCTGAGCCAATCCCTTTCCCCAGGCTGCCTGGGGAGTTACAGGAAAAGGAACACATAGGGTAGATGAGACTTGGGGAGAGAAAACCAACAAACTATGGGAGGTGGAGGTGGCTCCTTCACATGGCGAAGAGGGTCAGAAAGGCCACCATCAGGCAAAAGAGCGCCATGGCCTCTGAGAGGGCAAAGCCCAGAACGGCGTAGGAGAAGAGCTGCTGCTTCAGAGAAGCATTCCTGGCATAACCAATAATGAGGCTTCCACACAGTCCCCATCCCAGCTCCAGAGCCGGCCGCTCCAACGGGGCAGCCCCCGCCCCAATAAACTTGGCTGCTGTGTCAATACCCTTGAGATAGTGCTTGTTTGGGAGCTGTGACTAGGGATAAATGAAATCAAGAAATGTGGGGCTGTCAAGCAGCTGAAGTTCTCATCTGTCAGTGTCTCTGGTTGTTTCAGCACCACTGCAGACAATGGACAGCGACAATGAATGGCTCAGCAGCTGAGAGGCCTCCTGACCAGGGAAGGGGCGGACACAAACCTGGTGCAGGTATACGTTTTCAGGGGCTGAGGGGCTGTGGCAGGAAATCTGCTCCTAGTGCAGAGAAGACAGAGAGTAAGCCACTTTCTGCCAACTGAAGCAACTCACAGAGTTAGCCTAGATGCGAAGGCTGAGGAACGATATAGTAAACATTTTTTTAACATATAGCAAAAACTAGAAAGATGTTGGTGGCCTGATTCGAGGTGACTTGCGGGTACAGAATAGAATTACACTCCATAGATTTTTCTCAAGGCTTTGACTTTTGAAAGCATGTCACTGGGCCTTTCTTTCCAAGCTCCACAGGGATTGGCTCAAACTGCCCACCTTTTGGTTTATACTGGATTGCTCAAACATCTGTACCACACAGGGATTCTCACATATATGCACACTATATTCTCACAAATATAGTGTATAACACATTTTAGGTTGAGCCCCCAATCAGGGAGAGGAGGCTGGAATTGATTGTTTAGACTCCAAAACTTGGTGGGAGAAGCTGCAAAGCCACATAACGGAAAGGAGTGAATGAATGTATTTTTTTTTCAACCAAATTAGGAATTTGATGTTGCTGTTATGAGCCATTGACCCTGTCTGGGTACAATAGTTCTGAACCCTGTCCTATCCTGAGCCAGTCTCGCTGACTTCATCACACTTATTCCCTTTATTCCAGTTACTGTGTCAAATCCATCTCCTCTTGGGTCTTCCTCTCTTGTGCTGTTCCTCCACCCTTCCAAGCATGATGTCCTTCTCCAAGGATAAGTCCTTCCTGGCCACATGCTCAGAGTATGTGAGATGGAACTTCAAAATCCTTGCCTCCAAGGAGAAACTTCGTTTCACGCTCTCCAATATTATTTTTCTCTTGGAAGTCCACTGTATGTTCAATACTCTTCTCCAGCACCACAGCTCAAAGGCATCAATTCTTCTTCTATCATCCTTAGCCGTAGTCCAACTCTCTGATGGATAACAAGAAATTGTGAAGACCATGGCACATGGCATGTATCAGGTGCACTTTCGTCTCTAGACTGACATCATTGCTCTTAAGTACGTTGGAGAGGTTCCTGACAGCAGACTTCCCTAGTGCAACTGGAACGCATTGGAAGGCCTAGGATATTTTTAAGCAGGAAGTGGCTTGAATAGGAGACATGGCCGTGGTGGCTTGCATTGTCATCTAAACTTTCAAGATTTTGTTTTATGTCCTGTGTGGATTGGATTCCCAAAAACATGCTTCAGAATTCTGACATATGGATCGTTTAATCCTATTTGAAATAGGTTTCTTCTTTACGCTGATGAGACCATATCAGACTAGGGTGTGTCCTTTAGAGATAGAAAAAGAGTCAATTAGATACAGACATGTGTACAAACCAGAAAGACAGTTACCATGTGGGGGTTGTCTGCACATCAAGGAACCAAGGAGCCCCCAGGAAGGAATCAACATAGCTAAGGCTGGCTTGGATTCACTTGTAGATTTCTGTTACAGCATCCCAAAGAAGCACCCCACCCATCTTGAGTAGGAGCTTCTTTCCTAGGACTGGACATTAAGATCATCTACCAAATCAATCCCGAGCAGCGCTGGAACAAGAATCAGCGACTTCCTGTTTTCAGCACCTCTAGTGAGGCGTCAGCTTAGCTTGTTTGCAGTTGTAAAGCTAATAATCTCACCACAAGCTGAACTGAGGCTCAGACTTGTCTAAATTATAATTTGTTTGGGCCTTATGGGGCTCTAGAAAGCTTGCTTCAACTTCTCTCTCTCCCTGACCCCCCCCCCCCCCCCCAAACCACACATACTCCCTTACAACATAATTTGCCTGAACCAGCATTTCTCTTCTGAGATCCTTTTATGGGAGTATTTTTTGCTGTATATCACTCTTGTTAAGCTGTTGTTTCACAACGAAGCTACCCTTCTGGATTCTGCTTTATGACGCTGCACTGGGGCCCTTTGAATCGTGTTTCTTTCTGCTAGCTGTTTGGTTCCGCCAATAGGAAGCCTGGAGGCAAGAGGAGGAGGGAAGCACCTTTCTTACTTGCTTGCTCTTCTGGTATCTTTCCAGCAGAGAATCCTGGCCAAGGGCAATTAATTAAAAAAGCAGGTCTTTCCATTTCTAGTTTTATCTCCTACATTTCCAGAACTAGCTTCATTGAGAACTTCAGAGAGACCAGCACCATCAGGGAATCATCCCCTCCTCAGAAATCTGAGGTTAAACCAAGCTTATAGGTTCTAGGTGCTTTTAGTTTTCTTCTAGTCCATGATATATGTGCCAGAGGAATATGTGTGTGTTTATATAGATATGTGGTGTTATGCGCCATTGTGTCACTTGCGGCTCAAAGCAACCCTACATACAATACCTCTGAACCCTGCTCTTTCCTGAGCCATTCTCACTGTCTCTGACACACCTACTGCCATTACCTCAGTTACTGTGTCAATCCATCTTTTTTTAAAATACTTGTTTACTTAGAAATTTTTTATGCATTGTTTTTCACACCAGATCTTTCCCCTTTCCTTTCTCCCCTCCTTTCACCCCTCAAATTGTGTGACCCTGTGATTAAGCACTGTCCTTCCCTTCCTTGGATCCTCATACTTGTTCTACAATAATGGTCTTAAATAGCATTTGTCTTTATGAGACTGAGTTAGTTCACTTATCTTATCTGGGGTCTTCCTCTCCTGTAATGTCCCTCCACCTTTCCAAGCATAATGTCCCTCTCCAAGGACTGGTCTCTCCTGGTCTCCTTCCCAAAGTGTGTGAGACAGAGTTTCAAAATCCTTGACTCCAAGGAACAGTCAGGTTTCATCCTCTTTAGGACAAATCTGTTCTCTTGACAGACCATGGTATGTCCAATGCTCGTCTTCAGCACCACAACTCAAAGACACTGATGATTCTTCTCTTGTCCTTAGTCATTGTCCAGCTCTCTGATACATAGTAAGTGATTGAGAAAACCATGGCTTGTATCAGGCACACCTTAGTCTCTAGACTGACATCATTACTCTTCAGTACTTTAGAGAGTTCCCTGACAGCAGACATTCCCATTATAAATCATCTTTTTATTTCCTGGATACTGGTACCAAGAGTGTTGATTGTAGAGCCAAGCAAGCTGAAGCTGTTAACAATCTCAATTTTTTTTCTCCACCTATCATAATGTTGCCAATCAGCCCAGTGATGAGAATCATTGTTCGATCTATCTATCTATCTATCTATCTATCTATCTATCTATCTATCTATCTATCTATCATCTATGTAACGATTTCTTATTGTTTATGTATGTTGTTTATATTAAGCTGCTCTGAAAGAATTGGCAAAAATAAGGCCCCAGGAATTGACTGCAAATCAATTGACATATTTCAAGAAATAGATGCTGCCCTGGATGTGCTTACCAAGTTGTGCTAAGAAATCTGGAGGACAACCTCCTGGCCAACTGAGTAGAAAAGATCTATACTTGTTTCCTTTCCAAAAAAAGATGACCTGACAGAGTGTGGAAATTATTGAACAGTATCATTAATCCAACATGCAAGCAAGATTCTTTTGGCAATTATCCAAAAATGACTGGAACAGCACATCAACAGAGAACTACCAGAAGTGCAGGCTGGGTTTAGAAGAGGCTGTGCTACTTTTTGGTCCTAAAAGCCTTCTGAGGTCCCAACTCTTTTCATTATTTCTTAGTTGTCAGAATTGACGGAAAACCTCATAAGCAGTTCCTTACTTCACCTCTGCCTTGCATGCGGACTTCCAAGCTGTAAAACAACCCGGTGGTAGATGGAATTTGCTCCAGGATTTAAGAACAATAAATGACATAGTTGAGCCTCTACATCTTGTGTTTCCTAACCTTTATACTAGAATAGACAAAGTCTTAGTCAATAGGCCTTTTATTTTAAGAACTACCTTCCCTCTGTAACTTGATTTGTGCCACTGTTAGAACCTCTACTTGGAATATTGTTGCTTTTCAGCAGGAAGTAGCTAAGAGAATACGCCATCCCCTTTTCCTTATGAATCAGGGTGAAGTCTCTCTCAGGGAGGAGAGATAGGGAATAGCAAAGGACACACTGACAAAGGAGATTAATCAGAACTGGCTTTGACAAGTACTGTGGCAATGGGACAATTAAAACAGACTTTCAAGGGGGGGAAAAAGAGGAACAAACTGGGGGGGGAGGGTAGAGAAAATAGTGCAACAATGAATGAATGGAAACCAAAAATCTCTGTAAATGTTCATTAAAATTAATAAAATTTAATCAAAAAAGTAAAAAAAAAGGCTCGTACTAGGGATGTTATAGCTAATGTTAGATGAATCTTGGCTGATAGCAGTGAATACCAGAGGACTGTCTGTATTTCATTGACTATGCAAAGGCATTTGACTATGTGGATCACAACAAACTGTGGCTGCCTCTGAGAAGAATGGGAATCCCAGAACACTTGATTGTGCTTATGTAAAACCTGTACTTGGACCATGAGGCAATCATCAGAATCGAGTAGGGAAACACTGCATGGTTCGAAATCAGGAAGGGTGTATGCCAGGGATATTCTATCTTCATACTTTTTAAATCTGTTTGCAGAACAGATTATCTGGGAGGCTGGGCTCTATGAGGAAGAGTGTGGCATCAGGATTGGTGGAAGATTCATAAACAATCTGCGTTATGCAGATGACATGATCCTGCTTGTTGAAACTGAGGAGGACCTGAAGCACTTGCTGCAAAAGGTCAAGGACTGCAGCCTGTGTGGATTGAAGCTCAACATCAAGAAAGCAAAGAATCTCACCATTGGGCCAATTTGCAGCATCATGATAGATGGTGAGGAGACTGAGATTGTTAACAGCTTTAGTTTGTTTGGCCCCACAAGCAACACTCTTGGTACCAGCAGCCAGGAAATCAAAAGATGAATTGCATTGAGAAAGTCTCCTGTCAGAGCCCTCTCCAGAGTACTGAAGAGCAATCATATTAGTCTGAAGACTAATGTGTACCTGATCCAGGCCATGGTCTTCACAATTACTCGCTATGTGTCAGAAAGCTGGACAATGACTAGAGATGATAGAAAGATAATTAATGTCTTTGAGCACTGGTCCTGGAGAAGAGTATTGAATATACCATGGACTGCTAAGAGAATTAACAGGTTCATCCTAGAGAGGGTAAAACTAGGTTGCTCCTTGGAGACAAGTATTTTGAGGCTTCATCTGCCATTCATTGGGCATGTTGCAAGGAGGGACCACTCCTTGGAGAGGGACATCGTGCTTGGAAGGCTGGATGGGCATGCAAGAGAGGAAGCCCCTCGATGAGATGGAATGATTCAGTGATTCGAGTAATGAGGGTAAGTATGTCAGAGATATAAGGTTGGCAAAGGCCAGAGCAGAGTTCAAGGTTGCTGTACATAGGGTTGCTATGAGTCACAAGCGACTCGATGACACATAATAACAAACAACATAGATTATTTATATATGTTATAGATATATGATGTTTATGTAGGTTGTATATGTATGTTGGTTATATATATGCTGTATATAATGTTACATATTTTTTTTGGTTGTTGTTGATTGCCATTGAGTCAAGCATGACTCATAGTGACCCGATCAATGAAAAACCTGAAGCCTTTCTGTAACTATCATTTCTCAAAGTTCATAGAGTTTCCAGAGGAATGTTGTTTAGGAAGTGGATGCCTCTCTCTCTCTTCTCTCTTTTCTCTCTCTCTCTGTCTCTCTCATTGTTATTGTTGTGTACTGTACTGTTGGAACCTACCCATAGCTGACCCTCTGGCAGGTTTTCAGAGGCAGTTAATTGCACAGGAGAAGATTGCCCACCCTTCTCCTATGGAGTAGCGAGTGGCCTCGAACTGCATGCCTTTGGGGGCCATGTCTAATTTCATAGGAACTGGTTGTGTGCTGTCAATGATGATGATGATGATGATGATGATGATGTTGGGCCAGTTCTTCTTTGTAGAGTTAGTCGAGATTGGATATGGAAATCCTTATGTGGCCTTTTCTTTTAACACTAAGCATTTCTCCAATATTAATGTCACATTCTTCTTCATATAGTCCAGCTTCTCAGATTATTTGATCAAGATAAAGGCTGAATAGATATGGTGAAAGGATATAATTCTGACATACACTTTCCGGATTTTAAATTATGCAGTGAGCCCTTGTTCTGTCTGAACAACTATTTCTTGGTTTTTGTAAAGTTTCCACAAGAGCACAATTAATGGTCCTGGAATTCTTATTCTTCAAATGTCATCCATAACTTATTTTGATCTCATCAGTCAAATATCTTTACATAGGCAATAAAACACAGAGAAACCTTTTTCTAGTACTCTCTGCTTTTAGCCAAGATGCGTCTAATGTGAGCAGTGATATCCTACATTCCACACTTTTTCTGACTGGAGTTTGAATTTTTAGCAGTTCCTTGTTGATTTAAATTAAATGAATAATGCTCCAGTCATTATACAATGATCTTCAGTCAGATTTACTTGTGTACATATGATATTAACGATATTGTTTCATGTGTTGAATAATTTTTTAAATGAGTACAAATATGGATTTCTTCCAGTTCGTTGGTCAGATAACAGTCTTCTAAGTTTCTGGACATAGATGAGTGAGCACATCCAGGGCCGCATCCATTTGTTAAAATATTTTAATTGGAATCCTGTCAATTCCTGGAGACTTATTTTTCCCCAGTACCTTTAGTGCAGCTTGGACTTCATTCTTCAGTACCTTTGATTCTTGATCATATGCTACTTCCTGATATGGTTGTGTTCTGTCATTGGATGTGACTTATAGTTGGCCTTTTCAGCAGGTTTTCGAGGGCATTTAATCACACAGAGGAGACTGCTCATCTTTCTTTGGTGGATTCAAACTGCACGCCTTTAGGACTGCAGTGAAGCTTCTTACTACTGGGCCACCAGAGACACCCCCCACCCCCTTCCTGAAATGGCTGAGTATCAACCAATATTCTTTGGTGGAATGACTCAGAGTGTGTGTGTGTGTGTGTGTGTGTGTGTGTGTGTGTGTGTGTGTGTGTTCTTGCACCGTTCAATATTTTGCCTATAGAATCCTTCAGCAATGCTTGAATTTTTTCTTAAATTTTTTCAGGTTGAGAAACACACAGAATGCTCATCCTGTTTTGTTTTATAACTCCAAAGTTTTGTTGTACTTTTCATTGTGAATTTTGCTTTGTCTTCTCACACTACCCTTTGAAATTTGTTCAACTCTCTTACGTCATTATTTCTTCCATTTACTTTAACAGTCTTTATATTCTAGAAGTTTCAGAGTCTTCTAGTATTCATTTTGGGCTTATATTCTTCCATTTATTCTCCCTAGTACCCTTTGATTTCTTCATCTATGATGTCCCAGATGCCCTTTCACAACTGGTCTTTGGTTACTAGAGTCCAGTGATCCAAATATATTCTTGAGATGTTATTGTTGATTGCCATCGAGTTGAGCACAAGTCATAGTGATCCTACGAACACAAGGCCTGAAGCCTCTCTATATGTATCGTCGTTTCTCAAAGTTCATAGAGTTTCCAGAGACATATTGTTTAGAAGTGGATGCCACTCCTGCTTCCAAACCTGTCTTAAACTGGGAGTTCCACCAAAACACTGTCTACCATGGATAACTGTTAAGGCGTTTGACACTCCAACGACACAAGTTTAAGCATCACAGCAACCCTAGGTTACCTCAGTACAGCATATTGACAGAAGAGTGCTGTACCACTTAGAAGAATGTTACTCCTAAATATAATAACTTTTAAATACAAAGGCCCTCCCCAAGGTCTTGTCTCTAGACAAGAAGCTTAAGTAAAAAAAAAACAACAACCAATATAGTATATTCTCGTTGTTATGTGCTGTTGTGTTGCCTGCAATGTATAGCAACTCTAGCTTCTGAACCCTTCCTTGTCCTAAGCCAGTCTCACTAATTCTGACACACCAACTCCCATTGCCCCACATACTATATTAATCCATCTCATCAGGGGTCTTCCTCTTCTGCACTCTCCCTCCATCCTTTCAAGCATAATGTCCTTCTCCAAGAACTGGTCTCTCCTTGCCACATGCCCAAAATACGTGAGAAGGCGCTTCAAAACCCTAGCCTCCAAGGAGAGACCTGGTTTCACCCTCTCCAAGACAGACCTATTTGTTTTCTTTACAGTTTATGTATATTCAAGAGTCTTCTTCAGCATCACAGCTCAAAGACATCTATTCTTCTTCTGTCATCCTTAGTTATTGTCCAGCTTTCTGAAGCATAACAAGTAATTGAGAAGACTATGGCCTGGATTAGGTGCACCTTAGTCTCTAGACTGACATTGTTGCTTTTCAGCATTCTGGATAAGTCTATGACAGCAGATTTTCCCAATGTAACTTGTCTTTTGATTTCCTGATTGCTGGTGTTAAGAGTGTTGATTGTGGAGCTGAGCAAACTGTAATTGCTAACAATCTCAATCTCTTCTCCATCTGATATGGTACTGCCAATTGGCCCTGTGTTGAGAATCTTTCTGTTCTTGATGTTGAGCTCCAATCCATATTAAAGACTACAGTCCTTGACTCTGTGCATCAAGTGTCTCAGGTCCTCTTCAGTTTCAGCAGGCAAAGTTGTGCCATCTGCATATTGTAAGTTGTTGATGAGTCTTCCTCCAAACTTGATGCCAAACTCCTCCACATAAAGCCCTGCTTCCCAAATGATCTGTTCTGCATAAAGATTGAAAAGGTATGGAGATAAGACACACTCCTTTCCTGATTTTGAACCATACAGTGCTCTGTTCTGAGTACTGCTTCTTGGTCCAAGTATAGGTTTTGCATAAGCACAATCAAGTATTCTGGGATTCCCATTTTCCTCAATGTTAGCCACAATTTGTTGTGATTCACACAGTCAAACGCCTTTGCACAGTCAATGAAACACAGATAGACATTCTTCTGGTACTCTGCTTTCTGCCAGCATTCATCAGACATTGGCAATAATGTCTATTTCTGGTAGTTCTCTGTCAACATACTGTTCCAGTTATTTCTGGATAATCTTCAGCAGGATTTTGCTAGTGTATGATATTAGTGATATTGTTCCATAATTTCTACACTTTGTTGGATCATCTCTTTTTGGAATGGGAATAAATACGGATCTCTCCAAGTCAGTTGTCCAAGTAGTTATCCTCCAGATTTCTTGATACAACTTGGTGAACACATCCAGCACAGCAACTGTTTGCTGAAATATGCCAGTTGGTATTCCATTAAGTTTTGGGGCTTTATTTTTTGCCAAGTCCTTCAGAGCAGCCTGAACTTCTTCCTTCATTACCACTGCCTCTTGAACATATGTTGTTTCTGGAAATTCTTCTGTGTCAGCCAATTCTTTTTGGTACAATGACTCTGTATGCTCCTTTCATCTTCTTTTAATACTTCCTGAATCGTATCATATTCTGCCAATAGCATCCTTAAGCCTTGCAACTCATGGCTTGAATTTGTTCTTTAGTTCCTTCAGCTTAAGAAATGCTGAGCGAGTTTGGCCCTTTTGATTTTACAACTCCAGATCCTTGTACATACCATTATAATATTTTGCTTTGTCTTCCTGAGCTGCCCTTTGAAATCTTCCATTCAGCTCCTTAACTTTTTTATTTATTCCCTTTGTTTTGGCTTCTTGGTGTTCTAGTGCAATATTCAAAGTCTTTTCTGACATCCATTTTGGTCTTTTTCTTTTTCTTCTTTGTTATGACTTTTTGCATTCTTCATGAACAATATTCTTGATATATTGAAATCTTTCCACAGATTATCATTAGTGTTCAAGGTCTCAAACCTATTCCTGAGTTGGTTTTAAAATTTAGAAGGGATAAACTCAGGTCATATTTTGATTCCTGTGGATAGGATTTAACCTTTTTTAGTTTTAATTTGAACTTGCATATAAGCAGTTGACTGTCTGTTCCACAGTCAGCACCTGGCCTAGTTTTCACTGCTGATATTGAACTTCTCCAATGATTCCTTCTGTAGATATAATAGATCTGGTTCTTATTTTGGCTCTTGTAGACTCTTAAAACATTTTTCTCAGCTTCATCTTGAACTCGAATCTAAACAACTGATGATTTGCTGCAGAGTTGAGCACTGGCCTTGTTCTGACTTAAAATATTGAGTTTATCCACTTTCTCTCTCCACAGATGTTGTCAGTTCTATTCCTGTGTATTCCATCTGGTGAGGTTCACATTTATAATCACCACTTATGTTTTCCTAAAGTGTTTGCAATGAGAAAGCTACTGGTCATACAAAATTCTATTGTGTGATCCCTGGCCCAATTTCTATCTCCAAGGCCAAATTTTCCAACTACAATTTGTTTCTAACTTTTGCTTGGATGTCATGTCTTATTAAGTGCTGTTGCATCAACTCTGACTCACAGCAACCCTGTGTACAACGGATCAAAACATTCTTGATTATATACCATGTCTACAAACTCTACTATGCTTTAAGCCCGTTGTAGTCCTTGAGTCATTCCATCTCATTGAGGGCCCTCCTCTCCTTTACTGATCCTCTGCTTTCCTGAGCACGATGTCCTGTTCCTAGGATTGGTCCTTCATGATACTATGACCAAAGCACGTGAGATGAAGTCTTGCCATTCTTACCTCTGAGGATCACTCAGGCTGGACCCTTTTCCAAGACAGATTTGTTTTTCCTTTGGGAAGCTCCTGGTAGAGTCTGTACTCTATAATTCAATACTATATCCAACACTCTCATTTAAAGGCATCAACTCTTTGTTGCTGTGTGTGCCGTCAAGTCAGAATCGACTCATAAATGACAGCCTTCCCCGCGGGAATTTTTAGGGGCAGTAAGCCAGTTACAAGGAGGAGATAGCTCATCTTTTTCCCTTGAAGCCGTTGATGGGTTCATACCTTGAGTTGACATTGCGGCTTGTTACCCACTAGGCCATCAGAGTCCTCTATCCAATTCTTTAGTCTTCCTTGTTCATTGTCCAATTTTCACATACATATGAAATAATTGATAATATTGTGGTTTGGTTTAAGTATACCTTAGTTTGTGAGATATACATATAAACACAACCCCCCCAAAACTGTAGAACAAATGATACACAGTCAAATGGTGAAGATTTTATTAATTGAAAATACTTCAAATATATGTACTCTCAGCCTGTTACCACCTCACTCACTGAAAGTCTCAAACAGGAAAAGAAATCTGGTTCCAAAGGATAATAAAAGTAAAACAATCACAAAACCTATGAGGTCTTACTTTCTGCATCTCTTTATTCTCCGAGGCCCACATGTGACGTCAAATAGGGTTCCAGAGATAGCATTTGGACTTTCCTGAGCACCTGAGGTCCAGGAAGAAGCTAACTGGCTTTTGGATTCTGAGAAGAAGGAGTTTTACGTGTTCAGATCAACTAACAACTGAGAAGACTGAGCACCATTTTGAAAGACATTTCCTTAGTTCTGTAGAGGCAAGGCTGTTTAAAAGGATCCTGTGAAGTCACTAACGTTAGAGGCCTAGATCTCTGTATTCTCTCATCATTAAAACTTTGAAACCTGAGCTCATTTTTCTGGAAAAATCTGGTAGTCAAATGTGAAACTTGGGGACACTGTGAAGCAAGTTAAGCAGAGTGAGAAGCTTGAAGAGCCACTGAAATGTCTCACCTGTAGCTGACAAGGAAAAGTTGTAAGGCCATCTTTTTCTGAGAAATCTAATGCCATCAACTCTTGCTTCAGTGACAAGGACTTAAGATAGTTCTTTTTGTTTCCAGCAACTCCAGATGGAGAGACAGTCAACCCACACAAGTGGAGAGGGATTGATTCTTCAAATAAGAAACTTCTCAAGTAGGTAGAGAGGTGGCCAGCCCTAATGAGTTTACTCCAGTGAAGACTCTGCACCTGAAATGCGTGGTCCCCTAAGTGGAGATGGTGTGAAACAAGCATCCCTGGAAACACTTTAGCAAAGGCAAACTTGAGGACACGTCCCACCATGACTGACATCAGAGTCTTTAAATTTATTTCACTTTTGATTGAAGAGTTGACATAGGCCAGCTCCAGCCAGATAGGAGGGGGATGTGAAGAACTATTTCATTTGTACCTGAATGTGACAGCAAAAACTTTTCAATTTAGACATTCAGTTCCTCCCAGAGACTTCTTAATCTTTAGAGAGATGTGCTAAAATTTTCTGGTTGAATGTTTTCCTTTAGGAAACAATCCTTTAGGAACAGAGGTCCGGAGTTAGAGGCAAAAGCAATTCAGAGCCACAATTTTTCTTAGATAGCTAACGGTTCCACTTGAAATGATCAATATGATAGAGGAAAAAAAGAAGGTCCTTGGTTTCTACAATGATTTTAATCTTTCTGAAATTATTTCTACACAGTGTTTTAAAAAAGACCAGGCTTGCTATTTATTGATATGTCTTCCTGAATGTCTCACCACTGAAACTTTAAAAAAAAAACAACCAGTGTTTTCCTAGTCTTGAAAGTTTACTAAATGCAGGAATGGAGCAATCCAGAACAAACTTCTCATTCTTTTTTTAAATTTTTTAATTTGTATTAATTTTTTTTTTTTTTGCATTTACCATCAAATCAGCTTTGACTGGTACAGAAGGAGATTGCCCCTCCTTCTCCAGTGCAGCATCTGGTGGATTCGAACCGCTCACCTCTGGGATTGCAGTGCAGCTTCTTGTCACTAGACCATGTATTGATTTTTTTTTAAAATGCTACAATTAGTCTTCAAGCTCCACAAACTGGGACCATTTATTTGATTCAACAAATACTCATTGAGCATCCAATTTGCACAATCTTCTTCAAACTGGAGATACTGACCACAGGGGAGACATTGCACTAAGATTGCAGTACCCATGGTGAGCTACCATTCATGCCTTCCAACTTTAAGAACAGGCCAAATTGGGCCGGCAAACGGACAGTTAGTGAAGATAATCACCCTCATGCCTAAATTTAAAGCCCTAAATCTGACTTGGGAACCTCCATTGGGTTTCTGAGGTCATTCATCTCAAGGGAAGGAGACCACTCATCTTTCTCCCATGGTGGCACGGGTGGATTCAAATCACCAGAGACATGAAATCTTTGGCTAGCAGCACAACAGCCTACTGACTATAGCACCAGAAGTTCTCTCCTTTACTAAATAGGTCTCATATAATGTGCTTTACTCCTTAAAGGCCTTGTTAAATATTTTATCCAATTGTGTCAAAGACTTAATTTGTTTTGAACTGATTACAACTTTGGTCAAAGAGTCTATGTCTGTGCTGGGGTGTTTTAGGATAAGGAGGGCTGTGACTGGAATTTCAGCAAGGCGTTATTTCTGGTAGTAGGAGGGGAAGGCCCTCTATGAGGTGGATTGATTCAGTGACTGGGATAATTGGGATGGGAGTGTCAGAGACAGTGTGATTGGCATAGGACAGAGCAGAGTTTAGGGCTGTTGTACATAGGGTCACTTGAGTCGCAAGCGACTCGACGGCACATAACAACAACAACAACAGGAGGTCTGGTTGCCCTAGTGGCAAGAAGCTGCACTGCAGTCCCCAAGGCATGAGGGTAGTAGAATCCATGAGCTGCTCCTGCTCCTTGGGAGAAGGTTGGTCAATCTCCTTGCATGTGATTAACTGCTTCTGAAAATGCCTCTGAGCATTGTTAGCTCTGGGTCAGTTCTGACTCTATGGCACTCAACAACAGTGGTACAAAGATTTGAATATGTTCAATGATATTAATGATATGTTGAATTCCTAATCCTTGTAGTCATGAAATGGCCTCTTTTGGACTCAAGATCTTTTTTGAAGACCTGATCATTTAACAAGGCTATATGGAATTAGGGTGGGTCCTGACAGTTTTTAAGGAGTATTGGTGGCCTAGAAAATAAGGAGTTGAATTACCAACACAAAGGCTGGTGGTTTGAATTCTCCAGCTGCCCTGAGGCAGAAAGATAGGAAATCTCTTTCTGTGCAATATGTTGTTGTTGTTGAGTTGAATATGACTTATAGCAAACCTATGAACAAAAGACTGAACCCTGTTCTATAACTATTATTGTTTCTGTAGTGTTTATAGAGTATCCAAAGGCCTGTTATTTAAAAAGTGGATGCCAATCCTGCTTCCAAGTCTGTCTTAATCTGGGAGCTTTAACAAACTCTGTCTACCACTGGTAACCATTGTGGTATTTGACACACCAGTGGCTCAGTGTTCAGTATTGCAGCAACCCTAAGTTGGTACAACAAACTGACAGATAATTGCAGTACCACTTAGAAGAGTGTTATCCCCAAATACAGTTAACACCAACCAACTTTTAACTACAAAAGCCTGCCCACCAGGGCTGGATTAACTTAAACAAGAGGCTTCCAGCCCACAGCTGATTGTTAACTAAATCCAGTCAACCAATCAGCTTAACACTTGATTGTTAACAACATAAAAAATGACCATACAGTTTACACCCAACTTTCAATGAAAACAAAACAACTCACCCTCCAGAATCCAAGTGCTTCATACAGGAGCCAATTTGTAGTCTCTGAAAACCCATTAGAGGGCCAACTTTGGGTCATTTCCTACTTGAGAGCAATGAGTTTAAATTCCCCACCCCCATACTCTAATAACCTTTAAAAGGGAAGAATAAATACAGAAATACAATATGAAGATAAATCTAAAAATATAAGGAATGGCAAGAACAATCTGGGCTATCAGAAGTTCAAGAGTCAAGGCAGGATTTTCTAGAGCAGAGAATGTATGGCCCCTTGAATTTATTTAGAGTCCTAGCCTCTAAAACCATGAGAGAGTAGATTTCTGCTCGTCACAGCTATGGGGTTTGTAGTCTTTTGTTAGGACAGCTCTAAGAAATGAAAAAAAAAGAGTAGCACGTCTATTTGTTTGCTGTTTTAGGTTAAATTCTTCTTGTTGGATGACTCATGATGACTCTGTAAACAACGGATCTGAACCTTGCCCTATCCTGTGTCGTCCTCATCCTGTCTCATCCTCTCTGACACTCTCGAGCCCATTGTTCCAGTCCCTACATCAATACATCTTGTTGAGGCTCTTCCTGTATTCTCTGAGCCTCTCCCTTTCCCAGTATTTGCCCTGTAATGCTGAGGATCTCCTGACAACATGCCCAGAGTATGTCAAGACAAAGTCTCACCATGGCTCCCCTAAAAGGATAAGGGACACGCAATTTAAATTTGGTAAGATCTCTAGATAATAACTCAAGGTGATTTGTATTCTGCATTGTAATGGGTACATTTCAGAATATTGTGGAAGTGCAGAAGTCATTTCGTTTCTTTTCCTAGCTTTCCTACCACTTTCTTTTTTATTGTGATTTCAGTAAACACTTAGAGAGAAAACAGGCTTGGTTGTTGTTTTTTTTTTACATTTTTATTAAATTTTATTAATTTTAATGAACATTTACAGAGATTTTGGATTTCCATTCATTCATTGTTGCACTATTTTTTCTACCCATCCCCCAGTTCGTTCCTCTTTTTTTCCCCCCTTGAAAGTCTTTTCTAATTGTCCCATTGCCACAGTGCTTGTCAAAGCCAGTTCTGATTAATCTCCTTTGTCAGAGTGTCCTTTGCCATTCCCTATCTCTCCTCCCTGAGAGAGACTTCACCCTGATTCATAAGGAAAAGGGGATGGCGTATTCTCTTAGCTACTTCCTGCTGAAAAGGGACTCTGTAGGTTTTAGGGTGAAGATATTTTCTCACTACTCTAAAGGGCCTCTTTGGCAATAGGAAACACGTAGACTATTGTGGAGATTGATTTTGGAGTTTAGATGCACTGTTATCAATTGTGCTTAGCCGTACATGTTCATATCCTTGAAGATGTATCATGGAAGTGTTGCAGCCTAGAAGACACAAATTTAACTAACAAGTTAAAAGTACATGAGTCAAAAATTAAAAGTAATACTATTCCAACTAGAGGTTCTAACAGTGGCACAAATCAAGTTACAGAGGGAAGTTAGTTCTTAAAATAAAAGGCCTATTGACTAAGACTTTGTCTATTCTAGTATAAAGGTTAGGAAACACAAGATGTAGAGGCTCAACTTTGTCATTTACTGTTCTTAAGTCCTGGAGCAAATTCCATCTACCACTGGGTTGTTTTACATCTCGGAAGTCCGCATGCAAGGCAGAGGTGAAGTAAGGAACTGCTTATGAAATTTTCCGTCAATTCTGACAACTAAGAAATAGTGAGAAGAGTTGGGACCTCACAAGGAAACAGGTTTTACATTCATTAATTCATGGCATTGATAGCCATGCTCCAGTCCGCACACTGTAACAGCACTCTCCCCACTCCCTCTTTGTGTTTACCATTTCCATTTGCTCCTATCCCTTCCTCATCTTCTGAGATTTACCCCTGGGAAAATCTTGTCTTCTTTACCTTGCATGGTTGCTTATTCTGAGGTGGGTATTTCTCTCTGCTATCATTGATCGTCTTATATGCCAGCCTATCTTTTAACTGAATAAATTGTTTTATTAACTTTTTTTTCCAAATTGTGGACCTCTGTTTCAGATAGGAAGAAACTGGGTTCAATTCTATCTATGAACAACTTGTAGTGAGATTTGTGTGTGTGTGTGTGGGGGGGGGTGTTACTGGGTATATTTTGAGGGTGCAGATGTCTTTCCACCCTGCTCATATTTATAAGTTTCATCCTCCAGAAAATTTCAGGTTAGCATCATCTGAATTAGATAGAGGCCTATCATGGAAGGGTTGCTTTGTTATATTTAAGTGCCTAGGAGCTTAGGCTGGGTTTTGATCAACTCCTTGACTGTGTCATGGGTAATTCCCTGATAATGCTGTGGATCAAGGTCTTTGTTGCATTAGTCATAGGAAGCGGCAGCAAAGCCATCTCTTAGAGTCCCAGTGAGCCTTCTGCTTTTAAGAATACATCCTCCATACTTTCTCACTTTTTAAGCAGTCATCTGAGGATCACATATACTGCATGTTGTTTTTAGGTGCTGTCTAGCGAAGTATGACTCATAGCAACCCCAAGAACAACAGATCTGAACCCTGTCCTATCCTGTGCCATCCTTATAATTTCTTACATGCTTGAGCCCATTGCCCCAGTCACTGTGTCAATCCATCTCACTGAGGGTCCTCCTTTCTTTCACTGATCCTCTTTCAAACATGATTTCAAGCACCTTTTCAAGCATAATGTGTTTATTCCACCCTAAAGACTATGGAAATTTAACTACATCAAGAAAACAGATTCTCACTACTGGGCCAATTGGCAGCATCATGGTAGATGGAAAAGAGATTGAGGTTGTTAAAAATTTCGTCTACTTAAGATCCACAATCAACACTCTAGGCACCAACGGTCAGAAAATCAAAAGGCAAGTTGCATTGCAAAAGTCTGCTTTCAAGGACCTTGTCAGAATACTAGAGAGTAATGATGTCAGTGTAGAGACTAAGGTGCACCTGATCCAGCCCATAGTCTTCTCAATTACTTGCTATGCATCAGAGAGCTGGACAACGATTAAGTATGACAGAAGAAAAATAGAGGTCTTTGAGTTGTGGTGCTGGACAAGAGTACTGAACATACCATGGACTGCTAAGAGAACAAACAAATCTGTCCTGGAATGGGTAAAACCAGATTGCTCATTGGAGGCAAGGATTGTGAAATACTGTCTCTCACACACTGAGCATGTTGCCAGGAGAGACGAGTTCTTAGAGAAAGACATCATGCTTGGAAGGGTGGAAGGTCAGCACAGCAGAGGATCCCCTGGATGAGATTGATTGACACAGTGACAATGGGGGCAGGGGAGTCAAGGGGTGAATTGGCTCAAGATAGGGCCAGGGTCATAGGGTTGCTATGGGTCATAGTTGACAGCATATAACAACAAAACCAGCATACCCAAAGTATGTAAGACAAGGTTTCACCATCCTTGCCTTGATAAAACACTCTGGCTATACTTTCTCCAAGGTACACCTGTCTGTTCTTTTGGCAATTCATAGGCTATTCAGTACTCTCTTTCAACATGACAAATCAAAGACATCCATTTTTTCCTATCATCCTTATTCATTGTCCAGCTCTCATATGTATAGCAGGTTATCTAAAAGATCATGGCTTGAATCAGGTGCATCTTAGTCTTTAAACTTACATCATTTCTCTTTAGCACTTCGGAGAGATCTTTGACAGCACACCATCACAACACAGTATGTCTTTTGATTTCCTGACTGTTGGTACTAAGGGATGGTAATAAGATGAAATAGTTAACACTGTCAATCTTTAGCTATCAGTCCATTGGTGAAGGTTTTTGTCTTCTTAAGGTTGAGCCACAATTCGTACTTAAGGCTATAGTCCTTGGTCTCCTGCGGTAGGTCTTCCTTAATTTCAGCAAGAAAGGTTGTGACTGTTGTTGAATCTT
Source organism: Elephantulus edwardii (assembly GCF_000299155.1). Lineage (NCBI taxonomy): Eukaryota > Metazoa > Chordata > Mammalia > Macroscelidea > Macroscelididae > Elephantulus > Elephantulus edwardii. The sequence continues at coordinate 3,393,511 of NW_006399867.1, read as the reverse complement.
CCTCCAATGCTGAAGCCACATTCTTCTTCATAAAGTCTAGTTTGTTCAATGATTTGCTCAGTATATAGTTTAAGTAGGTATGGAGAAAGGATAAAACCCTGATGCACATCTTTCTTGATTTTAAACCATGCAGTGTTTTCTTGCTCTGCTTGGATGTCAGCTTCTTGATCTAAGAACAGGTTTTGCGTGAGCATAACATTGGGATTTCCCTACGTTTCAACGTTAGCCATCACTTGCTGGGATCCACGCAATCAAACGCCTAGATCCATCTGTGCATATATTGTAGGATATTAGTATTTCCCCCGTGTGCTCTAGGAAATGGGATAAAAGTCTAACTGCCTCATGAATCAAGACACATGATTCATTTTGAGACGCACAAGTTCATGCACAACCCAGGTTCACTTAGAGGAAAGCTCAACTCTACATCAAAAGTCAAAGTCAAAATCATTGCCAACTCATAAGTGATCCTCCTCCAGTGAGTTTCTGAAGCTGCAAATTGCACTGGAGGAGACTGGCCATCTTTCTCCTGAGGAGCTTCCAGTGGATTTGAATCTCCAGAGAGGAATTTGGGTTAGCAGCAAAATGCTTACTGTGGGCTTCACCACCAGAGTTCCCTCACCTCCACACTAACAACTCTTAGTATTATGATCTAGGTCATAATGAGCTTCTGAAGAACTCAGCGTATGCAACACAAACAGCACAACTCAGAAAGCATATGAGCCAGCAGGAAGAACGCAATGTGTGTGTTCTCCACTAAGCAGTGGAGCTGGCTGGTAGCCAAAGCTGGAGAAGGGGCCCTAGTCAGTACCCAGTACTTAGAATCCTGCTCACCATGCCAGCTGTGGTTTTTCTGAAAGATGCTGGATGAAATCCACCACCTAGAATTAGATTCACATCTCAAGAATGATCATTCCTGCTAGAGAGTATGAAAAGATTGATTACTCGTGTGGTGATGCATTCTGGGGAGAGCAGGGCAGTCTTCTTGGGCAGGCGGAAATGGTTCTGAGGACTAGGAAAGGGACTTCACTTGGATTTGTTGTTGTTGTTGTTAAGTGCCGCTGAGTCATAGGCAACTCATAACGACCCTATGAACGAAAGTCCTCAACAGTTGCATGTCTTTCATCCTTTCTCCATGTTCGTAGGGTTTCCCAAGGTGAGCTATTTGCAGAAGTGGATGCCACTTCTTCTTCCAAGCTTGTTTTAATCGGGGAGCGCCACCAGACTTTGTCCATCATGGGTGATCATTATTGCATTTGACATGTCAGTGTCACAGTGTTCAGCTTCACAGCGACCACAAATTGCCTCTGTATGGCAAGTGGACACACCAGGGCTATACAACCTAGAAGAATGTTTCACCAAAACCAATTAAAGACAGGCCGTAGGGCCAAGGATTAAAGTCACCCACCTGTGGCTTGGTAGCATCACTTTCGGTCCACTAGGCCAACTGGTCTCTCTCTATGTTGTTAAGTGCTGTCGAGTCATAGGCGACTCATAGCAACCCTATGATCAAAAGTCCTCGACAGTTGTGTGACTTTCATCCTTTCTCCATGTTCATAGGGTTTCCTGAGGCAAGCTATTTATGGAAGTGGATGCCTCTCCTGCTTCTAAGCTTGTTTTAGCCGGGGAGCGCCACCAAACACTGTCTACCATGGGTAACCATTATCACATTTGACACGTCAGTGTCACAGTATATACACACATACACACACACACACACACACACACACACACATACACATAGGCACATACATATACATACACACACACACACACATAAAGTTTTACTGAATTTACTTCTCTAAAGAATACAGCTTCCGACAAACTCTACTGAGAATCTGATCTGGTAACACAGAAAGTTTACTACAATGTATTAAGTCCTCCTCCTGATAGTTCTTACAAGCACTACAACTAGAGTCCTTGTAAATAGGAGAAATTTTTAACTTAGGTAAGAGAGAAGTGAAGGGGCAAGAAGCGGACTGATAGATAGAATCAAAGTTTTGTTGAATCAGATATACGACACATAGGTAATTTTTTTCTGATGGTTGCTTTGGAAAATCATCCCTGTGGGGAAAGTTGGGTAAATGACAGAATTAAGTTATAATTTCATGCTAAACAATTGTGCTGTAAAATAGGAAGCTTTCTGAGTGAGATCTTCATACATCAATGTTTAGGATGATTGGGGCAGCTGTGTCAGAGACAGTGAGACTGGCTCAAGATAGAGCAGGGTTCACAACTACTTACGGTTCATAGGAACACTATGGGTTTCAGTCAACTCAATGACACGTAATGACAAGAAGATTAATTTCTTACTGATGGAAATTAAAGATGAACTCCCTGCATGTAATGTTGAACAAAATCTATCTTTGTTTAAATGAAGCTTAGATAAGTTGATAAGCATAAAGGAAGAAGAATAATGAGGAAATTCATGTTCAATGCTTCATTTTCTCTACACTTAATGGGATGCAGAGCCACTTCAGGAGTCCTAACCTACGATGATTTGCTATGCATCTGAGATTTGGACAATAACTAAGGATGATAGAAGATGGATCAATGCCTTTGAGATGTGGTGCTGGAGAAAAGTGTTGAACATACTGTAGATTTCCAGAACAAACAGGACCGTCCTGGAGAGGGTGAAACCAAGCTGCTTCCTGGAGGCAAGGATTTTAAAGCTTCATCTCACATACTTTGGTCACATGGACAGGAGGGACCAGCCCTTGGAGAGGGACATCATACTTGGGAGGTTGGAGGGACAGTGCAGAAGAGGAAGACCCAACATGAGATGGATTGACTCGTGACTGGAGAAATGGAATTAGGTCTGTTGGAGATGATGAGATTGGCTCAAGATAGAGCTAATATACATAGGGTTGCTGTGAGTCACAGGCGACTTGATGGTACATCACAACAACAACAAGAGGATACCGTATCCTTCTTTCTAAATCTATTCAATTTATATGCTGAGAAAATCCTTCAAGAAGCTGAACTTTATGAAGAATGTGGCATCAAGATTGAAGGAAACTCATGAAAAACTAGCATTATGCAGATGACGCAACCTTGCTTGCTGAAAGTGTGGAAGACCAGAAGTGCTTGCTTCAGGGGATTAAGGACTGCAGCCTTTAGCTTGCCAAAGGATTACATCTCTACATAAAGAAAACAAAAATCCTCACCACTGAACCAATAGTCAACATCAAGATAGTTGGAGAAAAGATTGACGTTGTCAACAATATCATCTTGCTTGAATCAACAATCAATACATTTGGTACCAGTAGTTAAGAGATCAGGAGATATAGACAGGGAAAGTCTGCAGTCAGGAATATCTCCAAAGTCCTAAAGAGCAAAGATTTCAGTTTAAAGACTAAGATGCACCTGATTCAAGTAACAGTCTTTCCAATCACCTACTACACATCTTAGAGTTGGACAGTGAATAAAGGTGACAGGAGTAGCATCAATGCCTTTGAGCTGTGGCATTGGAGAAGAGTACTGAATATCCCACAGACTGCCAAAAGAACAAACAAATATGCCTTGGAGAATGTGCAATCAGAATGTTCCTTGGAGGCACAGATGGTGAACCCTTATTTCACATATTTTGACATGTTATTAGGAGTCTATTCTTTGGAAAGGGATATCATGCTTGGAAAGGTGGAGTTTCAGTGAAGGAGAAGAACTTAACACGATAGATTGATACTGTGACTGCTGCAATGGATTCAAATGTATTGAAGATGATTAGGATGGTACAGGATAGGACAGAGTTTAGATCTATTGTTTGAAGGGTTGCTATGAGTTGTACTCGACTCGATGACACTTAACAACAACAACAGCAACAATTGAGTCCTTGCAGGGTGTAAATGTCTAAGGACTAGACTACTAGCTGAAACACTGGCAATTTGAATCCCCTCAGAGAGGCCTTTGAAAACAGATCTGAAAATCTGTCTCAGAAAGGTCTGTCCGGACAACCTTGTGAAGTGCTGTTCTACTCTGCAGGCATGGAATCGCCATGAGTCAGGATCAACTCCAAAGTAACTAACAACAACAAAGACAAAATCGTTCTCAGAATGCAAATGTCCTGCTAACGAATGTGAAACAAAGCTGAAGGAGCATCTTCCATTTTTCTAGTGGGATTATACATTCTGAAAACAAGATTAGTTTTGGAAAGGATGGAATGTCACTTGAACTTGTCTTTGCCCCAACCCCAAAGTCAGGTCCCAAAGCATCCTACAACTTTTCAGCTCACATTGCTCAACGATGAAGTATCCAATTAGGCATTAAATGTACCACAACAATCTGGAGCAAGAGGTACATTACAAAGTGGACTAGGGGACTGGGAAGTGAAGAGGAGGGAGGAAAAATGGGTAATCATGAATGAATGAAAACCCAATCTTCTGTAAATTTTCATTAAAATAACAGTTAAAAAAAACCCAAACAAAATAAATGATGTTTCTGTACCCTAATGGTACCCTAAAATCTCTGGGAAAATCTTTCCTCTAGCAATGACCAAGGTGGTTTATAGTTTCTGGTAGAGAGGCCAATGAAGCAGTGCCTTTGTTAGCTAATTTCATCTGCTCCAAGCCTCGAGCTTTTCTCTCTGATATTTTCGGGCAGGAGCAGTACTTATTCCTCTTTCCTTCAGCAAACAACTGTATGATACTCCTGACTCCTTTCATTGTGGACTTTTGCTTTTATCCGAATGTGCCCTCTGATGCCATCACAGGAAATGTTTTCCTCTGATGGATTCCTTTGGGACCATCAATGATGAAAATCTTTCCATTTTTCAGGCATAACTTTAACTAGAGAAAATACACAGGCATAAAAGGGACCATCTGCATGCTCGACAGCACAAATGGCCTTCTTGCTTTAATGGAGACCGTATGCTTCATTACTCCCTACACCGACTTCAGAGTTGCTATTGTTGTTACGTGTTGTCGGGTTGCCTGCGACAACAGCCCCAAACTCTGCCCTATCCTGTGCCAATCTCACTGCTTCTGACACACCTACTCCCATTATCCCAGTCACTGAATCAATCCACCACATAGAGGGTCTCCCTCTCCTGCACTGTCCCTCTACCCTCCCAAGCATGATATCCTTCTCCAAGGACTGGTCCTTCCCTTCAGCATGTCCAAAGTATGTCAGACAAAGCTTCAGAATCCTTGCCTCCAAGGAGCAGCCTGGTTTAACCCTCTCCTGGATGAACCTGTTTGTTTTCTTAGCAGTCCATGATATATTCAATACTCCAACACCATGGCTCAAAGGCATCAATTCTCCTTCTGTCCTCCCTAGTCATTGTCCAACTCTCTGACACATAGGAAGTGATTGCAAAGACCATGGCCTGTATCAAGCACACATTAGTGTCCAGAGTGACACCATTGCTCTTCAGTACTTTGGAGAGGTCCCTAACAGCAGACGTTCCCATCACAATACGTCTTTTAATTTCCTGGCTGCTAAGCAAACTAAAGCTGTTAACAATTTCAATCTCTTCACCATCCATCCTGATGTCGCCAGTTGGCCCAGTGGTGAGAATCTTTGTCTTCTTCATATTGAGCCTCAATCCATATTGTAGGCTGCAGTCCTTGACCTTTGGCAGCAAGTGCTTCAGGTCCTTTTCAGTTTCAGCAAGCAGGGTTATGTCATATGCATAACACAGATTGTTGATTAATTGTTCACCAATCCTGATGCCACACTTCTCCTCATATAGCCCAGCCTCCCGGATAATCTGTTCTGCATATAGGTTGAAAAGGTATGGAGATAGGATACATTCTTGGTGTACACCCTTCCCAATTTTGAATCATGCAATATTTCCTTGCTCTGTTCTAATGACTGCCTCCTGGTCCATGTATAGGTTTCGCATTAGCATGATCAAGTGTTCTGGGATTCCCATTCTTCTCAGTTTGTTATGATCCACACAGTCAAATGCCTTTGCATAATCAATGAAACACAGATATACCTTTCTCTGGTATTCCCTGCTTTCAGCCAAGATCCGCCTAACATTAGCTACAATATCCCTAGCACCACGACCCTTTCTAAAGCCAGCCTACACTTCTGGCAGTTCTCTGTTGATGTGCTATTTCAACTGCTTTTGGATAATCTTCAGCAGAATCTTGCTTGCCAGTGATATCAATGATATTGTTTGATAATATCCACAAACAATATCGGGTCACCTTTCTTTGGCTAGACAAATTCAAAATACTTTTTGACATGAGAGACTCAGCCAAAATCTTCAATGTAGTCTTGTCTAGTGCCACGAAAACTGGCCTTTGGAGAGTCTTTGGTCACAAAATGCTACAGAATATGCTATTCTTCTTGCTTACACAGAAATGTATTGCCTTTCTGGAAAATCAGTCCCAAGCTCTTGAACATTGGGTGATGGTCATCTTCTGAGGGAATGAGAAGCCCCATTTATAGAGCCATTCAGAAGGGGATCTTATGGTACCAGACGTTGTTGGAGGAGATTATTGACCATCTGAGGGAAGGCATTTTGGAATTCATTCCATGGTAGTGAGTTTAATTTTTTCTAAATTTTGGAATGAAGACAATCTTTTCATTCAAGTTCATCCTGTTGTAGAGAAGCCATAAGCACTTGGCAAAGCACTTACTGCAGGTGGGCAACTCACAAACTTAACAAGCCGGAGAGAAGTGCTTCTGAAGCCTGGCTGTGGAAAATTGCAAAGCCTTGCTGATTTCTCGGCATGCCAAAATCTGAAAACGCCAAGAAGTCTGGGTGAACTCATTTGAAGCTTATTTGCACTCAAGCCTTCTTAAAATTTAAACATGAGTTCACAAGTTCTTCCCTCCCTGACTCAGCCTCATCAATTTAAAAACAAAACAAGTAACAGATAATCAATTTTTAAGACCTTGGAGGGTTTGATGTTGACACGTTGTTGTGTTTGTGTGTCACTAGACTTCCCCATACCCTTTCCTAGGCTGAAATCGTCACAAAACCAGATCTTTTCTCCCACAGATCTTCTAGATGGGCTGGAACTGCCGACCCTCTGGTTAGCTCTTAACTATACTGCACCTCTCGACTCCTTACTTAATGGCATAACTCCACTCTATTGTGACAATGCAAATGTTAATTTTGTTTTATCTGTATTCTGTGAGCCATTTAACTGAATATTTGAAAGGAAATGGAGATTGATACCAAAAAGCACTACACGATTATTTAAACTAATTGATCACAGCATTAAAAGTTTTTATGAAAAGAAAATTTTATTTGTAATTTCAGATCTACTTCCTCTACCACTTAAACATATCTGTTGTTGCTGTTAGGTAGTATCGAGTCATAGCAACCCTATGAGCGACAGAGTGGAAACTTGCCCTGTCTTGTGCCATCTTCTGTATCTCTGACACGCTTAAGCCCATTGTTGGAGTCACTATGCCAATCTACCTCATTGAGAATCATCCTCTCTTTCCCAGGATGATGAAAGCATTATTCCCAATGACTAGCTTGTTCTAATAACACAGCCAAAGTATGTGAGGTGGAATGTCACTATCTTTGCCTCCATGAGCAAGAGCACCATAGATTCACTTTTTCTAAGACATATTTGTTTGTTCTCTTTGCAGTCTATGGGGTATTCAATAGTGTTTGCCAACACCCCAATTCAAAGGCATCAATTCTTCTTCAGTCATCCTTACTCACTGCCCAACTTTTAGTTGCATAAGAGTCAATCTCTAACACCATGGTTTGGATTAGGCACACCTTAGTTGTTTTTTTAAATTTTATTTTATTATTTTTTCTGAGGCTCGGTCTAACATACTTTGGACATGTTGTGAGGAGAGACCAGTCCTTGGAGAAGGACATCATGCTTGGGAGGGTGGAGGGACAGTGTAGGAAGGGAAGGAAGGCCCTCTATGAGGTGGATTGATTCAGTGACTGGGATAATTGGGATGGGAGGGTCAGAGACAGAGCGATTGGCACAGGACAGAGCAGAGTTTAGGGCTGTTGTACATAGGGCCACTATGAGTCGCAAGCAACTCGATGGCACATAACAACAACACAACAATGAACATTTACCGAGATTTTGGATTTCCATTTATTCATTGTTGCGTTTTTCTCCCTGCCCACCCATCCCCTCTAGTTCGCTCTTCTCTTTGAAAAGTAAAAGAAAAATTTCTTCATTGGTATACAATCCCCACCCCCGCCCCGCCTCAAGTACACTCCACTATGCAACCTTCATTCTGGACTCTTGTCATAGCCATAATACCCGATACACCTTAGATTTTAAGTGAACAGCATTGCTCTGCGGCAGTTTGGAGAGGTCCTTGACATCACAGGATTTCTTGACAACTGGATGTTCACTGTGGATTTGAGTGAAATGACGACATTGACAACTTTTTTTTGTGCCGTTTTGGACAATCTTTCCTCCATCCACCCTCTATTGCCTGTTGGTCCAATGGTGAGGATTTCTGCTTTCACAATGCTGAGATGTAGTTCAGACTGAAGATTGTAGTCTTTGATTGCCAGTAAGTGCTTCAAGTCTTCTGCGCTTTCTGTAAGCAATGCTGCATCATCTACAAAAGGCAGGTTATTAATGAGTTTTTCTTTTTCTGAGAAGGGAGGGCACAACTTTCTGCAGAAGACTGATACCTGATAAGGGAACAAATTATATCAATATGTGGCTGGTTTGCCTGCAATGACCTCTCTCCAGTTGTTTCCAGTTATTTCCAATCATTTCTTCAGATTGTAGAGTTCTCAGTAGGCCTTTGTATATTAATCAGCTACCCTTTAAAGAAGACAAAGATTCTCACCACTGGACCAATTGGTAGCATCAGGATGGATGGCGAAGAGATTGAGATTGTTCACAGCTTCAGTTTGCTCGGCTCCACGGTCAACACTCTTGGCACCAGAAGCCAGGAAATCAAAAGATGTATTGCGATTGGGAAAGTCTGCTGTTAGGGACCTCTCTAAAGTACTCAAGAGTAATGGTGTCTCTCTGGAGACCAAGGGGCACCTGATACAGGCCATGGTCTTTGCAATCACTTGTTATGCATCAGAGAGTTGGACAATGACTAGGGAGGATAGAAGGAGAATTGATGCCTTTAAGCTGTGGTGCTGGAGAAGAGTATTGAATGTACCATCCATGGACTGCCAGGAAAACAAACAGATTCATCGTGGAGAGGGTTAAACCAGGCTACTCCTTGGAGGCAAGGATTCTGGGGCTTCGTCTGACATACTTTGGACATGTTGTAAGGAGGGACCGGTCCTTGGAGAGGGACATCATGCTTGGTGGGGTGGAGGGACAGTGCAGGAGGGGAAGACCCTCTATGAGGTGGATTGATTCAGTGACTGGGGTAATCGGGATGGGAGTGTCAGAGACAATGTGATTGGCACAGGGTAGAGCAGGGTTTAGGGCTGTTGTACATAGGGTCACTGTGAGTCATAAATGACTCGACAGCACATAACAGCAACAACAAACCCTTTAAAACAACAACATAGAGAGAGCTCAGTTGGCCTAGTGGACAGAAAGTGATGCTACCAAGGCAAAGGTGGGTAATTTTAATGTGTGACCTTCAGGCCTGATTTTAATTGTGTTTGGTCAAACATTCTTCTAAGTGGTATAGTACTGGTCTGTCCATTTGCTGTATGGAGGTAACTCGTGGTTACTGTGATGCTGAACACTGTGACACTAATATGTTAAATGCGATAATGGTTACCCACGGTGGACAGTGTTTGGTGGAGCTCCCTGGAAGTAGGAGTGGAATCCACTTCTGAAATAGCTTCCCTCCTGAAATCCTCTGAACCTGGAGAAAGGATGAAAGTTATAGTGTTCAGGTCTTTCTTTCATAGGGTCATGATGAGTCGTCTATGACTTGATGGCACTTAACAAAGAACAACCCTTTTAAAACACAAGTTTTAAGGATAACAGAAGAATTGATGTCCTTGAGTTTTGGTGCTGGAGAAGAGTCTTGAACATACCGTCGACTGCCAAGAAAACAAATAGATCTGTCTTGGAGAAAATGAAATGAAGTTTCTCCTTGGAGCCTAGAATTTGGAAGCTCTGTCTCACATACTTTTGGCACATGGTCAAAAGGGACTGGCAGTTGGAGAAGGACATCATGCTTGGAAGGGTGGAGGGGCCGGGCAAGAGAGTAAGACCCCAAATGAGATGGATTGACACAGTAACAGGGGCAAGGAGGGTAGGTGTGTCGGCACCAGTGAAACTGGCTCAGGAAAGGGCAGGCTTCTCAGCTGTCGTACACAGGGTTGCTATGAGTCACAGGCGACTTGATAGCACAGAACAACAACCACCCTTTAAAACAGCTCCCATTCTACCCTTAAAAAACCCAGGAAGGCTCATCAGTTTGCCCTAGTCTTAAATAAATTGATATAGCAGTTGAAGTTATGCAAAAATTTCCCAAAGGTAAACAGTTTTCTATTTAAATATTATTGCTCTCATTAGCACCAGTATTTGCATTATAAATGTGCTGAGAAGTTATTTTCTTCTCTAGTTTATAAATTATGCTTATTACTTTCAGATGTTGAATTTTTTTCCTCTCTCCCAAAGTTCTTTTTTTTTTTTACATCGTTATTCTCTCTGATCCTTTGTGATGAGTCATGATTCTACTACAGAATTCAATGGTTTTTCAAACACTCATCTATCTTTGTGTGCCCTTGGATCCCTTGCAGTTATAAATCCCAGGTCTTGAACACCCCTATATCCTTTAATACTTTGGTGGTGGCCATCATCTCTGTAACTTTCCAAGGATGTAAGCTTTTGGTTTACTATTTTCCTGGGGAGGGGCCATTCTGTTGGAGTCTTCTTGCTTCTTCCTACCATAATAGCTTTTACTCCACATGTCAAGAAATCCAACGAGGAAGCTCTGCCAGTTGCTGAGTGTGTTTAATCCAATTATGCCTTCTGGAACTGGGGAAATCACAACCGGATCCATTGGACCCAATCTGAGATGAACCCATGTCAAGAGTCCATTAATAACTTGACCTTCATATTCCTCCACTCTGACTGGTGGGCCCAACAGGGAATTAGTGTCAGTTTGGAGCAGATGTCTAGTAATCCTTGAAAAATTGAATTGTTTCTATTCCCTTAATAAACAGTCACTCTTGTACAAGGACAGGAGGTCTCTTTGGGGAAGGCTGGAAGAAAGATTAACAATGTAAATATTTGACAGTGGAGTGAAGCCCTGTGTTAAGGAGACCAGCTTCCCCTTCACTGGAGGGGTAGGGGGGACGATGGACCTGTAATCTGACTCAAGTTTTATAATCTATTGCCAGTGATTCTCTGTTTTGGTTATTCAAGGTTGACTATCATTCACTAGAAGTCTTTTTCTTGCACAGAAGAAGCAAATATTTAGTAAGTTTCCCCATATATTTCAACTGTGTGGATCACAACAAACTGTGGCTGACTCTGAGAAGAATGAGAATCCCAGAACACTTGATTATGCTTATGAAAAACTTATACTTGAACCAGGAGGCACAGCAAGGAAACAGCATAGTTCAAAATCAAGAAAGGATGCCAGAGATGTATCCTATCTCCATACCTTTTCAATCTGTACAGATCATTCTGGAGGCTGGGCTCTATGAAGAGGAATGTGTTATCAGTATTGGAGAAAGACTCATCAACAACCTGCATTATGCAGATGACACAACCTTGCTTGCTGAAACTGAGGAGGACCTAAAGCCTTCAATATAGATTGAAGCTCAACATCAAGAAAACAAAGATTCTCACCACTGGGCTGATTGACAGCATCATGATAGATGGAGAAGAGATTGGAATTGCTTCAGATTGCTTGGCTCCACAATCAATACTCTTGGTACCAGCAGCCACAAAATAAAAAGATGAATTGCATTCGGTAAATCTGCTGTCAGGGACCTCTCCAGAACGAAGAGCAATGATGTTTGTCTGAAGACTAAGGTGCACCTCATCCAGGCCATGGTCTTAGTATCAGACAATGACTGGACAATGGCTTAGGATGATAGAATTGTTATCTTTGAGTTGTGGTGCCAGAGAAGAGTATTGAATATACCATGGACTGCTAAGAGAACAAACCGTTTTATCCTGGAGAGGGTGAAACCAGGCTGCTTCTTGGAGACAAGGATTTTGAAGCTTTGCTTGAGATATTTTGGGCATGTTGCAATAAGGGAGCAGTCCTTGGAGAGGGACGTCATGCTGGGGAGGGTGGAGGGACAGTGCAGGAGAGGAAGACCTTGGATAAGATGGATTGATCCAGTCACTGGAGTAATGAGGGTAGGTGTGTCAGACAATAAAGTTGGCTCAAGATAGTACAGAACCCAGGGCTATTGTACACTGGGTCTCTGTGAGTCAGAAGTGACTAGATGGTGCATAACAACAATGGGCATTATGACTAAGTAGCAAATGTCATAAATTTATATGAGTCAGATTATTCTAATAAAGACTTTCGCTCTGTCATCATTTACATGGTAATAATGCTCACCTGATCCTTGTTGACTAAGGGCTGCCACTTGGCTGCCAGGAGATCCAGAACGCTTCATTCAGGAAATTTTCCACTATCAAGCCTGGCTTACATAAAATGACAATTATGACTGTCTTCTATGATGCTTCCCAAATTTGCTTCTCATTATTGTGATAAAATGTGTCCTCTGAGCAGACCAAGTGTAGGTTTTTTATTCTAAATTGATAAATCCACTCTAACATGGTAATTTTCTTAAGCCTTTGGACAGCTTTTTCTGCAGTAGAGAAAGACAGGTCTAGTATTTCAACTTGACTTAGGATTGGCTACCATGTAATTCATGCCTCAGTGAACCGATCAAAAAACTCCTAGATCTTCTCCACACCTCTCAAGCTGAAATGTTAAAGAATCTGTGCTTAGTTGGCCCAAGTCAATAAACTCATCATGACCCAATTTTATGCTTCTTGCACTATTATTCCACACCCTAAATAGCAATTCTCACACATATTCTCTAGATTTCTGTTTGTACATATTAGAAAGCCCAAGCAATTTTTCTTTCTTTAGTGAGAAAATTGTCTTTAGAATGAACGAGCTGAACTCAGTTTAGATGACCCAATCTTGTTGGCAACATCCAAAGCATCATAGTTAGGAGCAAGTTGAACATCGAACTTCTCTCCATCAAGCCTAAGGTTGACCTTGGCTACATCAGTGTCCTAGAGCTTCTTTACAGCTTGTTTGGTTTGATACTTGTTGGCCTTGACATCCACAATGAATACAAGCATGTTGTTATCTTCTATCTTCTTCAATGATCAGGGGAAACTTGATGATGACATCGTGGTCAAACTTGTTTCTCCTGGAAGTGCTTTTCCAGGGGTATTTGGGTTGCCTTAGGAGACTCAGTATCTTAGGCTGTTGGAAGATGGGTGACATGCAGATGTTTTTTGTTGTTGTTTCGTGGCTGTGGACGGCCTTCAGGACTGCCCTCCTGACAATTACTGCCTGTGCTTTGCCTTCAGTTCTGGTAGGGACAGGATCTTCCTTTTTTGCTTTTAGCGCCATCTTCATAGAAAGCCAACCAGTTCTTTTAGAATGTAGGGTACCTTTTCCTGAGTCACAAATTTGCACTTCGTCTTTTGAAATTCATTAGGATTCATTTAACTTTAGGTCAAGATCTAGAAGCAAAGATAGATATGGTGGTGATTTCAGGGAACATTCAGGAATGTCTTGTGAGGCACCTTCCTCATGTAATGCCCCAGACAATGCCCCAAGTTCTGCCTTGGACAACATAAGACTCACTAAATGGAACCTCGTCAGATTAGGAGGGCTGGTTTTGTTGACAGGACTGCTTTAAGGGGATTTAGAAGCTCAAAGTCCCCAGCTTCCTGGTTTTCTGGCCATGTGTTCCCATCTCAAGTTTCAGATTCCCACTCATTCCTCTTCAGTACTCTTTAACTCTATACACAATTTGAGGTTGATATTTCAGTTGACCTTGTCATTCAGCCACTCAGCATAATATTCTGGGTTTAGCTTTCAGGAAAGACTAACTCTAGGACTACAAGGTGTAAGGTTTTATCATGGGACTAATTTGAGACTTTATGATTGATCTGTGACTCAGAAGCCTATTCTTTTCTCAGAAGTCCATCTTTCTTTCGTAAGTTTGTCTATTAGTAGTAGAACCAAGTAACATGCTTCCCTACACTCATCTTGACAAAATTGTGGGAAAGTCAAAGGATTACTCAGAATATCCATCCTTCCTAGTAGCTGATCCCCTGGTGGAGGTATTTTTGTGTTAATATTGCCATCTCATGCTGTGGGTTAGAAGAACTCTCTTCACTAATAGAGATAGGACCATGAGCATCTATAAGATTTGTCAAATTTGAGAACCAACTCAGAAAACCAATCTTTACAATTGTCCTTATTGACAACTGCTGTCAGTACCAAATGTCCCAGGTCAAGTTCTTGAGAGAAATGAAACCAATCACATGTTATAACTATAACTCATTGCCATTGACTCAGAAGCAACTCACAGCTGACCCTCAAGTGGGGTTTCTGAGGCTGTAAATCACATGGGAGGAGATTGCCCACCCTTTCCTCTTGGAGCAGCTGGTAGACTCAAATTGTCTACTGATGGATTGGCAATACAACTCCTTGCACACTAGGCCACAAAAGATCCATTTGTGTGTGTATTTAGTCTAATTAAAATGAGAGAGTTGACAACTTTAATTCTTTTTCTCACCTTTCATAACGTTGCCTGTTTTCTAGTGGTGAGATTTTTTGCTTTTTTGATATTGAGATGTAATACATATGGAAGGCTGCAGTCTTTGATCTTCTTCAGTAAGTGCATCAGGTATTCTTCACCTTCAGCAAGCAAGGTTGTGTATCATATCATTGGCTGTTCACGGGTATTCCTCCAATTCTGATGCCACTTTCTTCTTTAAATAGTCCTTTTCACCCCTTGAATTATTTACTCATCATACAGATTGAGTAGATATAGAGAAAGTGTTCTGGGAATCTCAAAACATGTAATTGAGCTTGTGGAAAACCTATACATAGACCAAACTGTTGTACAAACAGTAAGGAAATACTGCATGATTAAAAATCAGGAATAGGGTGCAAATAGTGAGCAAGTTGCCACATCATTCTGCCTTGGCATGGCTGGTTGGTTAAATTTTCTGACTTTTCAGTTAACAGCAGAGTACCGACTGTTCCAGAAATGTTCCTGTCTCAAGTTGCATGGCTTTCTTGACAGAGTCAGGGCTTGAACTCAGATAGATTGAGTCTCTATTCTTCACTTTTATAGTAAGAACTACTTTGCCCAAAGAATTGCCTGGCACATCACGTAGTGCTTTCCCACAAAACCCAGCATTAGCAAACATGCATTGAATTAACTGCACGTGGATTTTTAATGCTGTGTCTGCACCAGAGGTGGTTCCCCTAATCTCTGAGGTTAGGTGAGTGTCTTGGTCTTACCCATCCAAGCAGAGAATCACATTCTCCATGTTGTTGTGTGGCCACATGACCATCTCTGGCTGCCACAAAGGTAATTGGCTTTCTGTGTTCATTTCAGTAATGAACAATATTAGAGATGGCTAGAGATGCAATGGAGATACAAGTATTGTGGAAGCAACAAAGGGATCTTAATATGTGAGTCCGTGTTCTGGGGAAGATAAGGGACAGGATGATCAAGCATTGAAACAGAAGAGAGTAGGCGATGACTCTATTGTTCACAATCAGCTCTGGTGGACACTGTTCTGACCAGGACTCTCATTTAGACATGGTCCAGGCATTATCCCCACAGTTGATTGATGTCTCCAATTGAGTTTCACAGAAAGAAGTGAAAGGAATTCCAGGGAATAAATATAACTTGGATTCTCTTACCTACAGGAAATGCAGACAAAATATAGATTCTCTAATGACCCACTAGCTGCTCTGCTGAAGAAGGATGGGCACTCTCCTCCCAAGCCATTTACTGCCTCTGAAAACCCGCTGGAAGGTCAACTAAGGGTGGTTCCAACTTGGCAGCACACACCAATCAACAGCTAAGCTATATACATCATCTCAGATGTGGTCCAGCCAACAAATTATTATGTCTGCATTTTATATCTCCATGAGACCCCCATACACCACCCGAGACCACCTGCATCTCCTGTTCTACAATTGTGCGCATCTCTGGTGGCTTAGTGGTGCTGCCGGTGCAAAGGTACATGGTTTGAATCCTCCAGCAATCTTCTCCTCTGTGATTTATTGCATCTGAAAACTCGCTGGCAGGTCAGCTATGGGTTGGTTCTGACTCGATGGCACGTAACAGCAGCAACAACAACAACCACATGCCTGTCTGCATAGTCCTTCTCAACCTCTTGCTCCCTTATCCCTTACATAAGGATGTTTTGTAAAGGTCTGTTTTTTTTAGTTTCCTTCCCTCATCACATCAGCAGGCGCACCACATCCATTTCATGGCCTCAGCCACTGGCTGGTTGTGTGACTTCTAAATTGGACCTCCCTCGACTCTAGATCTATCACTTGTCTGTTGGTTTGACTCTAATTCTTCCAAGACAGATGTGTTTTGGGGGTTTTTTTGCCTTCTGTTGTCTTGTCTTAGTTGTCTAGTCCACCACTTGCCTGTCAGTTTGCCAGACTGTGGTCACTTGCATGGTGCTGTGCTGCTGGAAGCTCTGCATTTATTTCAGATACTAGCCTTTTGGATGTTGCATGATTGTTCTAAGGAGTGACTATCCCCTTGTACAAGCCTCTCTCTACTTTGACTGTAGGATGAGCCACAGAGGTTCCAAGGGTAACAAAGAACCAACTGGGGTTCCTCCAGTCTCCATGAGAACAGTAAATAAGACCATTTTAAAAACTAGTATCTAATCATTTATGTACATTGTTGTTGTATTGTGCCATCGAGTTGCCTGTGACTCATAGTGACCCCTATATACAACAGCCCTAAACCCTGCTTTATCCCTTGTCAATCTTACTGTCTCTGACAAACCTATCCCCTTTACCCTAATCACTGAATCAATCCATCTCATCAAGAGTCTTCCTCTCCTGTCCTTTCACCCTCCCAAGCATGACGTCCCTCTCCAAGGACTGATCCCACCTTGCAACACATCCAGAGTATGTAAGATGAAGCTTCAGAATCCTTGCCTCCAAGGAGCAGCCTGGTTTCACCCTCTCCAGGATGAACTTGTTTGTTCTCCTAGCAGTCCATGGTAGATTCAGTCCTCTTCTTCAGCACCACAGCCCAAAGGCATCAATTCTCCTTCTATCATCCCTAGTCACTGTCCAGCTTTTTGATGCATAGCAAGTAATTGCAAAGACCATGGCCTGTATCAGGTGCACTTTAGTCTCCAGACTGACATCTTTGCTCTTCAGGACTTTAGAGAGGTCCCTAACAGCAGACTTTCACAATTCAAATTGTCTTTTAATTTCTTGGCTGTAGGTAACAAGAGTGTTGATTGTAGAGTCAAGCAAACCGAAGCTATCAACAATCTCAATCTCTTCATTATCTATCATGATGCTGCCAATGTTTTATAATATTAATTATAATTGATCAATGTCTCTCATCACCTCATTTAATCAAATCCTCAATGGATCTTGCCTACTCCTTCACTTCAACTAAACATGATCACTTTGATGTTTTTGAGCCTTGTTCCACATTGTTCCCCCACTCTGTCCTGGAGCATTTTCTGTCCTCTGTTTTAGAGAGGTCGAAGTGGTAGGTGGGAAGCATTTCATTCTTCTGGTTGAAGTTCATGTGGTCCCTCAGTCTTCTGGACTAACTGCTTCTAAGCATCTTTGGATTTCTGAAATTTTTGTTCCAGGTAGGGAAAGATGAATTGCTGCACTTTAGATGGCCACTTATACACTTTTAAGATCCCAATTGCTACTCACCAAAGTAGCATGCAGAAGATTGTTTTTGTGAACATGCCACAATTGTTTTCATGTCCATTTTTTATTTTATGTCATTTTTTTTATGCCAATGGATCTTAATGTTTCCCAAAGCTATGGTCACGAGGCCCTAGGAGTAGTAAGTAATTCATTACCTTGGGCAGTTGATCATGACTAAGAAGTTTACATAACTTTGTCATCTGTTGGCTTTTTTACAAATATGAATGTATTTGCAGCACATATAAATATGAATGTAGAAATAGAGCCTGACACGCCTATCCACTGTAAAGAGTGGTTAACTCAACTCACTGTGGATCACAATAAAGTGTGGGTAATATTATGGAGAATAGGAAATCCAGAATGCCTGTGCTCACATGAAACCTGTATATAGACCAAGAAACAATATTTATAACAGAACAAGAGAAAACCATATGGTTTAAAATCAGGAAAGGTGTGCATCAGAGTTATAATTTTTCACCATACTTAATCACTCTGTATACAGATAAAATAATCCAATCTTCTGGACGATATGAAAAACTTCAGAAACCTCTCCAAAGTACTGAAGGGCAATTATGTCAATCTGGAGACTAAGGTGCACCTGATGCAGGCCATGGTCTTTGCAATTACTTACTATGCATCAAAAAGCTGGATAATAACTAGGGACAATAAAGAGAGAATTGATACCTTTGAGCTGTGGTGCTTTAGAAGAGTATTGAATATACTGTGGACTGCTAAGAGAACAAATAGGTTCGTCCTAGAGAGGGTGAAATGAGGCTGCTCCTTGGAGGCAAGGATACTGAAGCTCCGTCTAACATACTTTGGACATGTTGTAAGGAGGGACTAAGCTATGGAGAGGCCCTTCATGCTGGGAGGGTGGAGGGACAGGGCAGAAGAGGAAGAGCCTCAATGAGATAGATTGATTCAGTGACTGGGGTAATGGGGGTAGGTGTGTCAGAGACAATAAGATTTGCAAGGGATAGAGCAGGGTTTAGGGCTGCTGTACACAGGGTCGCTACGAGTCTCAGGCAACTCAATGGGACATAACAGCAACAACAACAACAATGAAGAGCTTAGCATCAGGATTGGAAGAAGATTCATTAACACACTACAATATGCAGATGATACAACTTTCTTGCTAAAAATGAAGAAGATTTGAAATACTAATGAAGTGGAAAGTCTTGGTATTGATTACACTTGAACAGATAAAAGCAATCCTCATAGCTGGGCCAAAAAGCCACATCATCATAAACACAGAAAGATTGACATGGTCAAGAGTTTAATTTTACTTAGATCAATAATCCATGCTCATGGAAACAACATTCAAAATGTCAAAGGACACAGTGCATTTTGTACAGATGTGAGAAAGGACGTCTTTAAAATTTAACAGAACAGCAAGCAAAAAATGCTGGTGAGGTTGTGGAGAAACTGGAACCCTGATTCACTGTTGGTGGGAGTGTAAAATGGTGCA
>NW_006399867.1:3371044-3372652 GCF_000299155.1 Elephantulus edwardii | reverse complement strand
ACTCCTTGGAGGCAAGGAAGGATTCTGGGGCTTCGTCTGACATACTTTGGGCATGTTGCAAGAAGGGATAGGTCCTTGGAGAGGGACATCATGCTTGGGAGGGTGGATGGACAGCGCAGGGGGGGAAGACCCTCTATGAGGTGGATTGATTCAGTGACTGGGGTAATCGGGATGGGTGTGTGTCAGAGGCAGTGCGATTGGCACAGGATAGAACAGGGTTTAGGGCTGTTGTAAACACGGTCGCTATGAGTCGCAAGCGATTCAATGGCACATAACAACAACAACAATATATGCATATGAAAATGGAACAATGAATAAGGAACATGAAAGAAGAAAAGATGCCACCGAGCTGTTGAAGAATATTGAATACACACACACACACAAGACTGTCAAGAGCACAAATGAATCAATCTGTCTTGTAAGAAATGAAGCTCCTTCATCTCACATATTTGGACATGTTATCAAGAGGGTCCAGTTACTTAAGAAAGATATCATGCCTGGAAAAGTAAAGCATCAGTAAACAAGAAGGCCTTCCTGAGATGATTTCACACTGTGGCTGTAACAATGGGCCTTGTCACAGCAAAGATTGTGAGGCTGGTACAGGACCAGGGAATGTTTCATTGTGTTGTGCACAGGGTCCCAATGTGTCGAAGCTGACTTGGTGGCAGCTAACAACAGTCCCCAAAACCTGAGATGGTGACTGCTTCAGAACTGTTGCTGAACTAATGCTGGCTGCAGGAATAAATGAACAAATAAATGATCACACACACACAAACTTAGATAAACCAACCAAATTGAATTTGGACAATGAATCCATAGGTCTGCTTATCCAATAGTCTGCCAATCATGCAGATAAGCTTATCTGGGTCTGCTGATGGAATGTCTATCTAATTTGCATGCGGGAGTGGGAGGCTGCCAAGTCACAGAGGATTCTTTCTCGGCATTTGTCATTCATTATAGAACATAAGCTTGCGCTGGAGTTTATGCAGCACAGCACTAGCCAATTAGAGGAGATTGTAGCTTTGGAAACAAACATCTGCTTGATGCTGGTAAATAATATTTAGAGTCTGGTGTTTTATGCCTGCCTATGTGATTAATCTGAATTCCATAAAATTAAGTATTTGACCATGTGGGATTCACGGAAATCACTCCCCAAACCCACGTTAAAGTAAAAAAAAAATTGTAAAAACCATTATCTACCATTGGTTTCAGGCACCAGGAGATGCTTTCTGCTTGGAGTGACACTTTGAACTATGTTGTTGCTGGTATGTGCCATCTAGTCAACCAGAACTCATAGCGACCCTATGAACAATGGCTTTGAAGCTTGCCCTATCCCGATCCAACCTTTTCCCCAAGATGTGGTCACACTGTGAACTCTGCCTTCCTTGCTCTGAAATGAATCGACCAAATGCACAGGCATCTTTGTCCATGGTGTTCTTAGAACATCAAATAACTGCTTGGAAAGATGAGGGTTTAGTGAAAGGTCTTTTTGTTGGCGGGCTTGGCAATTTAATACATGGTAAACATGTAACCCAGAGTGCAAGAGAGACGGAGAGAAGGGGGGAGAGAGGGAAAGAAGGAAAGAGGGAGAGAGGATAGGAAGGAGAG
>NW_006399867.1:3353496-3370231 GCF_000299155.1 Elephantulus edwardii | reverse complement strand
CCCAAATATAATCCACTCTACAACCCTCATTGCATACTCCTACGATAAAAATAATGCCCTAAAATATAATACTTTTAGACTATTCTCTCCCCCATAGATTTCAATGGCGTAAACTACTGGGAATATACCCTAAAGAGATCTCAAATATTTTTAAGACCTCAAAAGGCAACCTTATTCTCATTGGCAATTGCACCCGATTTCCCTTTACACTTTGACTCTCCTAGTCCATGTCTACTACCAGTCTATGTTTTGTTTGTAGAATTTACCTATTCTGGACATAACGTTTTTGAAGTTCATGCACATTGAATGTACCAGTCACTATTGCATTTTCTTTTTATGACTGAATTTTATATAAAGATGAAGTCTGTGGGCACAGTCCGTACAGAGTTGAGCTAACCCAAAACCCCATGTCTCTCTTTGATGGTTGACTCCACCCCAATGGTTCTGTGAGAGAAAGATGATCTGTCTTGTGTGGAAATTTACAGCCTCAGAAACCCAGTGAAGGGTCATCTATGAACCAATTCTAAGCCAACAGCAATGAGTTGAGTTGTTGAGTTCTTACATATAAATATATGCAATTCTTGTGGCCTAATGTTAAGAAGATGTGCTACAATGCCAAAGGCATGCAGCTTGAATCCAGCTGCTCTGTGGGAGAAGGACGGACAATTTCCTCCTGTGCGATACATTGTCTCTGAAAATCTACTGGAGTGTCAGTTACGAGTCAGTTCCAACTTAAATGGTATGCCACCAGAACAAAGATAGATAGATAGATAGATGAATAGATAGATAGATAGATAGAGGGATGGATGGATGAATAGATAGATAGAGGGATGGATGGATGGATGGATGGATGGAGAGATGGATGGATGGATAGATGGATGGATGGATGGATGATTGGATGGATGGATAGAGGGATGGATGGATGGATAGATAGATTAGTTAGCTAGATAGATAGATAAATGAGTAAGTGCAGTAGCTGGAGCAATGAGCTCTAGTATAGCAGGAATGTTGAGGATGGCGCAGGACAGGGTCTGGTGTTCATAGGACGGCTGTGAGCTGTGATTGACTTGATGGCTATGAGTCATGATTGACTAGACGGCGCCTAACAACAACAACAATAAATAACTCTGGTGGCACAGTCTGCTTCCTAGCTGAAATGACTTGCAATACTTGATGAGCTCGGAGTCACCAGCATCCAAAGTCAGCCTCCCACTATCCTACTTCCTCGCAACGACATGGAATGTCTCAGTCTCCAAAGCGAGCAGCCTCTAACATGAGCAGCTTGAGACTCTGTGTGCTCATGACTTGGACTCTGTCTCCCCAGAAGCCTCTCTTGAAGTCTGACCTACAGACCCGGGACGTGTCTTTGCAAGTATTGAGTCATTTCCTTCAAATGCGAGTGTGAGAGAGCGAGCTTCATTGGTTTTAATTCTCTAGAGAACTTATCCTAATATAACATTTGATTTGCATTGTCCTATCCAGCCATGTGGTGAAAATCACAAAACCAATGACTAGGGAAGTCATTAGGACTAATTCACTAAAGCACAGCTAAGACGTTTTATAACCTTGCTGACTGATTTCTGTACTCTAAACAAGGATATATTTACAGTTAATATTTAAGTATACAGTCTCAGTTGCCTACCTATATCTGTCCAGTTCATCTGCCAGCTTAGGTAGACCACCACTGGTTATTACCGATATTGTGTGATTATGTATGTAATGTTGTTGTCTACTGTCGAGTCAGAACTGACCCAGAGCTGACCCTCTGGTGAGTTTTCAGAGGCAGTTAATTGCATAGGAGGAGATTGCCCAGCTTTCTCCAGTGGGGAGGATTCGAATTGTGTGCCTTCAGGATTGCAGTGCAGGTTCTTGCCACTAGGCCACCAGAGCTCCCTATGCATGTAATAATATTTAATTTTATTGTCAGTAACTCTTAGCACTTCATTGTGCTGTTTTTCTTTTCTTTGTCACTCTCTGTACATTGCTTTTCCCTTCACTCAAACAAATACTCAAATAAAGTTTTCATACTGGTTTAGGCATTCAATTTAACAAGAATGCTGAAACCTTGTCTCACAAACTTTAGGCAGATTATAGGGAAGGCCAGTCCTTTGAAGAAAACAGCATATTGAGAAAGGTCAAAGAAAGAAAAGAAGATCTTCAATAAGATATATTGTCACAGTGATCGTAACAAAAGGCTTGAGCACAGTAGAGATTGTGAGGATGGAGAGGACATGTTTCTGATACATTGTTTAAAGGGCCTCTATGAAGATGTCTTGGAAGCAGGAGTGGCAACCACTTCCTAAGCAACTTGCCTCTGGAAACTCCATGAACTTAGAGAAACAATGATAGTTATAGAATTGGGTTCCAGTCTTTTGTTCACAGGGTCACTATGAATTGTGTTTGACTCGATGGCACTTAAAAACAACAACAACAACAACATGAAGATATCATGCTCAAAGGTGGTGGGTAAGCAAAAGAGAAGAAGCCCCTCAACAAGATGGATTGACACAATGACTATAGTAATGGTCTCAAGAGTGTCAGAGGGGATGAGGATTGCACGGGAGAAGACAGGGTTCAGATCTGCTGTTCTTAGGGTCACAACTGACTTGACAGTTTCTAGCAACAACAACAATAACAACATGAGTTGTACTTGATTCAATGGAAAATAACAAATACAATTATCTCATTTAAGAGCCTTGGTAGCATAATGTGCAACATTATCTGGACGCTAACCAAAAGGTCACTTGTCTGGATCCACCAGCTACTCACAGAGGAGAGATCTCCTGTAAAGCTTTGTAGCCTCAGAAACCCGATGGAGAGTTGTCATGAGTTGGGACTGACGTAAGTGCAGTGAGATCGAGTTAGTGTTAGGTCCTCTCCACTTCTATCCCCTGTAACCATCCAAAAATGTTTCTCCATGTGTATAAAACTTTCCTTGACTTGTTATAATTGTGGACTCACACACTATTTGTCTTCTTTTGTGATTGAATTTTCTCACTCAGCAGAGTGCCCTCAAGGTTCATGAAAGCTTTTGTGTATGTCATTTAGTTTATTTGCTGTTAACTCATTGGTGGGCACTTAAGTTGCTTCCACTTATTTGCTATTGTCAACAATGCTGCAATGAACATGATTGTGCGTATGTCTAGTGATTGATATATTTCTGTCTCTATCTCTCTATCATCTGTCTCATCCATCTCTATCTCATCTATTTCTTTATCTCTCTTATCTATTCTATCATATCTATCTATCTATCATCTATCTATCTATCTATCTATCTATCTATCCATCATCTATCTCTAGTAGTGATATTGCAGAATCAAATAGTATTTCTGTTTCCAATTTTATAAGGAAATTCTATACTATTTTCACAGTGGCTGTGCCATTTTGCAGTTCTACCAGCAGTATAGGATGGGCCAAATGTCTCTATTCTATGGCTAGAATTTCTCATTTTCTGTCTTATTGAACATTGCTGCTATTGCTGGCGCTCTGGTGGCATTGTGGTAAAGAGATGTTCAGATTCACCAGCTTCTCTGAGAGAGGAAGGCAGATAATCTCCTCCCATGTAATCTGCAGCCTCCAAAAACCTACTGGAAGGTCAGTTATGCGTTGGTTCCAGCCCAACAGCAATGAGTTGGATAGTTATCACTGGAGTGAGGCAATATCTCATTTTTGTTTTGATTTATATTTATCTAAGGAAGTTATAATGGAGGAAGATTTATCAATAACCTTCATTATGCAGATGACACAACCTTGCTTGCTGAAAGTGAGGAAGCCTTGAAGTACTTGTTATAGAAGATCAAACACTATAGTGTAAATATGAATTGCATCTCAATGCCAAGAAAAGAAAAATTCTCACTACTGGACCGATGGCAACATCATGACAGATGGAGAAAAGATTGAGTGTCAACCATTTTACGGCTTCCTACTTTGTTCTTCTTTAATAATGCTTTTTTTCAATCCTTTCTCCACAAATTATGATATTGCCTATTTGTCCAGTGGTGAAGATTTTTGTTTTCTTGATGTTTCAAAGTAATCTCTATTGAAGGTTATAGTTTGTAATCTTTTGCAGTAAGTGTTTCACATTTTCCTCACTTTCTACAAGCAAAGATTGTGCCACCTATATACCACAGATTGGAAATGAATCTTCCTCCAATCAGGATGACACTTTCTTTTTCCTTTTATCCAACTTCTCAAGCTATTTACTTGTTCAGCATAGATACTGAAAACAGAACAAATGGACAAACTTTTGAACATATTCTATCTACCTACATGAACATATTTATTTGTCTTACTTTTTCAAATTTGTTGGGATACACTTCCTGTAGTTGTTACTAGGTTCTATCAAATAGACTACAACTCAAAGCAATACTAGGACCAGCAGATTGGAACCCTGCCTTACCTTGTGCCATCTTCCACTGTCTTTGCCACATTCAAGTTTCTGTGTCAGTTCATTTTGTTGAGGGTCTTTCTCTCCTTCTCTGATCCTCCAACTTTGCCAGCCTGTTGCCTTTTTCCCCTAAGAACTGACCCCTCCTGATAACATGCCCCAAATAAGTGAGATGAAGTCTCACCATTCTTGCACCTAAAGAGCTTCCTGGTTACACTTCCTCCAAGACAGACTTCCTTGTTCTTTTGGCTGCCCTTGAAATATTCAGTACTTTCTCCAGCACCACAATTCAAAACCATTGATTCTTCTGTCATCCTTATTCATGGTCAGATTTTCCGAAGAATAGGAAGCAATTGAAAATACTATGGGTCAGGTGCACCTTAGTCTTTAGGTGGATATTGTTGCTCTTTAGCACATTGATGAAATCCTTGTCAGCAGATTTTTCTCAGTGAAACGTGTCTTTTAATTTATTGACCTCAGTTACTGTGGATGTTGATTGTGGAATCAAGTAAAATTATTATTGTTGTTTTATGCTGTCGAGTGGGAACTAATAGTTGATCCTCCAGTGGGGTTTAGGAGGCTGTAAATATCATGGGAGGAGATTGCTCATTTTTCTCATGCTTCAAGTAAAATATGTTTCTTAATATATTCTTTTTACCCTTTTTATTTGTTTCTGTTGTGGTGCAGCCCAATTAATTTCTTATTTCAGGTTCTTCTTTTTCTTTTCCTTGGTTAGATTTGCCAGTGGTTTGCTAATTTTGTTAATATTTTTGAAGAACTACTAGTCTTGTTTATTATTTCTGTTCCCCCCCCCTTTCATTATTTCTGCTCTAATCTTTATTTTTTTCCCCTCCTTTCTTCTGGAAACTCTAAGGTTTTCTTTCTGCTGTTCTTGGAATTGTTAGATTAACTAGTATGTTATAAAAAGAGCAGAATAGAAAAGGTAACACATACAGAGGGGAACAGAGTTGTCAAAAGAAAATCCATCTGTAAACCAAGAAACTACTTGAACCTAATGAGAATGAAGGACCTATCTTTTTTCAGAATTCTTAACTGATATTTTAACGAAAGTTTACAGAAAACTATTTCCACCCATTCATTGTTGCACATTTGGGAACCTCTTTTAGAGTTAGTCAATGTCCTGATTTGTATGTACTTCCAGCAAAAGAGTGAGGCATTACATTAGTGCTTTTTAAAGCCATCCAGTCATGTTGGGTTGTTTTTTTTTTTGTTTGTTTTTGTTTTTGTTTTTGTTTGGGAAGCACTAGGTGACTAATAGGGAGCTCTGGTGACTTAGTGGTAAGGAATTACACTGCCAACACAGTGGTACATAGTTCGAATCCACCGGCTGCTCCGCAGAAGAAAGCTGGGCAATCCCTCCCTGTGTGACTGTGTGATATGGTGCCTTCGAAAACTTGTTGGAGAGTCAGTTATGGGTTAATTCTGACTTGAAGGTACACACCAACAACAAGGTAACTAAAAACACAGCTACACAGCTCATAGGTATTTTTAAGCAAAGTGTATATGCTAATCTGATATACAGTCAACGTTATATGCAAATCTAATATATAGTCATATTTTGGAATCCACGATCTAGTTCATGAAGCATTTAAGCCATTAGTCCTTGAATGAGGATTCCTTTCTAAGAACACTTCTTTATCATATCAAATCTCTGTGTGTCTGTCTCTCTTGTTTATTTTTTTCTAGCAGTAAAAAAAAAATGCTTAAAAGCTTTTCCCACTCAACCATCTGCTGGAGCAATCTCCCACTAGGTTTCAAATGCCAAACCTTTTCCCAGTGGCAGTTTTTTATATTATTATTTTGGGGAAAAGAATGAATTACATTTCTTGCTTAAGAAAGAAAATGCTTTAAAAATAACAATGTTTATCATGAACCAGTTGCTGTTGTGTGCGTGCGTGCGTGTGTGTGTGTGCGCGTGTGCGTGTGTGTGTATTTAAAGTGACAACTTCATCAGAAACATGTTCTGTGTGCTTCCTATAGGCTTCCCTCCCGGAGTTCTGGCATCAAGGACAGGAAATGTGACTCTGTTGCTGTCCTAGGTTGAATTGTGTCCCTCAGAAAGACATGTGTGTACTATGATGTGGAATCACATAGAAGATGATTGACCATCTTTCTCCCTCTGAGCTGTTCATGGATCCGAACCATGTGCCTTTGGGTTACCAGCACAATTCCTTACCACTAAACCACCAGAGCCACCAGTAGTTGTAAGGCCTATCTCATTCTAGTATGGCCATATTAACACTTGTTGTTATGTATAGTTGAGTTGGAATTGACTCCTGGCAGCAGATTTGTAGAGGCTATAAATTGCGAGGGAGGAAGTTGGCTGTCTTTCTTCCCCCACCCCGAGGGACAGCTGGCAGATTCAAAGTAGTTTGGCCAACTTTTTATCACTAAGTAACTTTCCTAGACACAGCAGTTAAGATTTAACTTTTTTAAGTTTTTGAAGGGACTCATCCAGTTCACGACTGTTAATAACTTTCCCCCTTCTTATCCTGAAAAAGGTATAAAATATTCCTATTAAAAGTTCACCAATGCATCACCAGGTAACCACCATCTTTTTAAATATCAATTTAAATTGAAAAATGTGGAAAAGCAAGTGATGATCCTGAACGGACTAATAACCCAAATGCTTGCAGGGGACTTAGAAGTGGGGTGCAACATTCTGTAATCCTGTCACAGCCCAATCAGATATGAGGGACGTTCCCCTAGAGTGTGACCTTCAAGAACTCTTATTTCACTGGAGAGAAAAAGGGAGAAAATCCAGCTAGGGTGGGAGTGGGAGCTTAGTACTATTGAAAAATAATTACAAGGAGTGGAGTGTGACTTTTCAGTGCAGGCCCCTAGTTGAGAAATTCCTTGACATTAGGAAGGTCAGACCTCAAGGAGGCCTTCAGGGAATGGCAGGCTGACAGATGCTAAAGGAATCAAGGACTTTCTTCATGACTGACATACGGAGAGGCGCTTCACTCAGAGCTGGTATTCTGAACTTGAATGTCTAGCTTCATAAATGGTAAGAGAATAAATTTCTCTTTGTTGAAGCCTTCTACTTGTAGTCTCTGTTACAGAAGCACTAGATAACTAAGACAGGTACAGTGTCAGAATGTGCTTGTGGGCAGCGTTATAACACAGAGAAGGGAGATCAATTTACTC
This sequence comes from Elephantulus edwardii, assembly GCF_000299155.1. Taxonomy (NCBI): domain Eukaryota; kingdom Metazoa; phylum Chordata; class Mammalia; order Macroscelidea; family Macroscelididae; genus Elephantulus; species Elephantulus edwardii. The sequence goes on along the minus strand of NW_006399867.1, from coordinate 3,362,673 downwards.
AGAGAATTGTGGGATGCCTTATTGACTTGTGGTTGTCCACAGACTTCACGGAAACAAGGGATGTTTTAAGCATAGGCTAAAGGTTTAGATGAGCTGTACTTTAAGGTGCTCTGGTGGTGAGGTATGTTACCTGTTTCTCTGCTAACCAAAAGATCAGTGGTTTGAATCCATGGAAGAAAGATGTGCAAACTTCTCCTGCAAAGATTTAGTCTTAGAAACCTGAGAGAGGATCCCAACGAATTAGAATGGCAGTGGGTTTTTTTTGTTTGTTTGTTTGTTTAAACTGTTGTCATTTGTCATAATCTCCTCAAGGCCTCCCTCTATTACTATAAAAACCCACAGGAATGCTATTTTGTAGAGCATGTATGAGGATTCAAGGGGGGAGGTGGGAGCAGAGAGGTGAGGATGGGAAGGGGTGGGGAGGTGGTTAATCATAAGGTCACACAATTTGATGAGTGGAGGGAGGGTGGTAAAGGAAATGGGAAAGATCCAGTATGAAAAACAGTGTATATGAACTTTTTAAGTGAACCAGTATAAAATAAAAAAATTGTTTAAAAAAGAGAGGCATAGATAGAATAAACATGAAATTGCTTCCTTATCCTCCCTTTAGATATAGTTTTCCTTAAGAGCTTAATTCATGATGTTCTAATCCATGCCTTTGAAATTCAATGTCTATTGCAGATGGTTAACTGTCCATTCAAAATTTACATTCCCTGTGCTGTCGTGGAGTTGCTGCTGAAGGCAGCTTCCCAGCCAGAGGCAATTACCCAGGTTCCCTTGCATCAGTATGTAGTCATGTGATCATTGTGGTTGTGTGCCCTCAAATCGGAACTGACTCATAGCCGACTCTCCAATGGGTTTTCAGAGGGAGTACACTGCACAAGAGGAGATTGTCCATCTTTCTAGAGCAACAGCTGGTGGATTTGAACCATGTACCTTTGGGATTGCAGCATAACTTCTTACCTCTAGGCCACCAGAGCTCATTGGTCATAAGATTAGTCCTTGCCAATAATGGAAAAGGGTAGACGGACGTATTTTATTTCTGGGTTAGGATTATTAAAAGCTACTGCTGTCCCTTTTTCTCTTTCCTTCTTTGCCATCTGAATGCAAAGAACTCCACATCAAGATAAAAAGATTCAGAGCCTTTGAATCTCTTCATGGAAAAACTAACCAGAAACAACACAGGGGGCGATTGCTCCTCCTTCTCCAGCAGAGCATCTGATGGATCTGAACAACAAGCCTTTGGAATTGGAGCACAGCTTCTTGCCACTAGGCCACCAGAGCTCACTTCACCATGCTTTGATATAAGTGAGATAAGCCCTCATTGGGTTGTTATTGTTGTTATGTGCCGTTGAGTCACCTGCGACTCATAGCGACCATATGTATAACAGTTCTGAAGCCTGACCTATTCTGAGCCAGTCTCATCGGCTCCGACATACCTACCCCCATTACCCCAGCTACTGTGTCAATCCATCTCATCATCCAGGGTCTTCCTCTCTTGTGCCATCCCTCCACCCTTCCAAGCATGATGTCCTTCTCCAAGGACCTGTCCCTCCTGGCCGCATGCCCAAAGTATGTGAGAAGGAGCTTCAAAATCCTACTGGAATTTGAGACTTGCTTTTTATGGGTTTGGATTGTCCTCATTGACCAATTGCAAGATATTGAAGATCTTCAATGGCCTTAAAGCACCTTCACACAGAGTTATTAATAAAAGCAAAGACTCCTTATAATGCTGAGCATGGACCAAATGGGATTGGTAAAGAATGTATGTCCTTTGTCAGACATTCTTAGGAGAAAAAGTGAAGATCTTTGAAGCTCCTTACTGCACTAGTAACCCACCACTGTCCAACTGATTCTGCTCACAGTGACTCTCTATACAGAGGCGTGCCAGTGTTTCTTCTGTAGAACACCTGATGGATCTGAGCCACTGACCTTTTAGTTAGTAACGTAATGTATCACATTATGTCACCAGAGGTCTTCAATATATGTTCTGTCCAGTTGGTACCAACTCATAACTGACCCTTCAGCCTGTTTCTCAGAGATTGTAAATTACACTTGAGATTGTCCATCTTTCTCATATGAAACAGCTGGTGGATTTGAACCATTTGCCTCTGGGTTGGCAGCACAACTCCTTCCCACTTGGTCACCAGAGCTTCCTTACTATATCCTATTGTTCCCACTAACTGGAAACCCACCCATAGCTGACCCTCCAGTGGGTTTCCAGAGGCAGTAAATAGCACAGGAGGAGACTGCCCATCCTTCTGCGGAGCAGCTGGTGGATTCCAACCACATTCCTTTGGGTTGGCAGCACAATTCTTTACTGCTAGACCATCAGAGCTCCCTTAATATATGTTGTTGTTGTTGTTGTTAAGTGCCGTCAAGTCACTTAGTGACCCTGTGAATGAAAGACCTGAACACTTGTATAACTTTTATCCTTACTTTTCAGTTTTATAAGATTTCTGGAGGCAAGCTATTTCGGAAGTGGATGCCAATTCTGCTTCCAAGCTTGCTTTAATCGGGGAGCTCCACCAAACACTGTCTGCCATGGGCAACCATTCTTGCATTTGACTCATCAGTGTCACAGTGTTCGGCTTCACAGTAACCACGAGTTACCTCTGTACAGCAAATGGACAGACCAGTGCTGTACAACCTAGGAGAATGTTTCACCAAAACTAATTAAAGACAGGCCTGAGGGCCGTGGATTAGAGTCACCCACCTTTGGCTTGGTGGCATCACTTTCTGCCTACTAGGCCACCTGAATTCTCTCTATCCTTAATGTATAGGAAGGAAAAAGGAATTAAGAATAGGAGAGACCTATAAAAGCAGCATCCATCACCCCGTAAGCTGGAGAGCGATTTCTCACCCCCATCCCCTATATTAGGCTTTGTATCCTTCACAGCACTAACCAAACAGAGCTGTGGCAGCAATAAGGGAAGAGGATCATTGTGCAAATAATGGGTTTCAGTATCAGGGATAGTAAATCTCGCACAGACAAGGCAGCAGGTTGGGTTCAGTAAAGACAAAGATCTGCCAAAGTCTGTGTCTTCAGAGTGCTTACGAAGCAGTCAGGCTGACAGACCATAATAACAGGAAATATTAAGGAGCAGAGGCCGAGCATAAAATGAGTGATGAGAGGATACTGACAGAGGCCTCTGAGAAGACAGGACGACACTGGGGTGTGTGACACAGCGTCCCAGACAGAAAGAACTCCTGCTCTGCAGCTCCCATTTGGAAGACTGCAAAGAAGAATAAACAGGTTCCTTGCACTTACATTCTCTTCCAATGTTTAGGTTTTGTTTTCTCTCCCTCTACCTAAATCATTTAAAAAAATTTGGGAAAACCCATGAGTGGATTTTTCACGTAAATGTTATTTGATGGGCTTGTAGCGGCCACAGTTAAATAGGTGAACTCATGTCTCACAATTTTTCTGAAAGGATCCTCATTTCACAACTAGCACTAGAGTCAAACGCTAGCATTAAAAATAATGAATATGATGGTGTTTTTTGGGAGGGAGAAAGCCAGATGCTTAAAGAGTTAATAATTAGAATGAACATAGCTTTAGAGAAAAAGCAGGGAAATAGCTGTCTTTGTGTAAACATTTACTTGTTAGATTCAGGTGATTTCTTGAGGCAGGACAAGGGGCAAAGTTGGTTTGGAGGTTTTTGTTTATTTGTTTGTTTTTTTGTTTTCCAGATGAAACGGAAATATTTTCTTCTTGTAACCACCTTTACAATTCAATTTGTACACATTGGTTAAATGTCCATCTAGTGTATAAACCATTATCAAAATGGAAAATACTACTGAGACTGTGAACTCTCATTCTAATCACATATGTAAGAGATAATGACCCTTAAAAGTTTGCAGAGGTAGCTCAGGTGGCCTAGTGGCAAAAAGCCGCACTGCAATCCCAAAGGTGCACACTTCAAATCCACCAGCTGCTCCACAGGAGAAAGATGGGCAATCTCCTTCCGTGTGAAAACCCACCAGATTGTCAGCTATGGGTTGGTTCCACCTCAATGTTACACAGCATCAACAGCAGCAATTGTTTGTAGGGGAACTCTGGTGGGCTAGTGGGTAAAGAGTTGCACTCCCAACCCAAAGGCAGGTGGTTCAAATTCACTAGCTACTCCATGAGAGTTGTTGTTGTTAGGTGCTGTTGAGTTGAGCATGACTCACAGTGACCCTTTGAACAAAGGATTAGAACCCTGTTTTATCCTGCACCACCCTCACACTTCCCGACACATAAGAGCCCATTGCAGCAGTCACCGTGTCAGTACACGTGGTTGAGGGTCTTCCTTTCCTTTGCTGACCCACCACCCTTCCCAGCATCATGTTCTTCTCCAAGGAATAGCCCCTCCTAGCAACATGCCCCAAGCATGTGAGGTGAAGCCTCATCATTCTTGCCTCCAAAGAGCACTCCGGCTTCACCCTCTCCAAGACATATCTGTTTGCTCTCTTGGCCATCCATGGGATGTTCAGTGCTCTTCTCCAACACCAAAGCTCAAAGGTGTCAATGTTTTTTTCTGTCATCCTTATTCATTGTCCAGCTCTCAGATACATAGCTAGTAATTAGAAAGACTATGGCCTGAATCAGATGCAACTTAGTCTTCAAACTGACATCACAACTCCTCAATAATTTAAAAAGATCTCTAACTGCAGATTTTCTCAGTGCAGTGTGTCTCTTTATTTCCTGACTGCTGGTACTAAGGATATTAATTGTGGATCCAAGCAAGATGAAGCTGTTGACAGTTTCAATCTCCTCTCCATCCATCATGACACTGCCTGTTTGTCCAGTGGTAAGAATCTTTGTTTTGTTGACATGGAGACGCAATCCATATAGAAGGCTGCATTCCTTGATCTTCTGCAACAAGTGCTTCAAGTTGTCCTCACTTTTAGCAGGCAAGGAGGTGGCATCTGCATAACACAGGTTATTGATGAGTCTCCCTCCAAGATAGGTAATCTCCCCAGTGCAATTTACAGCCTCTGAAAACCTGCTTGAGTGTCAGCTAATAATAACAGCAGCTTGGGGCATCATCCCCTTGCAGACCTTAACAACCCTTCTGCACCAACGCACCAAGGACACTTTATGCATTCTGTGCTGTGAGCTTTCTTTCCCCTTCTCAATTAACAGTATATTCTGAACATGATGTTATGTGAGCACATAAAGAATTACCTAGGCCTTCACTTTTTCTTTTATCTTCTAATTAGAAGGTTCGGACCTAAATCAATACCATTACTGGAGTGTTTTTACGCATCACCAAGCTGCATCCTCACACTGGAGCAGCATTTTAAGTGAGTATCATTTGAGGGGTGGCTGAGTCCTTTCCTACAGCTATTCTCCCTTCCATTATCTCCTCTGGCCGTTCCGCCCTCCCCTTCCAATCTCTCTCACTCTCATTCCCGGAGGCTCACTTTGGTCTTAATATCCTGAGTAAATAAACTCCAGCATTTGAAAGGCTACACTGTACATCATTAATTTCTCAGTAAATTTTATGGTGTCTTTCTCCTTTCCTGCTTTACTGTGCTTCCAAACAGAAAAACAAACAACAACCCTCTAACTCATTGCTATCAAGTTGGGATCAATTCACAGTTGATCCTTCAGCCAGTTTTCAGAGGCTGTAAGGTGTGTGGGAGGAGACTGCCCATCTTTCTCCTTCAGAGCAGCTGGTGGATTCAAACCGCCCGCTTTGGGTTTGGCGGCACAACTCCTTACCCACTAAGCCACTAAAGTCCTTTCTGAGCCTAAATGCTGAAAATACCTTCAATGGTCTCCTACCTCTACTTATCTTCTAGTCTCATAACATTTCTTATCAGGTACCAGATAATCGAAGTTTGTGTTGTGTCATTTGAGGTTCAAGTTGGAGGTAAGGGGAACACTTTCCAGACTGTGTTGAGTTCCAAGCTGTAAGTAAGGAGAACAGCTGAGCAATAAGTGTAAAATCTTATTTGAGGAGGCCAAAAGGCCAGTAGGAGGCAGGGTAGAAGGCCCAAAGCATCATTTGGTATGCCATGTGTTACCGTAAACCCTGTAAAAGCTGGAAACTGTAAAAAGCATACACTTGTCAAAAAAAAAAAAAGAAAGAATCGGAAAATGTTTCCTACTAAAATGAGCGATAGAAAAGTGGTCAGACTGCACCCTGTCAGGGGCGAAAACTTGCAAGACCTGGAGAAGGTAAGTGATCTGGTGAAGTGCCAGCTCTTCATGGCTTCCCTGTAGTTTGAATGACTTTCTGCACAAAACCATCAGCGTGAACCCCACAGCACTCCCAAGACAGAAGGTTCTCTTTCCCCATCACACTGTCTTTACACACAGAGAGTCAGATAAACAACTGGCCGGCTTAGGAGGCTACTGCTGAGCTTTGTTTCTGGACACATCCTCTAGAACTTCTTGCTATCAGCTGTGTCATTCAGCATGTCTGTAAATGAGTACTATCACCCTTCCTCATCAACTCGCTCCTCATTCATGGTTCCACATCTCCATAAAGGACACCATCATCCTTACAAGGTGGGAATCAATCTAGATTCTCTGTCACCTGTCTCATGTGATCACTCACCAAGTTTTGTTGCATCTGCTAGATAAAGCTAGTCACATTGTTTTTGCTTTCCACTGCAGACATTGGGCCCTGAGCATCAGCCCCTCCGGCTGGGCTCACTACAATGGACTGTGACTCATTGTTCTCTTGTTCGATCTGTCTCCCCACAGGCAGCAGGGTTCTCTTTCAAAGATGCAGGTATAATCAGGTCACTCCTTTGCTTAAAGGCTTTAATGACTTCCCATTGCCCTCTGAATAAAAGAACACCCAGAATCCCCAAAGTGCTCTACCAGCTGCATAAAACACCATCTACCTGCCTTTTTATCTTACCCTGTTCTCTTCATGCTGTGTTGTAACTCAGAACTATTGCCTGTATTATTTCTTCAGCTGGGGGAACCGCTACCGTCACTAAGCTAACACCTGCTTCAGTTCATAACTCCAGTGGCACTTTGTCTAGAAGTCTTACAGGGGAACCTATACTACTTTAGAGAGCTCTGTTAGCCTAATAGTAAGAAGCAGCCCTACCAACTCAAAGGCAGATGGTTCGAATCCATCAGCTGCTCTGTGAGAGAAAGATGGACAATCTCCTGGGTGATTTACTGCTTCTGAAAACCCATTGCAGGGTAATTCAGTTCTCCTGAGCCAACAGCCAACAACAACAATATACTGGAATAATAATAATAATAATAGGCATATTTTATGTTCCCAAGATACTCCATACCTTCCCAATAATCAGTAAACTTATTAAAAGTCTGTTTCTCTCTCTAGGTTTTGCTTCAGGAAAGCAGAACCTGCATCTTTCTTCTTTACCCTACTTTCCACTATAACCAAGCTGGGCAAAATTGAATAATGTCTATGAATTCAGGGATGTAGGCCAAAAGCAGAGTGAGATGACTGCCCTAGCGCCCAGGTTCCTGAATGCCCATTGGAATGGAGTGACCTAAGAGGTAAGGGTTACATATTGTGGAGAAAAGGGATACATCTGTAGAGAAAAAGCTAGCAGGTGTTTTACTGCATGTAGATGCTCCTGGTGGGCTGGTGGGCTGTGTCAGATGGGGCTGCCAGCCAGACCTGCATGTCAGGCGGTCTAGTGGGAAGGAGTCGATCTTAAGTTGCAGCAGATGGTAAGAATTGTCTTTAACATTTAAAAAGAGAACTGAGAATAGAGACTCAGCACAGTGGCAGTTACGATGCATTTAAAGAAGCTTTGCAAATCACTCAGAAATGTATATGCCTGCAGTTTTCCTCATTGTCCATGGATTTTGAGAGAGCTCCCATGTCTCCTCAACTCCTACCACAGAGAGTGGCATGGGGTGAACCCTGAATGCAGGTGGGCAGCCTGCTGAAGGAAGATGCATAGTGAAACATAAACAGTACTCAGTTAGCTGTGGGTAATTGAATCTCTTTCCAGAGAGCGTTCATGTCCTCTAAAAGCAGAGACTATGTCTAATGCCTCTTTGTTGCTCTCGGTTTTATTGAGCTTCTTGTTCCACCTAAACTAAGGTTAGGGCAGGATGGTAGGTGTTACTTGACCCATCATATTTTCATGGAGAAGCAAGGTTTCAGAGTAAGGGCAGTAGTTGTTGTTGTTGCTGATTGTCTTTGAGTCAAGCATGACTCATAGCGGCCCTATGAACAAAAGGCCTGAAGCCCCTCTACAACTATCAACATTTATCAAAGTTCATAGTTTCTGGAGGCATGTTGCTTAGGAAGTCGATGTCACTTCTGCTTCCAAACCTGTCATAGTATGTTTTTGTTGTTATGTGCTGTTGAGTTGCCTTTGACCCTATGTATAGCGACTCTATGTACAGCAGCTCTGAACTCCACACTGTCCTGAGCCAGGCTCACTAATTCTGATACACCAACCACTTTAGGGAATTCGGTTACTTACCATTTGAAAACAAGCTCTGGTGGCCTAGTGGCAAAAAGCTGCACTGCAATCCTGAAGGAACACAGTTTGAGGTCACCAGCTGCTCCACGGGAGAAGGATGGGCGATCTCCTCCGGTGCGATTAACCACTCTGAAAACCTGCTGGAGGGTCAGCTATGGGTCGGTTCCGATTCGACAGTACACAACAACAACCATTTGAAAATGGGAACAAGACTATCTACTTGATAGGGTTGATGTAAAGATTATATGAAATTGTTATTGTTACGTATCATCGCGTTGGAACCGACACTCAACTGGTTTTCAAAGACAGTCGAATGTATGGGAAGATATTGTCCATCTTGCTCCTGTGTAAATGAAATTACATTTGCAAAATGCAACAGCCCATGTCTGACACACACGGTAAGTATTCAGAGAGTAGAGTAGATAATTCAGGGACTTGAAAGGGCAGTATGCCATAGTAGTCATTGTCGTGACTTAGATCTTGGCTCTTTTACTTTCTCCCTTTGTGAACTGGGATAACTTAGTATATTGATCCTCTGTGTTATCACGGGGGAAATAGAATGAACTAAATGCTTAGTTGTTACAAGATTAAGCAATAATAATGCTTATGAATGCCTGGTTATAAGAAGCACTCAATAAAAAGATGTTGTTGTTGTTGTTGTTATGTGCCGTCAAGTCATTTCCGACTCATAGCGACCCTATGCACAACAGCCCTAAACCCTGCTCTGTCCTGCGCCAACCGCACCGCCTCTGA
>NW_006399867.1:3343573-3350841 GCF_000299155.1 Elephantulus edwardii | reverse complement strand
TTCACTCAGCATAATGTCCTCCAGGCTCACCCATTTTGAATAATATTGAATGAGTTCCTTGTTTTTCAATGCAGCATAGTATTGCATTGTGTGAAAGGAATCATAAAGTTTTTAAGGTATTTAAACATTTAAAATTCAACAAAACACCAATGAGAAGAATTAACATAATTTTACAAGAATCATACATGATGGCCAAATGAGATTTATTCCAAAAATTCAGGGATGGTTCAAAATAATAAAATGAGTCTTCACCATATTAATAAAACAAAGAAAATGAAACACACAATCATCTTTATGGATACAGAGAAAGCATTTGACAAAACCAACACCTTTTCTTCATGAAAACTCTAAAGAAGACTAGACTAGAAGTAAAGTTTCTCAATATGTCTCAGGACATATGTGAAAAGCCAACATTACTCTTGAGTAACGTCGAGAGCTTTCTGTTTGACATTGAGAACAAGACACAGATGCCCACTCTATTATGATTCAGAAAGTGGAATTTCCCATTCCTGTTCAGTGTCATACTAGATTATTACAACACAAATGTTATAGTACATTGACAAGGAAGTGTCAGAAATTCAGGCTAAAATCAGAAGAGGCCATGGCAAGAGGGATAGCTTTGCTGATGTCAGATGGATTTTGGCCTGAAAGCAGAGAACACAAATATGATGTTTACTTGTGTTTTATTGACTATGCAAAAATATTTGACTGTGTGTGTATCATAGTTTATTATGGACAACTGTGAGAAGGATTTTATCCACACCCAGAACACTTAATTGCACTCATATGAAATCTCTGTGTAGACAAAAAAAAATCCCCTTTCATCCATAAAGAACAAGGAAATGTTGCATGGTTTAGAATCAAGAAGATGAGTGTCAGAGTTTCATTTTTTCTCCATACTTATTCAGTCTTTAGGTTATGTTGTTGTTTGATGCCACTGAGTTGTAGATGACTCATAGTGACCCTATGAATGAACGGCCTGAGCACTGTTCGTACATAGAGTTTCCGGAGGCAAGCCATTTCAGAAGTGGATGCCGCTCCTGCTTCCAGGCTTGTTTTAGTCAGGAAGCTCCAACCAACACTGTCCACCATGGGTACCTGTTACCATATTTGACACATCACTGTCACAGTCTTCAGCATCACATCAACCATGAGTTACCTCTGTACAGCAACGCACAGACCAGTGCTATACCACCTAGAAGAATGTTTGACAGGAAAACAATCTGAACCTGGCCGAGGGCCACAGAGGAAAATCACCCACCTTCAGCAAATACTTAAATATTTAAGCAAATAATTAAAAAAGCTGAATTCTGTGAAGAAGAATGTGACATCAGGATTGGAGGACATCATCGATAACTTGCCTTCTGTAGATGACATAACCATGCTTTCAAAAAGTGAAGAAGACTTGAAGCACTTACTGCAGAAGATCAAAGACTACACCCTTAAATATGGGTTACAGCTCAACATCAAGAGAATGAAAGTCCTCACAACTGGACCGATAGGCATCATCATCGTGATAGATGGAGAAAACATTGAAGTTGTCAATGCCTTCATTTTACTTGGAGAGACAATCAATACCTATGGAAGCAGTAGTAAAGAAATCAAAAGACATCACTGTGGAAAAAGCTGCCACAACGGACCTCTTTAAAGTGCTCAAGAGTCAAGATCTCAGTATAAGACCAAGGTGAATTTAATGTAAGTCATGGTGTTCTCAAATGCTATAGACATCTGAAAGTTGGACAATGAATAAGGATGACAGAAGAAGAACTGATGCCTTTGAGTTGTGATGTTGGAGAGAGGGCCTGGAACAAACAAGATTCACTTGAAGGAAGTGCAACAAAGGTAAGACTTTCTCTCACATACTTTAGGCATGTTGTCTGGAAGAGGTTAGTCCTTGGAAAAACACATCATGCTGGGGAAGGTAGAGGAATCAGAGGAAGAGAGAAAGACCTTCAATGAATCGACTTACCACAGTGACTGGAATAGTGGACTTGAGCATGGTAGAGGATGACACGGGTTTATATAGGATAAGCCAAATTTCAATCTGTTGTTCACAAGATCACCGTAAATTGTAGCTGACTTGATGACACCTTGCAACAGCAACAATAATTGTACTAGAAGTCCTAGCCAGAACAATAACAGAGGAATAAGAAAGAAAAGGTATTCATATCAGAAACAAGGCAGCTCTAGTGGCCTCATGGCAAGAAGCTGCACTGCCATTCCAAAGGCATGTGGTTCAAATCCCACCAGCTGCTCTACAAGAGAAGGATCAACAATCTCCTCCTGTGTGATTACTGCTTCTGAAAACCCACCAGAGGGTCAGCTCTGGATTGTTCCAACTCAATGGTACACAACAACAAAAATATTGGAAAAGAGGAAGTAAAGTTATTGTTATTCATACACTGAAAATCTAAATTAAAAAATCTACAAGAAAGCTTCTAGAGCTAATTAAGAAATTTGTCAAAGTTTCAAAGTGCCAAGTTAATAAATAAAGTTCAACTGGATTTATAAGCACCAGCAATGAGAACTCTGAAGAGGAAAATAGCGAAATGATTTTATTTACAATAGCTTCCAAGAGAATAAAATGTCTGGGTATAAAGTTAACCAAACATGTGAAAGACATGTAGAACAAAATCATAAAACTTCTTAAATAGACTAAAGTCTTATATAAATAGGAAGAAGTTTCATGTTCATAGATTGGAAGACTTAGTATTGTTAAGATGTCATCATTACCCAAAACAACCTATTGAATCAACACAACCTTAATTTAAAATGCCAACAATCTTTTTTTGTAGAAATGGAAAAAACTATCTTTAATGTTGTGTGGAATAGCAAAAGTCCCTGAATAGCTAAAGCCCTCACTGTTGAAAGAGAAAAACAAAATTGGAAGTCTCACATTTGCTGATTTTAAAACATATTCTAGATCTACAGTAATCAAAACAAGAAAATCTGAATTATGCTGAAGACAACTCAAAGCCGTTTCAGCAGTATATCAACAGGGAACTGCCAGGAATTCAAACCAGATTTAGAAGAGCATGTGGAATAAAGAGTATCATTGCTAATGTCAGATATGGGCTGAAAGTAGAGAATGCCAGAAAGATGTTTACATGTGTTTTACTGACTATGAAAAGGAATCAAGCTGTTTGGGTCATAACAAATTATGGATAACATTGAGAAGAATGAACATTCTGGAACAGTTAATTGTACTGGTGTAAAATCTAAACATATACCAAAAGTTGGTTTTTGCTTGCACGGTTTACAATTAGGAAAGACTGTGTTGGGGTTGCATTCTTTCACCAAACTTATTCTCTCTGTATGCTGAGCAAATAATTCAAAAAGCTAGACTCTATGAAGAAGAATGCAGCACAGGGATTGGAGGAAGAAAAATTAACAACCCGTGATATGCAGGCGGCACAACCGTGTTAGTTAAATGAAAAGACGTTCTGAAGCAAACGTTGATAAAGGTAAAATGATTAATTTAAATGATAAAACAAACAAAGATGTCATCTTGAGTGCTGAAGTTTCAATTGCCTTGCATGTATACAAGAGCTAGAAAATAAAGAAAATAAAGAAGGCCAAAGGATAACTGACGTATTTGGTCATGTTGTTCGGAGGAATCACTCCCGGAGGACGTTACATATGGGTATACTCGAACATCCAATAAGATGATGATTAACACAATGGTTGAAGTAATAGGTTCCTGACAACTTGACAACAGTTGTGAGGATGGTTCAGGACTTGGCAGTGTTTGTTCTGTTGTATATGGCCGCTGTGCATTAGCACTAACTGGACAGTACTTAACAACAACAATAACAACAACAGGCATAACAATATACACATATACCAGTGGAATAGAATTGAGAGTTCATAAAGTTCTGCAGCTTTAATTTTGTACGAGAGAGCTAAGTCCATTCAATAGAGAGAGATGGATACTTCCAATAGATGGTGTTGGGAAAATAGGGTTTTCTAAAAAGGAAAAAGGGGGGAAGGCAAAAAATGAAAGTAACATTTATATTATAAATAAAAACCAAATTCAAAATGGATGGGAGATCTAAATGAAAAAACTGAAACCACAAAATTCTTAGAAGAAAATAGAGGACAATGCTGTTAGATCTAGACTTAATAACAGACTAACACAGCTCACACTGGTCGCTATTGAGTTGGAATCGACTCACAGCTGACCTTCTGGTGGGTTTTCAGATGCTGGAAATTGCACAGGGGAGGTAGCCCATCTTTCCCCTGCAGAGCCGCTGGTAGATTCTAAAGATTGGAGAGGCACCGACACCGCAAATCCCTATGGATATGCCACCAGAACTCCATAGATTATTTACTAGAAAAAGCAAATTACAGACAATAAAAGACAAAATACATAAACGGAATAAAAATGAAAAACTTCTGTTTATTTAACCTCTATTATTCTGAGACCTGAAGAACTAAGTGATGCCTGGCCAATCTGAAAGAAATTCTAGTAGGAGGTGCTGGCCAAAGAGTGAGAAAATTGCAGAACAAGACTCAGAATAGTTAAAAGACCAGATTTATTGTTCTGAAAGATCAATCCCTGAAACTTTGACCTTTAGGTCCTCTTCAGCCTCGAAACGAACTCACTACTTTTTTTGGTTCATTTTTTTTAACCAAATGATAAGCAGGCAATATCAGGTAAAAAAACAGTATCAGAGAAACAAGCTCTCCTTAGAACAACCAACCAATATTTGTCAGTGATAGAGCTCAGAAGGAATAGAGAAGAAGGATGAGTGAAAATGGTAAACACTGGGAAGAAGTGGAAAGAGTGCTGTTACATTGTGGGGACTGCCATTATTGTTACAAAATAAAATGTGTGTGGATGGTTGAATGAAAACCAATTTGTCAACAAACTTCACCAAATTAATTTAAAAGTTTAAAAAAAGAGAGAAGGTGAGAATCGTTGCATAATTCAAAGAATATGATCAATGTCATCAAATAGTATATGTGGAAACAATTGAATTAGTGTATATTTTTTGAGACCTTCCCAAATTATTGAGGAGTAATGATGTCAGTTTGAGGACTAAGGTGCATCTGATACAGGCCATAGCCTTTCTAATTGCTAGCTATGCATCTGAGACCTGGACAATGAATAAGGATGACAGAAAAAGAATTGATGCCTTTGAGCTTTGGTGTTGTAGTAGAGCACTGAACATCCCATGGATGGCCAAGAGAATGAACAGATATGTCTTGGAGATGGTGCAGCCAGAGTGTTCTTTGGAGGCAAGAATGATGAGGTTTCACCTCACATACTTTAGACTTATTGCTAGGAGGGGCTATTTCTTTGACAGGGACATGATATTGGGAAGGGTGGAGGGTCAGTGAAGGGGAGGAAGACCCTCAGCCAGGTGGACTGACACGGTGACTGCTGCACTGGGCTTTTGTGTGTCAGGACGTGTGAGGATAACGCAGAATAGGATTAGGTTCAGATCAGGTTGCTATGAGTCGTACTCAACATGATGACACCTAACAACAACAACAACAACAACAACACATTCAATGACAACAAGAAAATAAAAATTTACAAGGAAAAAACCCAACAACTTTTCATCATCAAAATGCTTTTTAAAAATATGAAAAGAGAAGCTATTGACTGGGGAAATAGCTTAAGGAACCCTGTATCTGATAAGAATCTAATAACATATATCTCACACACATGCACACACACACATATGTGCATATAAAACTTTGGTAACTCAGCAACAAAAAGACATAAAATCCAAAGGGCTTGAATAGACATTTCACCAAGATGTTTAATGTCACTGTCCATCAGCGAGATGCAAATCAAAACCACACAACGATAACATTTTACTCTCAGTAGGATAGCAAGGATTTTAAAACAAATCAACATTTAAAAAATGTTGACGAGAGGAGGTGGAAATTGTAATACTTATTCATTGTTAGCCAAACTGCAAAATGGTTCAGCTGTTGCGGAAAAAAAGTGTGACAGTTTGTAAAAAAAATACAAACCAAAGCCCAAAACCCCAACTATGATAAGGTCTCGCAATTCCATTTGTAGGTATTTGCCCTAAACACTTGAAAACAGAGACTCAAACAGATATTTCTACATAGTGTTCATTGTAGCACTACTCACAATAGTAAAAACGTGGAAATAACACTTGGCTGGTGGATATTGGCCAAAGTCTTTAGATTTTGGGTCATTATCATAAACACGTTTATTACAGCTGTGGATAAATCTGAGTCAAAGTGTTTTCCCTATAGCTGGCTGATATGTTTGGTTCACAAGGTTCAGTGACCTCCCCAGTCCTCTCTCCTCTCCTCAATCTGCTGCCTGAAGGCTCATCAGTGCTTTGAGCAGGAGGCCACCCTGAGTCTCAGATGATGTTTCATCAGATGACCTGGACTTCAGTCTTGCCCTCCAGGCCTACAGGGATGGCAACTCTGTCCTATCTACTTTGGATTGCTCCATTATCCTAGACCAACTGACCTCAGCCCTCTGCTCTAGCAGATCCCACTCTTCTTCTCCTTGAACCCCTCTTTTCCTCTTTGAGCTGTGTATCTGGCCTCATCCTCTTGCACGTATGCCTAGCAGCCTTACACTTTGAAAGCAAGATGCTGGAGAATCTGTATCTTTGAAATCTACCCAGGGCCTTATTCTTTGAAACATCAGATCACAACCCACCCTTTGTGACTCCAGAGATCCTGATCTACCCTTTGAGACGGAGTCAACTCTACCTCCTCTGCTCCTTCTCTGGTCATCTTCTATTGGTTCATTAACCTCTCAGTCCTCCAATCCCTTCAGCCTCTGTCCTATTTAGACAAGTGTTCCAAGCCCTTTAGCTCTGCTAGTAGGGCCCAGAAGCACTCTACTCCACCAGTAAGCATTGTCTCAAAGGCACTCCCTTTTCACGTTCTTATAGGTTGTTGCTGCTGTGTATCATCGAGTTGGAACCAACCCATAGCTGACTCTGCAGCGGGTTTTCAGAGGCAGTTAATTGCACAGGAGGAGATTGCCCATCCTTCTCCTGTGGAGCAGCTGGTAGCCTTGAACCACACGCCTTTGGGATTGCAGTTCAGCTTCTTGCCATTAGGCCACCAGAGCTCCCTGTGATTAGGGAACCTAATTCAGCTGACAATTACCTGGTGGCACAACTCAGAATCAACTCCAAAACCTGGGTTTTAACTTTAATCATGTATGTGTTGTTGAGTTGAAACTGACCCATAACTGATCATCCATCAGGTTTTCAGAGTCAGTAAATTGCACAGAAAAAGAATGCCCATCCTTCTCC
>NW_006399867.1:3341859-3343473 GCF_000299155.1 Elephantulus edwardii | reverse complement strand
TGTGTGTGTGTGTGTGTATAAATATGTATATGTGTGTGTATATATGTACATCTTACAGTTGTTCAAGCTAAAAGACTCAGAGGTATCTTTGAATCCTATTTTTCTCACACCGCACAGTCAGGCCATCAGGTAATACTGCTGACTCTCATTGACTGCTGCCAAGATAATTCCGATCCAGAACAATCACCCACTGGGTCTCCTAGGCTATAAATCGTAATAGTAGTGGACTGCTCGCCTATCTTTTGTGAGACCATTGGTGGATTTGAACCCCTGAAAGCACTTGGCCTTTTGGTTAGAAGCATACCACACTATGGATTATGGCGCTAGATCTTTTGACTATTGTCTCCAGCTAGTTTTATCACTTCCTATGATATTGCTCTTAGTTCTACCATCACTGTTTCTTCTTAGATATGAATGCACTGTCCTAATGTCTTCTTGCTTCCATTCTTGTCTGATATCAACACAGCTGCCAGAGGATCCTTGTAAACACTTAATTCAGTTCTTTTCTCTTCCCTGCCCCAAACGTTCTGAAAGTGCCCCATCCTGATGGTTCCCTAGAGTAAAATTTAGTCATGACAATGAACTCTGGGAGCCCAAGTGACCTGCACCTCTGCCTTATTCTTTTCTCTCCATACTTTCCAGTATTTCCCTTCCCATTCATTCCATTCCAGCCACATTAGTTTACTTGCTGTTTCTTGAACCCCATCAGTCACATTCTACTTTTTGTTTGTTTTTTATTTTCATGAAGTTTACAGAGACTTTGGATTTCCATTCTTTCAATTTTGCACACTTTCCTCCCTGTCTACCCCTCCCCCTGCAGTTCGCTTTTCTCTTTGAAAAGTAAAAAACAAAACAAAACAAAACATAAAAACCAACAAAAAACCTTTCACTGTTATACAACTGCCCCCCTTCCACCATCCACTCCACTATGCAGCTTTCATTCTGGACTCTTGTCATGACAATAATATCTAATCATAGATTCCTCCTAAACAGTTCTCTCCCTCATCAGCCACATTCTTACCTTGCTGACTTCTCACTGGCTTTTCCATCTTTATGAGATACTCTTCCTTTACATCTCTGCATAGCTCCTTTAAGTCTCTAGCCAAATGTCATCTTCTCTAGAAGACTTTCCTTGACAACTTTATTTAAGTATCAACTGGAACCCTTCCTCAATTTTCTATTTCCCTTACCCTACTGTGTTTTTTTTCTTTTCTGTTTTAGCATTTTAAAAATTTTTGTTATTTTTGTGTGAGTGTACCATCAAATCAGATCTGACTGGTACAGGAGGAGATTGTCCCTCCTTCCCCGGCAGAGCACCTGGTGGATTCGAACCATGCGCCTCTGGGATTGTAGTTGCAGCTCCTTGCCACTAGGCCACCAGAGCTCCCCTGTTTTAGCATTTAAACTCAGTTTCACATGGCTAGAATATCAGATCTGTAAAGGACAGGGATCTTTGTTTTAGTCACCAATTTACTTTCACTTCTAGAGCAGTTCTTAGACCATTGTGAGCTGTCATTAAATATTTGTTAAAGAAAAAAGGAAAACAAAGGGGCAGAATAACCTTAAAGAAATTACAAGTGAGGAATCATAAAGTTATTTTTTCTTTTCTTTTTT
>NW_006399867.1:3340138-3341301 GCF_000299155.1 Elephantulus edwardii | reverse complement strand
AACAACAACAACAACAAGAAGCAGCTGAGGGTTCAGAAATCCCCTAAGGAAATAATTCTGTTCCTGGTGGCTGATTCTCTTTCTGTCTCTTGGCTATCCTTTCATGCTTTATGTACTCAGATGCTCGGAGTGCTTGGTGATGGAAGATTAGCTCCCATTCACTCCGGGTAAGTAAAAATCTTCGTGAATACATCAAATCAAAATGTTGCTGTGCAGGAAAAATCAATCCAGAGTGTGGTGTTTGTGTAGTATTGTTAATTGCATTTCTGCAAAGAGACATTCAGCGAGTTGAGGTCTATCTGATGAAACACCAGCTGTGACTCAGGGTGGCCTCATGCTCAGGGCTCTGATGAGCCTGGGGCCAGCAGACTGAGGAGAGGAGGAAGGACTAGCGAGGTCATTATGAACCTTGTGGACCACACTTCTTATCCGTGAGCTGTATGGAAAGTACCGTGACTCAGATTCATCCACAACTTTAATAAATGTCGCGTGTGAGATAATGACCTGTATCTGGACTTGCACAAAGACCTGCAAACACTTCCAAGAACTGTGCTTTATCTCAAGTACTGCAGCATGCGGCATCCAACATTACCATCGATGTTATCTATGGAGGACTCTTTCCCAGGTTCTTTATTAAGGTTTAATTAAATTTTATGAGTTATCAATTAGGATTAATCTACATTTGCTCTGAATTAGAGGGAGCCAATTATAAATAACACCACTTCTCATTTATGCCTGAATGCAAAATGAAGGTTTGTATACCATTCTTTTTTGGGGGGAATGGGGGAGTGGGGAGTGAAAAGGAAAAAATTGAAACAAGAACCTACACACAACTGTACTATCCACTCCCCCAAAACATGAAGGGTTTTATGCTCATGAAGCTGAAAGTTATATGTATGTATAAATAAGTTGTGTGTATGCGTGTGCATGTGGGTATGTGTGTGAATAATTAATATTGCTGTTGTTGAGCACAATAGAGTCAGCTGACCCTCTGTTGGGTTTTCAGAGGCCGTTACTCACACGGGAGGAGATTGCCCGTCCTTCTCCCGCTGAGCATCTGGTGGGATTCAAACCATGTTGTTTTGGGGATTGCAACACAGATTCTTGCCACTAGACCACATATATGTGCATATCCATCCATATCCATAATAACATATATATAT
>NW_006399867.1:3320220-3339712 GCF_000299155.1 Elephantulus edwardii | reverse complement strand
CAAAAAATGAGGTAGTAATGAAAAGTTTGTATTGTCAGGAGGGGCCTTGAAAAGAGACCTTGTGCTAGAAAAGGTAGAAGTAAGCCTGAGAGAGGAGGACTTTCAACAAGATGGGTTGACACAGTGACTGCAACAACAGCGTTGAGCATGGCAGAGATTGCGAGGGTGGCACAGGATAAGGCAAGGGTCAGATCTGTGGTTCATCAGTCATAGTTGACTTGATGGCACTTGACAACAATAGCAAGAAGAGATAGCCCAAGCTTTAAGAAAATGTAGAGATTTGATGGAGTCAAGACGTTGGCATTTTGTACTATCACATGTATTAGAATACACATGACTATATACCCACAGAGGAAGATCCTCAGGTGGTGCAAATGGTTTATGATTGTCCGTTAACCTAAAGGTTGGTGGTTCAAACTATGCAATAACACTACAGAAGAAAGACCTGATGATTTGTCAAGAGGACAAACAGATATGTCTTGGAGAGGGTTAAGCTGGAGTGCTCTTTGGAGGAAAAGATGGTGAGGCTTCGCCTCACATACTTTGGGCTTGCTGCTAGTAGGGGATATTCCTTGGAGGAGGACATGATTCTGGGAGGGGTGGAGGGTCAGTGAAAGAGAGGAAGACCCTTGTCCAGGTGGATCGACATGGTGATTGCCACAATGGGCTCTTGTGTGTCAGGAAGTGTGAAGATGGCACAGGATAGAACAGGGTTCAGATCTGCTGTTCATAGGTTCTCTATGAGTCGTACTCTACTCGATGCCACCTAACAACAACGGTCTGATTTGGAAGCTATGTAATGACCCCCCTTGATCTGATAAAGCAAATAATTGTAAAAGACTCAATGATGGAATGCAGCACCTCTTAACCCCATCACAACCCTAACAGAGGTAAGGAGAGCTTCCCTAGGGTGTGACCTGTAATATCATGTGTGTGTGTGTGTGTGTGTGTGTGTACACAGTGTGTTTATTTATTTATTGCTTTTTATAAAGTGGAAAAAAATTAATTTTATTAAATTTCATCTCTGTGTGTGTGTATGTAATACTACCTGAGAGTAAAGCCCAAAATAATAAAGTTCATAAGAGACAAACTGAGACCAAGTTTACATGGCCAAGTCTATGGTATAAATAGACTGACAAATACAGCCAGAAATGCACATTCTTGAGAGGTTAACATCGATGAATGGGACTTTCTAAAGATTAAATCCCTGTGTGCATCAAAAACTTTTCCCAACAGGGTGAAAAGAAACCTACTGACTGGAAACAAACATTGGCAATACTATTTCAGACAAGGTCTCATAGTAAAAGTTGATGAAATACTCCTGGGCCTCCAGAAAAAGAAGACTGATAACCTAATTACAAAATGGGCAAAAGACATGGAAAGGTTTTTCTCAGAGGAAGATGTTTGGACACCTCAAATATTGCTCAAAAACACTGGCAATTAAGATATGCAAATTGAAGCCCATAATACCTTTATCTCTCTTGAGATAAATGGGGAGCTCTGGTGGCCTCCTGGGTAAGGAGTTGTGCTGCCAATCTAAAGGCGTACAGTTCGGATCCACCAGCAGATTTTAGGAGTAAGATGGGTAGTCTCCTCTTGTATGATTTACAGCCTCTGAAAACCCACTGGAGGGTCAGCTATGAGTTGGTTCTAATTAGATAGCACACAACAACAACAACAGCAATAAAAGAGAAAAAGCTAGCCAAGAGAGGAGGACTCCAGTGTCATCAAGAAAGAATTCTAATGCACGAGAATTACTGTATAAAATACAGTGTGAATGAAGACTAGTGTGAAACACAATGTATACGAACTTTGTAAACAGACCAATAAAAGAATAAAAGATACTGGACGGAGGGAGAAATAAAAAATAATGAATCGTCAGTTCTGGAATTAGTCTTTTTGGACCTGGGGCCCTGAGTATGGAAGATCCTTGACATTGAGGAAGGTCAAGATACAGGGAAATGTCTGAGAAATTCCTGGTTTCAGATGCTGATAGAAACAAATACGTTCTTCTCCAACTGAAAGAAAGAAACTTCTTTTGTAGCTAGCACCTTGAAATTGGACTCTTTCCCTCCTAAAATGTTAGAGACTAAATTTCTGTTTGTTAAGGGCAAAGTTCAGAGCTTACTGTTCGTCAGGTTGCTATGGGTTGACTCGATGGCACGTAACAACAACAAAACCATGTACTGTGATATCTCTGGTTCAACAATTCTAGGTAACTAAGACAAAAATATTCAACTTGCAAGTTTTAACTTGGAGCAGTTGCAGAGGGAGAAAAAGGGAAGTCTCCACAGTTAATGATATATCTGTTTCTTGATGGGGTCAGATCAGCCTGCATTCTGTGGTAGGTTTCAGTGTTGTTCACAAAGATTTCCAGTTCTTTCTTTTCTGGACACAAAACAGAATTAATTGCACCTCCCCATGCCTCAACTAGCCTTTAGGTAAGAGTGTGTACGGGGCTTTTTGGAAAAACGAAGTGGCAAACAAGTGCATTCAAAGTGAAAGCTTTAAAAGTGAGGGTGCCGTGTGCCATATACCCTTCCCCTAGCAGCAGCAGCAGCAGCAGCTAGGAAATACAGTTCAGATGGAACCAGTGAGCCTAAAATGATCAAGTGCTTCTTGAATATGCAGCATGAACAAGAAAAAGTATTTTTTGGTATTAAGCCATTGCAGTATTAGGCTTTTTGTTACTGCAGCAAAACCTAGCTGCTCTTTCCTGAAAGAGCCCTTTTAAGATATGCTTTCCTTTGTGCTTTCCTATCTACCTCAGTGGATTGTTATAGGAATAATCAAATGAAAAAAGTTTCATTCAGTGTATTCCACATAATAGATACTAAGTTAAACTTGTTGATATGTGCCCTCGAGTTGCTTGTGACTCATAGCGACCCTATGTACAAGAGCCCTAAATGCCAGTCCTATCCTGTGCTGTTCTGTCCTATTGCCATCGCAAACATACTCATTCCCACCACTCCACTCACAGAATTGATTCCTCACATCGAGGGTCTTCCTCTCCTGCGCTGCCCCTCCACTCTCCCAAACATGATGTCCCTCTCCAAGGACCAGTCCCTCCTTGCAACATGCCCAAAGTATGTCAGACGAAGCTTCAGAATCCTTGACTCCAAGGAGCATTCTGGCTTCACCCGCTCCTGGACAAACCTGTTTGTTCTCCTAGAAGTTCATGGTATATTCGACACTCTTCTCCAGCACCACAGCTCAAACGCAGTAAGTGCTTGCTATTTATTGTTGTGTCTATTGTTATTCTTGTTAGTCAGTTTCAATTTACAGAGATTTTGTGAATAAAAGAGAGAAACATTGTCTTACCCTGCACCATCCTTATATTTCTGTGGCACTAAAGCCATTGTTGTAGCCACTGTGTCAGTTTGTCTTGTTGAAAGTCTTTATATTTTTTGCTTTTTGTTGAGGTTGGGGACGGCTATGTATTGTGGCTAAGTGGCCCCATTTGTGACATTGTAATAAGTTCATGTTTATCTAAACCCTTAACATTTCAATAACTTGCCTTTCCACTATGCCCCATGTCAGGCATCCCTGTTAAAAAAATTCCCAGGGAAAACAGCCTTACACTGCATAACTTACTTACTTCTGCTTTAACCTAACAGAGGCCTCTTTGGTAATTTAAATCTACCAGAGGCTTCTCGAGAGAATAATGGGCAATCTCATCTCATGTGATTAACAGCCTCTGAAAACTGTTGCTGTTGTTAGGTGGCACTGAGTATGATCCCTGAACAACAGATTTGAACTCTGTCCTATCCTGTGTCAGCCTCACAAATTCTAACACACTTGAGCCCATTGCTGCAGTCACTGTGCCGATCCATCCGGTTGAGGGTCTTCTTCTCTTTCACCAACTTTCCACCTTTCAAAATATGATGCCCCTCTCTAAGGAATAGCCTCTCATAGCAACATGCCAAAAGTATGTGAAATGAATCTTGATCATCTTTGCCTCCAAGGAGCACTCTGGCTATATTCACTTCAAGACATGCTGTTTGTTCTTTTGGCAGTCTACAGGATATTCAGTATTCTTCTCTACCACCACAGCTCAAAGGCATCAGTTCTTCTTCTGTCATCCTTATTCATTGTCCAGCTCTCAGATCCATTTCAAGTGACTGAAAAGATCATGGCCTGAATTCACGGATATCATTGCTTCTCAATAATTTTAAGAGATCCCTTACCAAGGAGGACCTAATGATTTGGCTGCAGAAGGTCAAGAACTGAAGGTCAAGTCTTCAATATGGATTGAAACTCAACATTAAGAAAGCAAAGGTTCTCACCACTGGACCAATTGGCAGCATCATTACAGATGGTGAAGAGTTTGAGATTGTTAACAGCTTTAGTTCGCTTGGCTCCACAATCAACATTCTTGCTACCAGCAGCCAGGAAATGAAAAGATGAATTGCATTGGGAAAGTATGTTGTCAGGAATCTTCCCGGAGTACTAAAGAAGAACAATGCCAGTCTGGAGACTAAGGTGTGCCTGATCCAGGCCACAGTCTTCACAATTACGTGCTATGCATCAGAGAGCCGGACAATGACTAGAGATGATAGAAAAGTTGATGCCTTTGAGCTGTGATAATGGAGAAGAGAATTTAATATACCATGGACTGCCAGGAGAACAAACAGGTTTGCCTTAGAGAGGGTGAAACCAGGCTGCTCCTTGGAGGCAATGATTCTGAAGCTTTGTCTGACATACTTTGCGCATGTTGCAAGGAGGGATCAGTCCTTGGAGAGGGAGATCATGCTTAAGAGGGTGGAGGAATAGTGCAAGAGAGGAAGACCCTTGATGATATAGATTGACTCAGTGACTGGGGTAATGGGGGTATGTGTGTCAGAAATGATAAGGATAGAGTAGGGTTCAGAGTTGTTGTACATAGGGTTGCTATGTGACTCAACAGCACATAACAACAACAACAACTACAACTTACTTCAGACTTTGCCATTGCAATATGTCTCTTGATTTCCTGACTGCTGGTACTAAGGGTGTTGATTGTGGATCCAAGTAACATGAAATAGTTGACAACTTCTACCTTTTCTATTTATTGTGATGTTGTCTATGGGTCCAGCGGTAAAAAGATTTTTCCTTGACATTGAGATGTAATCCATGTTGAAGGCTCTATTTTTTGTTCTCCTGCAGCAAGTGGTTCAAGTCCTCCTCACTTTCAGCAAGCAAAGATGTGACAGCTGCATAACAAATATTATTGATGAATCTTCCTCTGATCCTGATGCCACATTTTTCTTCATAGAGTCCAGCTTCTTGAATAATTTGCTCAGCATACATACTGAATAGATATGGAGAAAGAATTAAACCCTGATGCATTCCTTTCTTAATTTTAAACCATATAGTGTTCATTTGCTTTGTTTGCAGAACAACCTCTTGCTCTAGGTATAGGTTTTTCAAGAACACAATTAACTGCTCTGAGATTTCTATTCTCAATATTAGCTATAATTTGTTATGGTCCCACAGTCAAAGGCCTTTGCATAGTTAATAAAGCAAAAATAGAATTTTTGTGGTATTCTTTACTTTCAGCCAGGATCTTTCTGACATCAATAATGATATCCCTAAGTGTCACACCCTCTCCTAAATCCAGCTTTAACTTCTGGCCATATTTTGTCCATTTGCTGTCCTAGTCATTTTTAAATGATATTCAGTATTATTTTACTTGCATGTGATATTAATGATACTGTTTAATCCATTGTTGGATCACCTTCCTTGGGAATGGGAACAAATCTGGGTCTCCTCCTGTCAGGGACCGAGGAAGCTATCCTCCAAATTTCCCGGCACAGACTGGTGAGCATGTCCTCATCTGTTGGCTGGGAACCCCAGTCTGTATCCTTTTCTTTCCTGGGGCCTTATTTTTTTGCCAATGTCTTCAGTGCAGCTTCAGCTTCTTCCTTCCTTACCATTGACTCTCGTTTTTGGTACTTCCTGAAATTGTTCTGTGTCAGCCAATTCTTTTTGGTACAGTGACGATGTGTATTCTTTGTGTAAAACTCACTGAAGGGTTCACAATAAGTGGTTCTAATTCAGTGAAAAAGAGGTTGTGGTTGTTTCTCTTTGGTTTTATCCTTTTAGTTACTGTTGTTTTAGTTGTTGTTAAGTGGTGTCGAGTTATAGGCGACTCATAGAGACCCTGTGAATGAAAGTCCCACCTTTGTCTTGGTAGCATCACTTTCTGTCCACTAAGCCAATTGGTCTCTGTCTATGTTGTTAAGTGCCATCGAGTGATAGGTGACTCATAGCGACCCTGTGAATGAAAGTCCTCAACACTTGTGTGACTTTCATCCTTTCTCCAGGTTCATAGGGTGTCCAGAGGCAAGCTATTTATGGAAGTGGATGCCATTCCTGCTTCCAAGCTAGTTTTAATTGGGGAGCTCCACCAAACATGGGTAACCATTATCGCATTTGACACATCAGTGTCACAGTGTTCAGCTTCACAGCAACCACAAGTTACCTCATCACAGCAAGTGGACACACCAGGGCTATATGACCTAGAAAGATGTTTGACCAAAAACAATTAAAAACAGGCCTGAGGGTCGCGGATTAGACTCATTCACCTTTGGCTTGGTAGCATCACTTTCTGTCCTCTGGGCCAGGAACCGAACTGACTCATAGTCCATGTACTTTTGGGTTGGCAGTGCAATTCCTTATCTCTGATCTACCAGAGCTCCTTTCGCATCATGTTGCTTTGTACCAGAGAGCTGGAACCAACCCGTAGCTGATCTTCTGGCAGGTTTTCTGAGGTAGTTGATCGAACGGGAGGAGATGGCCCACCCTTCTCCCGCATAGGAGTAGGCAATTTTTGTTGCTGTTGTTGTGTACTACAGAGTTGGAACTGACCCACAGCTGACACTCCTGAAGGATTTTCAGAGGCAGTTAATCGCACAGGAGGAGATTGCCTATCCCTCTCTTGTGGAGCAGCAGGTGGATTCGAACCGTGTGTCTTTGGGATTGCAGTGCAGCTTCTTGCCTCTAGGCCACCAGAAGTATTTTTTAGAAGCAAAAAGGTAAATAGGCAATAAGCAAGTTAAATTAGGCTCATTCCTTTGAGAGAAGAGAAATACAGAGAAAAATGACAACCTGATCATTTTGGAAATTCATCAAGTTGGCTAAAACAAAAATGATTCATACTCTTATGGCTTGTGATTGTGTGGGAAAATAAATGCTCTGATACGTGTTGGCATGAGTAAGAGTTCCCTCAAACATTCAAAAATATAGCAGCATTTACTGAAATCCAGAATACACATAGTCTTTGACCTAGTCATTTCCCTTCTGGCAGGCTGGAAAGAAAGCACCAGTTCAGTAGACAAATGTTTATACAACATTTCTCATAGTTGCAAAAATCAGGCCACAAACTGGCTATCTAAAAATAGTGAAGTATTGAATAAATTATG
Source organism: Elephantulus edwardii (assembly GCF_000299155.1). Lineage (NCBI taxonomy): Eukaryota > Metazoa > Chordata > Mammalia > Macroscelidea > Macroscelididae > Elephantulus > Elephantulus edwardii. Next base: position 3,332,309 of record NW_006399867.1, on the reverse strand, counting down.
TTATTTTCATATTTTAGAATTTTATGAAGACAGATCAATGGAGTATATTTGTGACCAAGAAGAAAAGCAAAGTTTGTACAGTCTGATTCCATCTTTTGCAAACAAAGAAAACACATTTGTGTGATTCTTTTTTCAATGTTGCATGAGTCCAGGAGAAGCTTTACAATTACATACCTAAGAGGATAAAACCCCAAACACCCATAAAAAGGACTCACTGCAATTGACCAAATATAACATAAAATAACCTCCCCTCACAAACTGGGCTCTGGAGGCAATAAGCCTTAATGGGAGCAGACTATCTCATCTTTCTGCCTAGGAGCCTCTGTTGGATTTGAACTGCCAACCTTCTGGTTAGTAGCTTAACACATAACACAATATATTAATTACGTTGAAAGGAAGGGATCATGTGAGCACATATAATACTGTAGCTTGAAAGGTGAATGCATTTATGTGCATATGAAATGAAGATACGTTGCACATGTTTCCTGGAATAAATGACAAGAGTAGATAAGGTGACAACCTAGCTCCATCTTTGTCTGCTCTAGGTAGAGTGAACACGTGAGGACCTGTATGTCTTGTCAAATTCTGTTACAAATCTAGACATCTGTCTCCATGGAGTTTGACAAGATTCTCTACAGGCCAGTCCTGAGCAATGACTCAAAGGCTGGATGGTGAGAATAGTGATGATAGACACTGTGTGCTGAGTCATCTGTTATCCATTCTCTTCATTCAAGTGGACGCTGGGCACCTAGTAAGTGCCGGGCACCAGACTGGACTGTGAGTGCATTTCACCTCACACTGTGAAGACAGATCTGAAGCCAAAAGAAACAAACATAAATATTTGGTAACGAACAGTGACGGGTACTCTGAAGGAAATGAAGCAGAATTTAAAAGGTGAGAAAACAGGCTGAGAAAGGAAACGAATGTCTCAGGGGCATAGATTCAAACCAGGGTTTATGCTGATCTCAGATACCACTGATGACCACTTTGGCTTGCTAAAATACTAACAGAAGGACCACATTATGTACTGCCATATGTTTTGTCGTTTTAAAGAGTAGACTTTAGTGAAATGAAATATTGTCTGTACATTGTTTAGTCCAGTGCTTACACTCTGACGTGAAACATCTGATATGAAAACCCAGAAGCTGCCTCCAGTACTTGAATTTTTGGTTTTGTTGATAGACGAGAAGACAAGGATATAAGTAGAGGGGAACAGTAGCTTCTCCCTACTTAAATGAATATTGTGGTAAAATCCAGAGGCATCAAAGGTAGAGTGAAGACACAGAGTCACTGTACTAAAAAGAGTTGTCGACACGGAAAAATTTCAGAAAGTAGCATATGATCAAGAGTTAATGACAATGATGGAAGAAGTTCAAGCCGTATTGAAGGCATTGGCAAAAAAATAAGGCCCCAGGAATTAATGTGATACCATTTGGCATGCTTCAACTAACAGATATGTTCACTAGTCTATGCCAGGAAATCTGGAAGACAGCTACCTGTCAGACTGACTGGAAGAAATCTATGTTTGTTTCCATTCCCAAGAAAGGTGATCCAACAGAGTGTGAGAATTATCAAACAGTATCATTAATATCACATGCAAGCAAAATGCTTCTGAAGACCTTCTGAAAATGGCTAGAAAAGTTTGGTGACTGAAAACTGCCAGAAGCTCAGGCAGAGTATAGAAGAGGCGGTGGCACCAGAGATTGACATCACTGCTGATATCAGAAGATGGCTCTTGTCAGAAAGTGGAGAACACTAGAAGAATGTCTATTTGTGTTTTATTGATTATGAAAAGACATTTGATTGTGTGGATCATAACAAACAATGGCTAACATTGAGAAGAATAGGATTTCCCAGAACATCTAACCATGTTCATACAAAGCCTAGACCAAGAACATAGCAAAGTGGATTCGGGGGGTGGGAGGGGGGAAATTGTGCAACAACAAAATAATTTTTTTAAAGAAAAACTGAACTGAAGATGTGCAAAAATGAATGAATGGAAATCCAAGTTTTCTGTCAACTTTTCTTAAAATATCAATAAAAAATGAAATAAACCTAGACCAAGAATCTGTTGTCCAAACAGAGCAAGTATTCACTTCATGGTTTAAAATCAAGAAGGTGTGCATTAGGGCCGCATTTTCCCCCACCCCACATTATCTATTCTGTCTGTATGCTGAGCAAATTTTTTTTTAAAAAAACTGGGGACTCTATTCAGAAAAATATGGGACTGGAGAGCATTATGCTGAAAGAACTAACTCAGTCCCACAGGGTTAAGTATTGTATAAAATCATTATTGTAGAATGACTATAAGGATCCAGGAGGGGTGGGAGAGGCTGGAAGCAGAGGGATGTGGATGTACAGGGGAAAGGGGAGATTAATCATGGGTTGTACAATTTGATGAGTCAGGGGGTGAGGGAAATTGAAAAAAATTGTTCTTTAAAACAATGTGTTCAAATTTTAAATTTGAAAAAAACTAGTAGAAAATAAAAACTATGGCTTATGGATCAGAGGAAAACTCATCAACAACTTGAGTTATGCAGATGACAAGATCTTGTTTGCTGGGAGTGAGAATGACTTAAAATGCTTGCTGCAGAAGATCAAAGAATACAGCCTTCAATATGTATTATATTTTATTACCAAGAAGACAAAAATTCACACCACCAGATTGATAGGCAACATTATGACAGATGGAGAAAAGACTGAAATTGTCAATGATTTCACTTTATAGATCCACAGTTAACACCCTTGGGACCAGTAGTCAAGAAATCAAAAGATGTATTGCATTGTGAGAGTATAATGTCAGGAACTTCTTCGAAGTACTGAGGAGCAAAGATGTCAGTGTGAAGACTAAACTGTACCTGAGTCAAGCCATAGTCCTTTCACTCATTTGTTATGCATCTGAGAACAGGACAATGAATAAGGATGACAGGAGGAGGATTAATGCCTTTGAGCTGTAGTATTGGAACAGAGTACTGAATATTCCATGGACAACCAAAGAATAGATATGTCTTGGAAGAGGTGTAACCAGAGTGCTCCTTGGAGAGAAGGATGAGAAACTTTGTCTCATGAGTGCCTATTCCTTGGAAAAGGACATCATGCTTGGAAAGGCATAATACCTCCAATGAGATAGATTGATATAGGGAAAGAAGCACTGGTTTCACGTTTATCTGACATGAAGAAGATGGCACAGGATAGGACAAGGTTCAGAACTGTTGTTCACAGGATCATTATGGGTCTTACTCAACTTGATGGCATATAGTAGCAACAACAACAACCCTTGGGCTGCAGTTTGCTACCTCTGAAAAATCCACTGGAGGGTCAGCTATGAGTTGGTTTTAACTGGCCAGTTAAAAACCACAATCCTTAGACAGACCCACTTTCCTGGAATAGAAAAGAATCTCTGTTTTCTTGTAAATACTTTACCTGATATTGCTGTCTGTTTGCCGGCAACCTAAAGCAACACCCTGATGGGAGTAAGCACAACGGAGATACACCACCCCGGGAAAAGATCAGAGAGTCAATCCAGCTCAGTTTTATTGCACTGCACTTATATACACAGGAAGACCAGATAGGGTGGGCTTACAGATGTGGGACACTGGATTGGTTAGGAGAAACTCAGCCTCATGTGGACCACTCCCAGCTCAACAGAAGTGGCAGCTGTCTTCCCAGGTGGTGAGCTTTCTCAAGCCAGTAAACCAAACACAGGGGAACCCCACATTAAAGGCCTTTGAGAGGCTTGCACTTATCTGGAGCTTAGGCTATCTCTCCTGGCCAGAGGTCCTTCCTTCCTCCCCAACATCTTGCAACAACCTGAAAGTAATTAGGTGCATATTTCTTTGTATTCTCACCTGGTGATAGGAAGAGAATAGGAGCTTGATTAGGCAAATCTTTGCATGAACATACCACGGACTACTAAGAGAACAAGCATGTCTGTCCTGGAGAGGGTGAAACTAGACTGCTCTTAGAGGCAAGGATTTTTTGAGCATCTCACATATTTTGGGCATGTTTCCAGGAGGGTCTAGACCTTGGAGAAGGACATCATGCCTGGAAAGGTAAAGGGACAATTCAAGAAAGGAAGACCTTGGATGAGATGGATTGACTCAGTGACTGTGGTAATGGGGTTGGATGTGCCAGAGACAATGAAATTGGGCCATGATAGAGCAGGTTTCAGTGCTGTTGTACATAGGGTTGCTATGAGGCACAAGAGACTCAATGGCACATAACAACAACAACAAGGCAGGTCCAAAATACTGAAAATGAAAATAAAAAACACTTCAAAACTCATTGCTGTTGACTCAGAAACTACACTGAGCTGGAAACTACCGAGGACTGGAGGCCTTCAGTGGGTTTTCAGAGGCTGTAAAGGGCACAGGAGGAGATTGCCCATCTTTCTCCCAAGGAGCCACTGATGAATCTGAAGCACCTGAGAAGCACAGCCTTTGGGTTAACGGCCCAACACTACAGATCATACAGATGCTAGAATTCTCTACCACAAAAGGTAAGCAGTTAAATAATTCACACCCCAATTACATAAAATTTAATCGGGAAACCACTTTAATAAGTTTTCACTTTATATTACTGTAGGAGAAATGCCAACATTTTGTTCCTGTAAATATTGTACTCTGTATGTTGAAATCCAATTGGAAATAATAAATCCTGAATATGAAGTAAAATTCTGGTAACTAAAAAATATTTAAAACGATGTTTCTAAAAATATGTGGTGTTATCAGTGAACACAAATTGGCAGAGCTACAACATTGGTGAATTTAATTAAAGTGGTAAAGAAAAAGCCCCACATCCACTTTCATGAGCTGTTCTATCTGTGGTGGGTTGTTGTGTTGATTCAGAAAACAAGGGATGCAGGGAAATGAGTTTCTTGGCTGTGGTGTCGACTCTGCCATGGAGGGACGGTATCATCTGCTGGTTAACCTTGTTATTTAGCAGATATGGCCCCTACTGTGCTGAACTTTTGTTGGTTCTGTTGTGGGTGGGAGGTTGAGAGTGGGTCTTAGTTGCTAAAGGTCTTTTGCTGCTCGTTAGATTTGAGTCTGTGGTTTCAGTTGGTTGGGGAGGCTGTTGTGACTTAATATTATCTAGAGGTACTAGAGCTTCCTGGGGAGATCTGGTAGCCTCGTGGTAAGGAAGTGCACTGGAATCCTGAAGACATTTGGCTCTAATGCAGCAGTTGAACCTGGGGAGAAGATGGGCAATCTCTTCTCGTGTGATCTATAGCCTTGGAGCCTATTGTGACTTGGTAGAAGAAACTTTAACACCCATCTATGAGCCAAAGGTTGAGGGTTCAAACCCATCCATTGGAAAACAGCCATCTGCTTTCATGAAGGTCACAGAAAAGAAAACCCTTTTCTTCTGTAATACAAGGGGTTGCCATGAGTTAGAATTGACCATCACAACGTTTTCCTTAAAAAAAATAAATAAATAAAATTGATACTATATTGATAACTAATATTCAAACTATTAAATGGCCTAAAGGGCAATTGTCTTTCAGCTCTGTTCTGTTTTCTTTTTATATCATTGTTGTTATTGTTATTGGAATTTCTGAGACACAAGTTAGAAGTTGACTTGATCTCTCAAAATTGTCAAGGTCATGATCTTGATCAGTCGGTTCACTCATCTAGCAAATACTTCTTTGAGCCAGGCCCTGGCCCAGGTCACTGATGCTAACAGAAAACTTGGAAGATCAAGTCCAAGTTCAAGGAAGAGCTGGGGATCTACTTTCAGAAAGTCAGCCCTTCAAAGTGCTATGGAGCCCAGCTCTGCTCTGACATTCATGGGCTGCTATGAGTGAGGATCCTTGATGGCAATGTCTGTCAGGTACTGTGCCGGGCACATCACTGTCCTTGTCTTCACACTCAGCATTCTTCCTAACTACTGCTGTTGGACAGTGACTACGGATGACAGGAAGAAGAATGGATTCCTTTGAGCTGCGGTGTTGGAGAAGAGTACTGAATGTTCCATGGACTGCCGAAAGAACACGCAAACAGGTGTTGGAGAAAGCCCGGCCAGAAGGCTCCTTAGAGGTCAGGAGGATGAAATTTCATCTCACATACTTTGGACATGCTGTTAGAAAGGAACAGAGCCGTTGGAAAAAGGACATCATGCTTGGAAATGTGGAGGGTCAGTCAGCAAAGGAGAAGGAGATCCTCAACAAGATGGATCATGACAGTGCTTGCAGCAAAGGGTTCGAGTAGATCTGAAATGGTAAAAATGGAACAGAACAGGGTAGGGTGCAGGAGTTACTATGAGTTGTAGTTGGCAAGAAACTTGCATTTTCTAAGCAGTTATTGGATCAAAGGAGGAATAAAAAAATGCAATCAAAGACTATTTAGACAATAATGAGAATGTGAGTAATATATCTGAAAACTTACAGGATCTGGCTAACGTCCTTATATTGCTTTTTATTGTTGGAAATAAAAACAAATGAGGTTAGCTTTAAAATCAAGAAGTATGAAAATTAAGGGGGAAAAAACCTTCAAGGAAATCAGGAAAAATAAATCTTTAAAATAACAAAGCAGAAATCAATAGATTAGAAAACAGAAAATCTCCAGAAGTGATAAATGTATCCACGAGATGCCTCTTGGAAGAAAATGAATAATATAGATAAACCTCTGGCAAATTGACTGAAGAAAGGGGGAGGAACAAAATAAAATTATAAATGATGAGAGGCTCTAAACAATTTATGAGAAATTAAAAAACCAAGATTTCTGTCACGTACTACTCTTTGTAAATTCATTTAAAAATCTCAGTGATGCTGATAATATTTCTTGACAAATTACAAAAATTGTGACTAATGAAAAAATAATTTCTTAATGGAAAAACATAAAAAAAATTAAAAACATTTTACTACCAGGTAGCTTTAAAAATACCATTCTTTCACAGAGATTTTTTTTCTTCTTCTGAACTTTCTAGTAACAGATTGCTCCTATGCTCCACTAATGTTTCCAGGTTACAGAAAAAAAAAAATGGAAAATTTCATCCAATGAGGATGGGATAACTCTGAAATCCAGTCTTGAAGAATATTGAGGGGGAAAAAAAGAACACAAGGTGAAAAAGAATTTAAAAAAATATAGCACACAACTTAATAACATATTAATAGAATAATTTACTATATCCAAGTAACATTTAGCCCAGGAATGCAAAAACATTTTAACTTCAGATGATTTTATTAAAAATACATAAAATAAAACCATGTGGATTAATTGAGGCATTCCTTTGATGATTGTTGTTAGTACTGTTGAGTTAGAACTCACCCATAGCTGAACCCTCCAGCGAGCTTTCAGAGGAAGTGAATTGCACAGAAGGAGACTGCCCATCTTTCTCTTGTAAAGTATCTTGTGGATTAGAATTGTGTGCCTTTGACATTGCAACGCAGCTTTTCACCACTAGGCCACCAGCACTTCCTGGGTCTTTGGCTTGTTGTTGTTTTTCTTGTTATTGTGTACCTTTGTGTCAGCTACAATTTATAAAGACCCTATGAACAATGGCCCTGAAACTTGCCCTATTCGGAGGCAACCGAGTATGTCTCTGACATACTTGACCCCATAGTCATAGTCACTGGGTCACTCCATTTTATGCAGGGTTTCCCTTATCTGTGGTAACCCTCCACCCTTCCAAGCATGATGTTCTTCTCCAAGGACTGGACCCTCCTGGCCACATGTCCAAAGTATGTGAGATGGAGCTTAAAAATCCTTCCCTCTAAGGAGAAACTTGGTTTCACCCTCTCCAAAACAGGCCTATTTGTTTCCTTGGCAGTCCATGGTGTGTTCAAGACTCTTCTCCAGCACCACAACTCAAAGGCATCGATTGTTTTCCTGTCATCCTTCACCATTATCTAGCTCTCTGATGCATAGAAGTAATTGCAAAGACCATGGCTTGGATCAGGCCCACCTTAGTCTCTAGACTGACTTCATTGCTTTTCAGTACTCTGGAGAGGTCCCTGACTGCAGATTTTCTTTTTCTTTTTTTCCCCTTTGGTTTCCTGACTGCTGGGCCATAAGTGTTCATTGTGGAGCCAAGCAAGTTATAATTGTTAACAATCTTAATCTCTTTTCATCTATCATGGTGATGCCAATTGGCCCAGTGGTAAGAAATCTTTGTTTCCTGGATGTTGAGCTTCAATCCATATTGAAGACTACAGTCCTTAACTTTCTGCAGCAAGCGCTTCAAGTCCCCTTCAGTTTCAGTAAGCAAGGTTGTGTCATTTGCATATACACACATATATCTTATTTCTAAATGAAGTTACCTTCTGAGTTGGAGTGCATTTTGGGGAGTGAAGACACTCCTCACCACCTCTAACACTTCATAAACTTGTAAAATGTCTAACCTGATCAAACGGCATAATAGGAGATGCAATTGTGGGAAAGAAAAAAAGCCAATTTATCACTATTAAAAGGTAAAGTGACCATACGATAAGACTTATAGAAATTTTCATATGACAGGTCAATGAGGCTGTTTGATATAGAATAAACATTTAAAAATCAATAACCAATAAGAGAATGCTATTAAACATCTTTATTGGCAGTAGCAACACAAAATAAAGTAACCAGAGCATGAGAGCTTCATGGGTGCTTCATATCAGAGGCACTTGGTATGTGTAAACAGAACAGTCTGAAAGACAGAAGTCTGAAAGAGTCTGAAACACAGAACAGTCTGAAAGGTGATGTTTAACTCCTCCCCCACCCCAATAGTAACTGAATCACTATTGTTATTTTTAAAATAATGTAGTTTTTTTTCCTTGCTGAACATTGTCTTTCCTCCCCCTCCTCTAACCCACCCTGGATTGGAATGTACCCTTTGTCCCAGATTGTTGTCATGCATGTTGTTATATGCCGTTGAATTGCCTGTGATGCATAGCAACCCTATGTATAACAGCTCTGAACCTTGCCCTGTCCTGAGCCAGTCCCACTGACACCAACACACCTAATTCCATCGCCCCAGTTATTGTGTCAATCCATCTCATCTGGGGTCTTCCTCTCTTGTGCTGTCCCTCCACCCTTCCAAGCATGACATCCCTCTCTAAGAACCAGTGCCTCCAGGCCACATGCCTAAAGTATGTGAGGCAGAGCTTCAAAATCCTAGCCACAGGAGCATTGATTTTGTAAATTATTACCTAATTTGAGAGGGACTGGAGAACATTATGCTAAGTGAAATAACTCCGTCCCACAAGGACAGATATTGTATAAAACCATTATTGTAGATTAAGTATGAGGATCCAAAGTAGGGGGGAGTGGAAGCAGAGGGATGAGGATGTGTGGGGGTGGGAGGATTAATCATGGGGTTGTACAATTTAATGGGTGGGGGCTTGAGGGAAATTGGAAGATTCTGGTCTGGAAAACAATGTATTTGAATTTTATAAATAACTATAATAATAATAATAAATCCTAGCCTCTAAGGAGAAAGTTGGTTTCACCCTTTCTAAGACAGACCTAGTTGTTCTCTTGGTCAATGGTGTGTTCAAGACTCTTCTCCAACACCACAACTCAAAGGCATCAATTTCTCTTCTATCATTCTTAGACATTGTCCAGCTCTCTGATGCATAGTATGTAATTGCAAAGATCATGGCTTAGAGCAGGGTTATATAGAGGGCTGAGAAGCTAAAGCAAAGAGAAGAAATCAAGATGTCAAAGAGTTGAACTGAAGATTTCAAAGTGCAGCTTGGGAAGAAAAAGCAAAGTATTATAACAAAATGTGCAAAGAGGTGGAGTCAGAAAGTCAAAAGGGCTGAACTTGCTCAACATTTCTTAAGCTGAAAGAATTGAAGAACAAATTCAAGTCTCAAGTTATAGTACTTAAGGATGCTATGGTCAGAATATTAAATGATCCAGGAAGCATTAAAATATGTGGAAGGAGTATACAGGATCACTGTCACTGTACCAAAAAAAAAAAAGTTAGCTGAAACCGAAGAATTTAATAAAACAACGTATGATCAAGCGGCAATAATGATGAAGATGAGTTTAAGTTGCCCTGAAAGAATTGACAAAAACAAGGCCCCAGGATTGACTGTATACCCACGGGCATATTTCAACAAACAGCTGTCATACATAAAATGCCTTATTTTATATTCCTTTCGAACAGTTCTTCCCCTCATCTGTTCTAATGCAATGTTCACTATCTATCCACTCTTTCCCCATTACTCCCCAACCTCTACATGTCGGTCCTATTTTATAACAGCAGTGTTACTCAATATTTTTCCTTTTGTGACTGAAATATTTCATTTCGCATAATGTCCTCCAGGACATCCCCATGTTGAGTAATGTCTTAAAAATTCATTGTTTTTCCAATACTGTGTAAATTTACTTGTGTAAATTTACCACAGTTTTTGATCCATTAATTTGTTGATAGGCACTTGAGTAGCTTCCATGTGAATAACATGGGTATGCATACATCTTTTCAAATTGTGGCTCTGGTTTCTATAGGGTATATTCCCAGTAGTAGAATTGCTGGTTCAAATGGTATTTCTATTTCTAATTTTTTGAGAAAGTGCCAGACCACTTTCCATGGTAGCTATACCATTTTACTTTCCCTCCTGCAGTATCTAATTTCTTCATAACCTCACTAGCATTTGTTGTTTGCTGCCCTGTTGAACTTTGCTATTGTTGCTGAGGTGAGATGATATCTCATAGTTGTTCTGATTTGCATTTCTCTAATATGTAGGGTTTTTGAACATTTCTTCATGTGTTTTTTTGCCAGGTAGGTTTAACTCTTAAAGTCTCAACATTATTCTCATTTCAGCAGCACATATATTAAAGCTTTGACTATGTTCCACTGGAAATACAAACTTAAGAATATAAATATATTTTGTAGATTCTTTCATTTAGGCAAAAGACAAACTGACAAATTATTCTGTACCACAAAGCCCCATCAACAGTAGCATTCATGAAGTTCTATTAAATCATGGCTACTGCTTTCATTAAAAAAAAAATTCTTGGTACTGTAAGCAGGGCTGCCTTGTCAAGTAAAAGACAGTGATTGGGATGTGAGCACAACATTCAGGTTAAAAGCTTAAAGTCTAGTATTGGGATTCCCTCCACTTGCATCTACTGTTGTGGCTGAAGCTATGACTTGTGGGAATCATTAGAGATATGCCCGAGAAAGTACTTTCTCCTCCTCAAATAATTGCTCCTGGTGACCCTGATGACAACAGTATTTTCCCTGAGAGGAAAGTCACAAAGCACATATGAGCCCAAAGAAGTCCAAAGAAATCCAGATGGTACCTAACCCACACTAAGAGCTGTTGTTGTTAGACGCCATCTAGTTGAGTACCACTCATAGTGACTTATGAACAGGAGATCTGACCCCTATCCTATCCTTTGCGGCCCCCATAATTTCTGACACATGCAAGCCCATTGCAGCAGTCACTATGTCAATCATCTTGTTGAGGGTCTTTCTCTCTTTTGCCAACCCTCACCTTTGCAAACATGATGTCTCTCTCCAAGGACTAGCCTCTCCTAGCAACTTATTCAAAGTATGTAAGACAAACCTTTATCATCTTTGCCTCTAAGGAACACTCTGGCTGTAGAATGATGCTAAGTAACAGAAAGGTATTAAAGCTCTGTTACAGACCTCAGCGCATAACAAGCTAAATGCTTCACAGTTTAAGTTCTAATATACTCTCTTGTCTGACCATGGATTAAAAAAAATCCATTGTTCTTACTTACATTAATATGCTTTCTTCTGCAAGGATTGACGGATGATTCAGGCAGCCTGCTTAGGACAAACATGTATGACCCCAGACTCAGAGAAGAAGACAATGGGATGACAAATGCAAAACGGAAAGAAAAGCAATTGCTAACTAAGATCCTGTACCCAGCAAAATTGTCCATCAAATACGACACTGAAATGAGAACATTTTCAGTAAAAAAAAAATAATTTGTGAAAATTAGACCAATTATACAAGAAAACCTAAAAGGAGTTCCTTGCATCAAGATTTAAAGACAACAGACAACAAACCAAAGTTAATATTGATGAAGGTATAATTCAGAACTTGTGGACACAGAAATAAGCAAAGTACATTCAACAGATGACATTAAGAATAGTCTAAAAGTATTATATTTTAGGGCATTATTTTTATC
>NW_006399867.1:3316487-3320020 GCF_000299155.1 Elephantulus edwardii | reverse complement strand
TGTGCGGGGAGAAGGGTGCAACAATGAATGAATGGAATTCCAAAATCTCTGTAGATGTTCATTGAAATGAAAAATAAACAACCTAAATTTAAAAAAAGGAAAAAAAAAAGAATCAGGAAACTGGAGGCATAGTTATGCAAATGAGGGTACAGACAATGAAAGAGGTGTACTTACAGAACTTCAAAATGCAAAGAAAATAAAGGCAATCTCAAAATAATCTTCTTGTTGTTATGTGGTGTCTCGAGTTGCCTGTGACTCATGGTGACCCTATGTACAATAGCTCTGAACCTTGTCCTATCAGAGCCAATCTCACTGTCTCTGTCACATGTACTCTCATTATTCCAATTATTTTGTCAATTCTTCTCATTCTGCGTCTTCCTCTTCTGCATGTCTCTCTAGCTTTCCAAGCATAATATCATTCTCCAAGGACTTGTCTCTCTTAATCCTTGCTTCCAGGAAGCAACTTGGTTTCACCCTCCCCAGGACTGACATTTTTGTTCTCTTGGCAGTGCATGGTATATTCGATACTCTTCTCCAGCACCACAACTCAGAGGCATTGGTCTTCTATCATCCTTGGTCATTGTCCAGCTTTCTGATGCATAGCAGCAAGTGATTGTGACGACCATGGCTTGGATTATACCACCTTAGTCTTCAGACTTACATCATTGCTCTTCAGCACTCTGGAAAGGTCCCTGATAACAGATTTTTCCTTATGCAATTCATCTTTCACTTTCCTGACTCCTGGTGCCAACAGTGTTGATTGTGGACCTGAACAAGCTGAAACTGTGAACAATCTCAATCTCTTCTCTATCTATCATGGTGCTGCCAAGTGGACCAGTGGTGAAAATCTGTTTTCTTGGTGTTGGATTTCAGTCCATATTGAAGACTGCAGTCCTTGATCTTCTGCAGCAAATGCCACAGGAGCTCATCAGTTTCAGCAAGCAAGATTGCATCATCTGTATAGTAAGCATTGTTGATGATTTAGACTTTATTATAAAATATAAACATATACGGTATCCTCCAAGAAGATCAGTGAAGTCTCATTTCAAAACAACAAAGAAGAAAATAATAAAGATTTGGTAAATGCCAAAATAACAGCAACAAAGACATTATAAGAAAGGCCATAAGCAAAATGAATGTAGCACAAAAAACCAGATGAAATAGAGATATGAGCATTGCCACACAAAAGAGTGCAGAAAAATGACAGCAATAAACCACACTTACCAATAATTACACGGAATGTGAATGGACAAAACACACCAGTCAGGAGAAAAATAGCAGCAGAATGGATAAGAATACATGACCCATCAATATGTTGTTTACAAAAGACACATCTTAGACAAAAGGACAAAGATAGTCTAAAAACAAAGTGCTAGTCTATAGGCCTTTTATTGTAAGAACCACCTTCCCTCTGTAACTTGATTTGTGCCACTATTAAAACCTCTACTCGGAATATTATTGCTTTTTAATTTTTGACTCATATACTTTTAACTTGTTAGTTAAATTTGTATCTTCTAGGCTGCAACACTTCCATGATACATCTTCAAGGATATGAACATGTACGGCTAAGCACAATTGATAACAGTGAATCTAAATTCCAAAATCAATCTCCATAATAGTCTATGTGTTTCCTATTGCCAAAGGGGCCCTTTAGAGTAGTGAGAGAAGATCTTCACCCTAAAACCTACAGTGTCCCTTTTCAGCAGGAAGTAGCTAAGAGAATACGCCATCCCCTTTTCCTTATGAATCAGGGTGAAGTCTCTCTCAGGGAGGAGAGATAGGGAATAGCAAAGGACACACTGACAAAGGAGATTAATCAGAACTGACTTTGACAAGCACTGTGGCAATTGGACAATTAAAACAGACATTCGGGTGGGGGGGGGAAGAAGAACGAACTGGGGAGGAGGGTAGATAAAACAGTGCAACAATGAATGAATGAAAACCCAAAATCTCTGTAAATGTTCACTAAAACTAATAAAATTTAATAATAATTTTAAAAAAAAAGATTGTATGAGAAAAAAAGATAGTCTAAAAAACTCAAAGGGTAGGAAAAAACTATGTCAGGCAAATGACAATTTAGAAAGAACAGGAGTAGCAATTTTAATTTCTGATAAAATAGTCTCCAGGATAAAAACTAGTCTAAGAGACGAGAAAAACATCTCAGTTGAACAAGAGAACATAGTGGTAAGAATCTGTGCTGTAATCTTGAAGACACTCGGTTTGAATCCATCAACTGCTCCACAGGAGAAGGATGAGCACTCTCCCCCCACGTGTCTAACTGTCTCTGAAAACCCACTGTGGTGGTGGTGATGGGGCGGGGTGGTCAGCTATCAATCAGTTCCAACTTGATGGCACATAACAACAACAATGGCAAAGGGAGCTCTGGTGGCGTAGTGGAAAGAAGCTGCACTGCAATCAGAAAAACATATAGTTTGAATCCACTAGCTGCTCCACAGAAGAGGAATGAACAGTCTCCCTGTGATTATTGCCTCTGAAAACCTGCTGGAGGGTTAACTATGAGTTAGTTCTGACTGGAAGGCACATAACAATGACAGAGCTGCAAGATATATAAAGCACATGTTAGTAGATTTGAAAAGAGAAATAGTAAACTCCACAATGGAAGTTCTGGTCATCTAGTGGCAAGAAGCTGTTCTGCAGTCTTGAAGGCATGAGGTTTGAGGTCACCAGCCGCTCTGTGGGAGAAGAATGGGCAATCTTCTCCCGTGCTATTAACTGCCTCTGAAAGTCCACCAGGTCAGCTATGGGTCAGTTCTGACTCTATGGTACTCACAACAAACTTCTTAATAATTGTTGGTGGTGGTGATTGCTGTTGAGTCAAGCACGGCTCATAGTGACCTTATGAACAAAAGACCTGAAGTCTTTCCATAACTATTGTCTTTTCTCAAAGTTCATAGAGTTTCCAGAGGCATGTTGTTTAGGAAGTGGATGCCACTCCTGCTTCTAATCATACACCACTTTGAGGTCAGAAAGATTAGAAAAATTTGACAAAGATGCACAAAATTTAATCAATACAATTGACAGACCAGATCTCATTGACAATTCTAGAACAATCCATCGAACAAGAGCACAATTATACATTCTCCTCTGTTATTGTTGGGCACCGTGGAGTCGGAGCCAACCCACATCTGACTGTTCAGTGGGTCTTCAGAGGCAGTAATAATCACACGGACCCTGTCTGGTGGAATTCTGGGACGTAGGCCTTTACCTGATTTGAAAAGGGCAGTACATACACACATCAAAAAGAAGAAAGAATTCAAATCAACCCTTTAACTCAACCATTAGAAAAGCAACAGGAAGTAAAACCTACACTGTCCATAAGTAAAGAAATAATAAAGAACAGAAAGAAATGAAAGAGAAGAACAATAGAAATGATATGAAATCAAATGGAAGAGAAAAACAATAGAAAGAATTATCAAGATTAGAAGGTGATTCTTTGAAAGAATTAATAAAATCAACCAGTCCCTAGCAAATAAGGAGTAAAAGGGGAGACATCACAACAGAACTAAATGAAA
>NW_006399867.1:3279431-3310617 GCF_000299155.1 Elephantulus edwardii | reverse complement strand
AAGACAAAATTGTTACCACTGATCTGCTAGAGCAAAAAGCAGACTCAAAAATGAAGGGACTTATATCCACAAACTGTTTTTTAAGGGAGTTGGGTGAAAAATCATAATGGTTTAAAAGTATAGCTCAAATTTCAACTATCCGTTAGTTATGATGTTACAATTTTACTAAACTTATCTACAAAATCTTCAGATTAGAGGATTATAAGTAATAATTAAGACAACAAAAATCCTCACAACTGAGTCAAATAGCAAGAAGGGCCACCCACTTCTGAAAAAACAGGTCTTTGAAAACCCTATCTACAATAGAGCACAATTAGAATAGACTAGCAGATATGGCAACTGAGACTAAGCTCTCAAATCTAACTAGGGCTGTAAGGACTATGTGTGTCAGAGTCAGTGAGACTGGCTCAGGATAGGGCAGTGTTCAGAGCTGTTGTACATAGAATCGCTATGAGTCTCAGGCAACTTAATGGCACACAACAACAACAACAACAACAGTAACTGGACTAAAAGGCAATACTGTGATAGATGGAGAAAAGATGAAAGTTGTCAGCTATTTAATTTAACTTGGATCCATTATCAACACCCATGGTAACGGCAGTGAGGAAATCAAAAGGTATGTTGCATTGGGGAAAATCTACTGCCAAGAACTTCTCCAAAGTGCCAGTCTAAGGACTAATGTGTGCTTGGTCCACGCTGTGCTGCAGTCCTGAAGGCACAAGGTTCAAATCCACCAGCTGCTTTGCTGGAGAAGGATGAGCAGTCTCCTCCCATGCAATCAACTGCCTCTGAAAACCCACTGGAGGCGTCAGCTATGAGTTGGCTCTGACTTGACAGTACACAACAACGACAACATGCATCTGAATGCTGCACAGTGAATAAGGATGACAGGAGAAGAATCAATACCTTTGACTTGCGGTATTGGCCAAGAGTATTGAATGTATCATGGACTGTCAAGAGAACAAACAAATCTGTCTTGAAGGAAATACAATCAGAGTTCTTCTTCGAGGCAAAGAAGGTAAAAGTCCATCTCATTTACCTTGAACGTATTTTCCGTTTTCAGGTGGCAACAGTTCTTGGAGAGAGACTTCATCCTGGGAAATGTAGAGGGTTAGAGAAGGATTGACACAGTGAGGACCACAGTGGGCCTGAGGTTGTGAGGACGATACCGGACACAGCAAAGCTCAGATCTTTCCTTTCTAAGGTTAGGTCTTTTGTTCATAGTGTCCCCATGAACTGTAGTCAATGAAATGACACCTAACAAGAACAACTGTAACAACTAATAACAAAAGAACCAGCCTAAATTTACAAGAAAAATGAGCAACTTTGGGGTTAGATACTTTTGTTGTTATGATGGTCCATTGAGTCTCTGTGGGAGAAGGTATTTGTAATCTCCTCCCCTGCGATTTATTGCCTTTGAAAATCTGCTAGAGAGGCAGCAATGGGGCGATTCCACCTCAATGGCAAACAACAACAACAACAAAAGCAACAACATTGTAGTGACATAGTCCTTAAGGAGCTGTGCTGCTAACCCAGTGTTGACTTCCCTCTGGTTGTTTGGCTCCACCAATGGCTGTGATGGAATAAGATGGACAATCTCCTAACCTCAGAAACCCAGTAAAATATCAGCAATGAGTTGGCCCAACCTATTGGCACGAGATGAGTGAGTAAACAGTCCATAATGATCCCCAGTTGTGGCATGCTTTGTGTATTGAACTCCTAGCTAAAACGTTGCCAGATCAAATCTATCAAAACATCATGAAAGAATGGTGGATAGTCTCTTCCCATAAAGATTAGAGTCCTGAAAATTTGGTGGAGAGTTGCCATTAGCTGGATTCATAAGAAACCACACCAAGTTAGCAATTAAAAGAAGTAAAATGATAATATTTTGTAAATATTTATAGATAGAGAGCTCTAGTGGCCCAGTGGTAAGGAGCTGAGAAACACAGCTCCAACCTGTCAGCTGCTCTATGGAAGAAAGATGAATAATCTCCTTCCATGTGATTTGCTGCCTCTGAAAATCCTGCTGGGGGATCAGCTATGAGTTTGTTTGGACGCAATGACATATAACAACCATCAGCACAATAGCATCATTTATAGATGAAATCATAAAATGAAAACCATAAACTGTGCCCTTTGGACAAGACACAGGAGGAAAATTTTAACTTCAAGGACAAGTAGATATTTTCCATGAAAAAAAAATTTAGTTCATCCCCTGCTTTTTCTTTTTTATTAATTTTCATGAAAGTTTCTAGAAACTTAGGGTTTCCAGTCATTTATTGTTACACTTTTCTCCCTGCCTTCCCCCTCCCTCCCAACCCCCTTTTCTAAATTCTTCATTCTTATTATCATTGAATGAGAACTGGCTCCTAGCTGTCCTTCCACTGAGGTTACAAGACTGTAAATCGTTCGGAAGCGGTGGCCTCTTAGTTAATAGTGCAACTTCCTAAGGACTATTCCACCAGAGAAGGGAAATTAAAAACCCCAAATCACCTCTTTTTTAAATTTCAAAGCTGTCAGAAATTTACCCAACCAAACAAGAAATAGCAACTATATTATTTAAAGATCTTAAAGGTCTTAACTACTTAAAGCCTTAGCTACTTTCAAAGCTATGCTTGAATTGACTTAGGAATCTTATTTTAATTAGAGGTAAATCCTGTCCTTCTAGGCGGATTGCAAAGAACACTTTGAGCAGTAATTAAAGAATTTTGTTACCTGAAACCAAATTATTTGTTCTAAAACGTAATCTAACATTAAAGCTTCTAAAAATCTCAAACCAAGCTACTAAAATTTAGTAACAGATAAAACTTTGTCCATATGAAAGAAATTTATTTTAATAATCTTTAAAACTACTGCTTATTTTCTATAGTTGTTGCTGTTGTTAGGTGCCGTTGAGTCGAGTCTCACTCATAGCGACCCTGTGAACAACCTCGGATCTGAACACAGTCCTATCCCGTGCCATCCTCACTGTTTAGTGACAAAAAAAGAACACATTTGTTGACCTGAATATACATCTTTTCTTCAAAAGATGAAGTCTGTAAGTGCTAATTATAATAAATATTTTTTTATCTTATAATGTGTGGTTGTTGAGTATCACTGAGTCGGAACCAACCCATAGCTGACCCTCCAGTGGGTTTTCAGAGGTAGTTGATCCCCCTGAAGGAGATTTTCCATCCTTCTCCCGTGGAGCAGCTGGTGGTCTCGAACCAAGAGACTTTGGGATTGCAGTGCAGCTTCTTGCCATCAGGCCACCAGAGCTCTCTAAGAGACTAGGATAATAGGGACCTCTGGCGGCCTAGTGGTAAGAATCGGCACTGCAACCCCTATTATCTCATATTAACACCATTAAATGACTTCAAGATCTAGAAAATATCCGTATAGCACAAAACATAATCACTATCACAGTAAGATTCGTTGTCACTGCTGTAGAAATGGTGAAGGCTTTCGAGGAGGGCTCTCTCTTCCTGATCTAGCCTGGTTGATGTTGCCTTAGAAGCCTCCCCCAGTCACTTCTCCCCGGTCCTGGCCCCCGGCTCCTCACACTGCCAGCCCACCAAGGAGAAGACAGATTTGCTCCAGAAAACGAAGGTGGCAGAGCAGGCTGAGCTCTACGATGACATGGTCACCTCCATGAAGGCCATGAAAGCCGGGGGCCGAGCTGTCCAATGAGGAGTGCAACCTGCTCTCGGTGGCCTACAAGAACATTGGGGGGGGGGGAGCACCGGGCCACTTGGAGGGTCATCCCCAACATCAAACAGAGAATCAACACCCCTGACAAGAAGTTGCAGCTAGCTGATTAAGGACTATTGGGACACAGCGGAGTCTGAACTGAGGTCCATCTGCACCACCATCCTGGAATTACTGCATACGTATTTAATAGGCGATGTAACTAATCCAGAGAGTAAGGTATTCTATCTGAAAATGAAGAGAGATTATTTCCGGTACCTTGCTGATGTAGCATGTGGCAATGATTGAAAACGAACAATAGATCACTCCCAAGGAGCTTACTGAGAGGGATTTATTTAATCTACGCAATAGGGAGTGCAACTCACACATCCTATCCTCCTGGGCCTGGCTCTTAACTCTTCTGTATTTTACTGTGAGATCCTTAATAACCCAGAGCTTGCCTGTACACTGGCTAAAAGGGCTTTTGATGAGACCATTGCAGAACTTGATACACTGAATGAAGATTCATACAAAGACAGCTCTTATCATGCAGCTACTTAGGGACAACTTAATATTATGGACATCAGACAGTGCAGGAAAAGAATGTGATACATCAGAAGGGGCAGAAAACAAAAAGCTCACAGGGTGTCATCCTTCTCCCCCTCAAGAAAACTTTTTACTGTCTCATTGAAGAATGGGATTGGTATTTGTATTGGGATTGCATCGACCTTGGAAGACATTATGCTGAGTGAAATATCTCAGTCACAAAAGGACAAATACTGCGTGGTGCCACTGTTTTAAAACAGGACTGACATCAGCGTTGAGAAGAGACTGAGAAAGATGGGATAAATTATGTATACTACATTGAAACAGATGAGAGAGAGAACTGTTTAAAAGGGATATATGATTAGGTATTATTGTCATGACAGAAGTCCAGAACAAAGGCTGCATAGTGGAGTGCACTTGGGGGGAGGGATTGTATAACAATGAAAGAATTTTTCTTTTGCTTTTCAAAGAGAAGAACAAACTGGAGGGGAGGAGTGGGCAAGGAGGAAGGTGTAAAAACGAATGAATAGAAATCCAAAATCTCTATAAATTTTCATTAAAATTGATAATAATAATAATTTAAAAATTTTAAAAAGAAACCTTTTTACACATCTCCATTCCTTATTCCACTTGGGTATCCCATAGGAAAGAAACCCATTCATGTGTATGGAATCCACTGTTTCTAATCTTTTCACATACCGTAGCTTTGGGAAAACTCCATTCCTTGATTTGTGTTTGTCTTGGCCTTCCTGGTGTGCAGTTACTGCTGTAGAAAAAATATTAATAGCTTCATTTCATATAAATGTAAGCAACTTCCAAACACTTAAGTACAAGACTAAAATGTATCTGGTTTCTAAGTAATTGGAACCAGTCCTACAAGCGACTGTATTTTGTGTTTATTGCGAAGACACAAAAATGTAGTTAATTACAATTAAAAGGGTGTTCTGCATAAAAAAAGATTTATTATCAATTTTCAAATTTTTACTATTTATTTTTTTCTCCTAATTCTAAAACTAGCTTTTAAAGATGTTATGTGTCATCAAGTTGGAATTGACTCAAAGCTCCAGTGGGTTTCCAGAGATGAAAAGTCACCTGGGAGATTATCCATCTTTCTCCAATGGAGCAGCTGATGGATTCATACAGCTTGCCTTTGGGTCAGCAGCACAGTTCCTTACCCACTAGGCCACCAGAGCACCCTTATTACTATCAAGCTTTGAGAAATTTCACATGGTCTGTTCCAACTAGCAGATCTACTTGATACAGAATTTACATTTTTAGCTATGGCCAGAACCATGTCCTGAAAACCACCCAAGTGGGATTTTGGTAAATCTTCATTTTGGCCCTTAAGGGAGAATCTCTGTTAGGCAGAGAATTTGTTTGCATAAAACAAATTGACCTAGATATTTCCAAAGACAAAGAGACAAAGAGTTATTTTGCCTTTTTCTTAAGACAAAATGTATTTGCTCCCCCCCCAAATTAAACACATCTCAGAATACCTAATTCAGAATTTTTTAATTCCAATTTGCCATGAATAAAAAAAATCCACCTCTTTGATAGAAAGCAACTTGTTTTTCATTAAACCAAATCAGAGTTAGTTCCTTAAAGAATAATATCAGATAATTTAACGGTACCATCCAGAGGTAAAGTTTATGTTTTCACAGTTTAACATTGTTGTTGTTGTTGTTATGTGCCGTCAAGTTGCCTGCAACTCATAGTGACCGATGTACAACAGTCCTAAAACATACTCTATCCTGAGCCAATCTTGTTGTCTCTGACACACCTAACCCCAATACCTCAGTCACTGAATTAATTAATCTCATTGAGGATCTTCTTCTCTTGTGCTGTCCCTCCATAATCCCAAGCATGATGTCCCTGCCCAAGGACTGGTTCCTCCTTGCAACATGTCCAAAGTATGTTAGACAAAGCTTCAGAATCCTTGCCTCCAAGAGCCCCTACTCTCACCCTCTCTAGGATGAACTTGTTTGTTCTCCTAGCAGTCCATAGTATATTCAATACTCGTCTCCAGCACCACAGCTCAAAGGCATCAGTTCTCCTTCTATCGTCCCAACGCATTGTCCAGCTTTTTGATGCAGAGCAAGTAATTGCAAAGCCCATGATTTGAATCAGGCACATTTTAGTCTCCAGATTGACATCGTTGCTCTTCAGTACTTTGGCGAGGTCTCTGACAGTAGACTTTCCCAATGCAATACGTCTTTTCATTTCCTATCTGCTGGTACCAAGAGTGTTAATTGTAGAGCCAAGTTAACTAAAGCTGTTAACAATCTCAATCTCTTCACCATCCATCATGAGTCTGCCAATGAACCCAGTGGTGAGAATCTTTGTCATCTTGATGTTGAGCCTCAATCCATATTGAAGGCTGCAGTCCTCTGCAGCAAACACTTCAGGTCCTCCTCAGTTTCAGCAAATATTGCTATAAGATTTTCTTTCTTAGAGAAGGTAATGTAGAGTAATTTGTTTCTTTTGTTGCTAATTAAAAAGAATAATTTCCGCCAACAACCTGTATTAAAGACTCTTATTCACTCTAAAAGTTTAATTCCTAAAAAAAAAAATCATCTCTTTGACATTGGAACCAACTTATAGTTGACCCTGCAGTACATTTCCAGAGGCTGTAGATAATATGGGAGAACATAGACCATCTTTCTCCTAAAAAGCAACTGGTGGATCTACCTTTGAGTTGGCAGTGCAGCTTCTTATCCACTAGACCAGCAGAGCTCCCTTATAAGAATTCAGAATTCCAAGGAAGACGATAAACTAGGCAGACCCTCTACAACAAAGACATTAGGAAGCAGCTATGATACAGATGTTAATTCTGGAATTCTGAGTTTAAAAAGAAAAGACAGTGACATACTTCAAACTCTGACCAAAGGAAGAAATGGAATGGAACATTGAATAAGGAGACAGATGGGATACGGAACCATAAACAGAAAACAGTATGACATCGCCAACTTGCCAAACTACAACGTGTCTTTAAAAGTTTTCATAAAACAGGGCCGAACTGTCAGATTTTCCCTGCAAAATTTCCTTGTTAGAAATGATTGTAGCCATTCTGAAATGACTGCAGAATTTCAGGCCCTCAGTCAACAGAAAAACCATCATCTTCAATTTTTCAAAGTTTTGGCCAAAAGACTGAGATTTTTCATAGCAACCTTAATCAATGTGTATAAAATGCCATTTAATTCCAGAACGGTTATTCATAATGTTTTTATGTGTTGTATTTGACCTGACAGCACCTACCAAGAACAACAACAATAACATGCTATCTATCAGGAAGCTCTGGTAGTCAAGTGGTAAGAAGCTGCACTGCAATCCAAAGGTACATGGTTCAAATCCACTTGCTGCTCTGTGAAGAAGGATGGGCAATCCCCTTCTGTGCAATTAAATGCCACTGAAAACTCACTGGAGGGTCTCTGGGTCAGTTCCAACTCACTGCACACAACAACAACAACAACAACACAACATATGTATCACCTGGAGAGCAGACAGTGTTTGCAAACAGAACAAACAGTCAGAGTCAAAGCTTTACCCAGAAAGAAAAACTCGGAATTGCTGTCACCAGCAAGAAAGAAATGAGATTCGTGTGAGGGACAAAATCAACGTCCCACACTTTTAGTGAAGACAAGCAAATAAAACAAACCCAAGACCTTTACAAAAGCCATGCAGAGAGAGAAAGGGGAAGACGAAAATGAGGGAAAAAAAGACCAAGTTTAATGTATTCAAGTTCTCTTGAAATTTTTAAATCTGCAGATTGTTTTACAACAGAAGCATGGGCTGTACATACTTGGTGGAAAGCATTTAATTGTTTGTATGTAAATATGTAAAATATGTAAATATGTCAAGTATGTAAATATCAATTGCTTGCATATTTAGCTTTGTCACAAATGCAGATGCCAGTTTAGAAAAACAAAACAGAACAAAACCCCCCAAAATCCACAACGTGCTGTCTCCTTGAGCTTCCGATGCCCAACCACTAGGAAAGTCCCTTTATCACCTACACATGGGCTTAGAATTTAAAAAGGCTGGGAAGCTCTATACGCATATGTAATTAAATAAGGGACAACTTGAGAAGACAAAGCAAAATATTATAATGCAGAGAGCTGGATGTGGAGAATAAAAGAGAAGAACTTGCTCTGTATTTTTCAAGCTGAGGGAACTGAAAAACAAATCTAAACCCCGAGTCATAGTACTGAAAGATGCTGTGGGAAATATATTGAATGACCCAGAAAGCATCAAAAGAAGACAAAAGGAATACACAAAGTCACTGTACCAGAAAGAGTTGATTGACACTGAAAAATTTCAGGAAGTACTATGTGAACAGAAGCCAATGGTAATGAAGGACGAAGTGGAAGCTGCATTGAAGGCATTTGCAAAAACAAAAATAAGACCCCAGGAATCAGTGGGATACCAATTGATTTGTTTCAATTAACAGATACTGCCTTGGATGTGCTCAACAGTCTATGCTAGGAAATTGGGAGGACAGCTGTCTGGTTAAAGACTCAGAAGAGATCCAAATTCATTTCCATTCCCAAGAAAGGTGATCCAACAGAACATGGAAACTATCAAACAGTATCATTAAGATCATATGCAGACAAAATACTGCTGAAAAGTATTAAAAAATGACTAGAACAGTAAGTACACAGATAGGGAAGTACCAGAAGTTCAAGCAGGATTTAGAAGAGGCTTTGGCACTAGGGATATTATTGCTGATGTTAGCTGGATCCTGGCTGAAAGTAAAGAATACCAGAAAATGCCTATTTGGGCTTTATTAACTATGCAAAGGCATTTGATTGTGTAGATCATAACAAGTTAGGGCTAATATTGAGAAGAATTGGAATCCCAGAGGTGTTGTGTGAACAGAGCAAGGGAAATCTACATGATTTAAAATTAAGAAGGGAGTATATAAGGGTTATTTTTTTCTCTCCATACCTATTCAATCTGAATGGTGAGCAAATTATTTGAGAAGCTGGACTCTGTGAAGAGGAGTGTGGCATCAGGGTTGGAGGGAGACTCATCAATAATCTACTTTTTGCAGATGACACAGCCTTCCTTTCTGAAAGTGAGGACTTTAAGCATTTATTGCAGAAGATCAAAGAATACAGGCTTCAGTATGGATTGTATCTCAATGTAAAAAAAATGATTCTTATTACTGGATCAATGATGGGCAACATCATGATGATTGGGGAAAACATTAAAATTGTCAACAACTTCATCTTACATGGTTCTACAGTTAACACCCTTGGTACCAGAAGTCAAGAAATCAGGAGACATATTGCACTGGGAAAGTCTGCAGTCAGGGACCTCTCCAAATGATTGAAGAGTAATAATGTCAGTTTGAGGACTAAGGTGAGTCTGATCACGGCATGGTCTTTCCAATCACTTGCTATGCATCTGAGAGTAGGACAATGAATAGGGATGATCAAAGAGGAATTGATGCCTTTGAGCTGTGGTGTTGGAGAAGAGCACTGAACATACCATGGACGGCCAAGAGAACAAACAAATATGCCTTGCAGAGAATGCAGCCAGAGTGCTCCTTGGAGGCAAAGATGATGAGGCTTCACCTCACATGCGTCGAGCATGTTGCTAGGAGGGGTTATTTCTTGTAGATGCTCAGAAAGGTAGAGGGTCGAAGAAGGAGAGGAAGATCCTTAACCAGGTATGTTGACTCGGTGACTGCCACAATGGACTCTAAAGTGTCAAGAAGTGTGAAGATGGCGTGTAGGATAGGACAGGTTCAGATCTGTTGTTCATTAGGTCACTTTGAGTTGTTCTTGGCTCGAGGGCACTTAACAACAACAGTAACAACAACAACAACAACTGTCACAGTAGGTATGGAGTTTCCCCTGCTAAACTAAAGACCAATCCACCAGCTGCTCCCCTGGAGAAAGAAGGGCAATCTTCAGCCCAGTGATTGGAGTGCAACCTGGAAAACTCAATGGAGGGAGAAAGGGGAGGGACAAAGAAGTCCTTAAATCTAGCGCCTTCTTCATTGCCTTCTTCATTACCATACCACTGCCAATCCTGCCTACCCAAACACTAGCTAGACCAAAGAATTCTCCTCCTCCTCCTCCTCCTCCTCCTCCTCCTTCTTCTTCTTCTTCAGAATTCTCTTCTGTGTCTCACAAACCTACTGAATTAATGAAAAGACAAACAACAAACCCAAACCCAAACCAAACAAACTTTCTAAAGTTGATTGTGGATCCAAGTAAAAGGAAACTGCTGATGACTTCAATGTTTTCTCCATCACTTATTCTATTGCCTTTTGATACGGTGGTGAGAATTTTTGTTTTCTTGATGTTGAGAAGTCATCTGTACTGAAGGTTACATAGTCTTTGATGTCCTCTTCACTTCCAGCAAGCAAAATCCCAATCTCACCTATATAATGAGTCTTCCTCCACCTCTGATGCTACGTTCTTCTTCATGAAGTCCAGCTTCTCCAATTTTACTTGACATACAGACTCAAAAGTTATGGAGAAAGGACACCGATCTGACACACACCTTTCCTGATGGTCTTTCTGCATTCTGCAGTTTTAGCCACACGTTGGCAGTGGGTTAGTGTTAGGAGTGGTAAGGAGATGTGCTGCCAACACAAAGGAACATGGTTTGAATCTGCCAGAGGCTCCCCTGGAGAAAGATGCACAGGCTCCTCCTGTGGGATTTAGTACTTCTGAAAACCTGGAGGATTTTCTGAAAAGCTGGAGGGTCAGCTGTGAGTCCATTCTGACGGGAAAGTACACAATAATGCAAACCACTTTCAGCCAGGATTTAAGGGATAACAGTACTGATATACCCTGCTCCATGGGCTCTTTTGAATTCAGCTTGAATTTCTGGCACTTTCCCGGTTTATGTACTACTCTAACAGTTTTACATAATCTCTAGCAAGGTTTTACCTGTCATATTGAAGAATTTGCTGCATAATTTCTGTGTTCTGTTGCACTAGGTTGCTTTTTGTTGTTGTTGTTGTTGTTGTTATTGTTGTTGCTTCCCCCTCCCCCCTTTTTTTGAATGGGCACAGACAGATTTGGATCTTTTTGAGTGAATGAAATGGATTGACTCAATGGCTGGGGTAATGGGAATAGGTGTGTCAGAGACAATGAGGTTGGCTCAGGATAGAGCAGGGATCAGAGCATTGTACATAAGGTTGCGATGAGTTGCAAGTGACTTGACAGCACATAACAACAACAACAACAACAACTAGGGAGCTCAGGTGGCCTAGTCCATAGAGAGTTGCATTGCTAAGCCAAAGGTGATGCCTGTGTGATGGTTCGAATTCATGAATGCAGCAGCTCTGTGCATGAAACCATGTTTCCCCCCACTAACGTGGCTGGTTTGAATCTACCAGTTGCTTATCAGGAAAAAGATGGTTAATCTCCTGCCACATGACTTACAGCCACTGAAAACCTGCTGGAGGATCAACTATGAGGCAGTTCTTATTCGATGCAATGAATTTGAGTCTATTGGGCTGTCCGGGGAGCTGCCTTGCAAGTTTCCTGGTATGTAGGAGTGAACAGGTCGAGGGCTGCATGTGTTTTGTTGATATGATTGTCTGGTTCAAAATACCAGTAGGAGTCTATTTCAGTTCATGAATGCCTAGGATGTCAATCTGTATGCATTCTGTTTTAGTTTTGAAAACTTCTAATTTCCCCAGAGTTGTTCTTTGCCCATTCCACATTCCAATTACAGATGAATGGATATTTGCTGCTGTTTCTTCTTATTTTGCATTGTATCGTGTCAACAAGTGAAGGCTTTTCATTGGGTGGAAACTTTAGTCCATCTGCATCATTTTGATAGACTGCTTTGAAGGGAACTCTAGTGGGTGAAACAACAATAATAACTGGTAGCTTAGTACTAAGAAACTGTGCTGTCAACCCAAAGACATGGTTTGAATCTACTTGCTGCTCCCCAGGCGAAGGATGGCAATCTCCTCCCATGTATTTTATTGCCTCTGAAAGCCAGCTGGAGGGTCAGCTATGGATTGATTCTGACTTGACAATACACAGCAGTAGAAGCAACAGCAATAACAACTGCTTTGAAGAGGCTGCTGAACCCCAGCCTGAGAGCTTTATCTTCTGGCACTCTAGTGATCCCCTGTTATTTATAGGGTTCACAAGGGTTCATTATTTCAGAAGTGGAATGCCAGTTCTACTTTCTAGTCAATTTTAGCTTGAAAGATCTGCTGAAACCTGTCCACCAGGTGCCCTGACTGGTATTTGAAATATCATAAACCTGCAACATGTAAACCACTGATGTATGACAAACTGACAGACACATAATGGACTGAGCAGTAGAAATAGTTTTTAAGTAAATGATCGCAAGAAGTTGCGCTGGAATCCTAAAGGCATGAGGTTCAAGGCCACCAGCTGCTCCACAGGAGAAGGATGGGCAATCTACTTGTATACGCGAATAACTTTCTCTGAAAATTCTTTGGAGGGTCAACTATGGGTCATTTCTGACTCTATGGCACACAACAACAACATCATTTGCCTGGATGGGAAACAAAGCAGTCTTGAGATTAAAATTCTTTCAGAATTAGCTGATAGACCTCACATAAAGAATTTTAAAGAACCAAACCAAAACAACCACTTGAAAAATAAACTCTATGTTTCAATTAGACTAAGTAGAGAATAGAACTGTAAGGAGACACCTGAATCATGACCTGGAATCAAGCCAAACCTACTACCATCAAACTTATTCCAACTTGTAGTGACCTTCCACCAGATAGCCAAGGCTATAAATCTTTACAAGGGGCGATGGTCATCTTTCTCCCAAAGAGCAATTGGAGGATTTGAACTGCTGACCTCTCAGTTAATAGCCCGACCCTAATGGACTATGCCACCAGAGTTCCTTGAATGACCAGATACATTAATTTATTACAAAGTTTTAACACAACACAATGGCATAGCTTACAAATTCAAAGCCAGGTAAGTAAGACAACTACTTAACTATATACTATTCAATCAATTAGCCAAGATGGTAAATAGAAATAAATAAGGCAAGGATAATATTTTTTAAAAAACTGGTAGGAAGTAGAAATTGGAGCAAAAGAACAATGTAGAAGAAGAAATATTATAAAAACATCTCAAAATTTATTGTTAGCAAGGGAGCTCTGATGATGGCCTAGTAGTAAGAAGCTGCTCTGCAGTCCCAAAGGCATGCTGTTTGAATCTAACAGCTGTTCCACAGGAGAAGCATGGGCAATCCATTCCAGTGTGATTTACTGCCTCTGAAAACCTGCTGGTGGGTCCGCTATGAGTCAGTTCTGACTTGACGGCAAACAGCAATAACACTGCCCGCAAAGCAGACCTGACTCCCAGCTGGTTGCAGCAAGTCAGGAGTGTGGTTGTCTCCATCTTGGTGGTGGGGATACTACAGAGAAATCAAGTGTCTATTTCAGACCCTGATTCACTGGCTTTGAAAAAAACGCAAATAAAATAACTTGAACATCAAAATAAAATAATTGGGGTTCTTGGAGACTAAATCACATGGGAGGAGATTGTCCACCTCTCTCCTGAGCTGCTGCTGCTTAGAATCAAACCATCAGAGACACACTGCCTTTGGGTGAGCAATGCAATTCCCTACGGGCTATTGTCCTCCAGAGCAAGTACGACTAAAATAGGTTGTGGATGCAATGGGGACAGCTACTTAGGGGAGATTAAGGTACCTGATTCTGACCCTATTCCTTCCTTTGCATCTATTCCTGTTTCCTTTGAGGCAGAGCTGCATGACTATTTTAATCCCATTGGCCACCCTCCTCCTTATTTTGGATCCTGTTATCCTGCTTCTGGTTATGCCATGAACCGCTCTCCCCTCCCTCACCTCCTCAATCTAAACAGAACTCCTATGTGGGAGTTTCATAGAATACATATAGGTCAGTGCTTCATGGTTGGTTAGGAAAGTAAATCATGGCACAAATAGAAGATGCATTTAGTTGCTAATTGACCCAGCTGGAGGGTCAAGCTCATGCAGGGCGTCTTGGAAGAAAGGCCAGCTAATCTACTTCCAAAAAAACCCCTAGCCACTGCAAACCCTATGGGTCGCAATTCTACTCTGACGCCATGGGGTAGCCACAAATTGGAACCGATTCCACAACAATTGTTACACTTGTCTTTATAAAGCACACTTTCCCCCAGAAATCATAGTTTGGGATGTGTGCTTTGTGTGAGTCCTCTAGCTCGTTCTTCCAGATGGTCGATGTGTTCTTAGAAGCAACAGGCATATAGGAGTCTTGTTTGCTGTTGTCTGGCCCACACTCCACTCCTCATCTCAACAGAGCAACCGATGAGGCATGCTGGCAGGGGTCTTGCCATGCTCGCTTTGAGAGGCCTTGTGGGAAGTAGGAAGATTCTGATTGTCTCGTTCTAGAATCCAAAATAGGATTCTATTGGGATTAGTGTGGATAGTGGGGAAATGGGATGAAAGAGTAGAATGATTTACTAAAATGTGTTAATATAAAATAGAAGTATTTTTTATTTTGTGGGTGATATGGTTTTTACTGCAACTATTCAACTTGGTTCTCTTATGTAAAAGCAGCTGTAGTAATAGATACACGAAGCTGCATGGCTGTGTTCCAATAAAACTTTATTTTAAAAAAATCAAACAGCAAGTGGAATTTGGTCCACAGGTCATACTTTGCAGTTCTCCTGGCTTAGCGTACAGCTTGTCAGTGACACAAGTAGTTAGACACTCAACTATTGATCAGGAGTCGGACTGAAGTTCTGACTAAAGGTAACTAAGAAGAAAGGCCTGGTGATCGATCACCTTCTAAAAGATCAGAGCCATTAAAAGTCTTGTGGAGCAGTTTCATTTTGACATACAAGGGCTACTCTAAATCAGCATCCATTTGACCACAATTGGCTTGGTTTTTCAGCCTTGTCTTCACTACTTCCATTTATCTCCTTAGCAAATTGCTTATTGAGACTCTGCTTTTGAGAAGCTCATGGCCTGGATCTCTTACTTGCTGATCATGTCAACTCAAAAGGGCTTAAATTAAGGAGCGATGAGGAACCTCAAATGCCTTTTGAGAAAGATTGAAAATTTCAAGTGAGACCTTTGAATGTGTGTATCTTTCATACTGAATTAAAAGATCACCTCATGATGATTTTTATCATCTATACTTAGCCTCGGGAGTTCTGATGGCCTAGTGGAGAGACGCTGTGCTACAATCCTGAAGGCAGAAGGTTTGAGGCTACCAGCTGCTCCATGGGAGAAGGATAGGCAATCTCCTCTTGTGCAATTAACTGTCTCTGAAAACCCACCAGAGATTAAGCTATGGATGTGTTCCGACTCTATGGTGCCAACAACAATGCATAGTCTAGCAATTGATTATAAGTACTTGGGTAATAGCAAAATTTCTAAATTAAAGATGATGTTTTCATTTAAAAAAAAGGTCTATGTCATAAGGGTTTTTGTATGTGGTTTGCGCTCAAGAAATGATAGTGATTGTGGCTGCTGTGCTGGTAGCCCCACTATTAGGATTCTAATTTCTGATGAGCATCAGAAAGCACTTAGGAGGTTCACTCCAGGACAAACACAACCCCTCTCCTTGCTCAAAGCTAAAATCAGAACCCAGAGCCGACTTAACACCTCTGTCAGAAGTCAGGAGTCTCTAACATTCTCAGAATTCTGTAACATCTGTTGGTAGGTCTTTAGATAAACTTCACATCAAATCTGAATTCCTCAAGGATCCAAGCTCATTTTTGTAACTTCAGACAAGAGGATGAACTGGAGCTTTTCATGGGACTTGGACTGATCAGGACTTTGTTCAGGAGAGCACGCTGTTGTTCCCATAAGTAACGTTCTGATGTGTCAAGTGTCTGTAGCGTGGCAAGGTCATTTTTCTACTCTCTGGCTAAACTCATTGTGAATAGACAGCCATTTGTTGCTAGACATTTAGGAAGGGGTATTTTCTTGTCTCCTCTCTACTTCATCAGAACGACCTGAAGGACCACCTCTGTGACCTCATGCCAGACACAGAATAGTCTCCAAAAGCTGACTTTTATTTGAACAAGGGCAATGACTTTAAGATGTCCAAATTATTCGATTTGATGTATTTTTCCAGAGCCAGTGAATCAGTGTCTGAAACATATATTTGGCTTCTTTGAATCCCTACCACCTTGATGAAGCATTACCATCTAACTCCAGACTTAATGCAACCACTTCCTCTCCATTCACGTCTCTACACGGCAGCCAGAGAGAATGTGAGTGATTTGGTTATGCTGTTTAATCAGCCCCTGACTCATGGTGACCTGTAACCCCTGGGGACTCCATGCACTGTAAGACTGGTTGGTGCATCCCATAGGGTTTCCCCTGGATGAAAATTCTCCTGGAGATAGATTGCCAAGTCTCTTAGTGTGCAAGCTCTGAGGAAACTCATCCAGCATCAAGGTAATTCTTAACAGAGTATACATGGTAGGTAGCTGTGTTTGAGTTGCACTGATTGGGAGTTGAACCCACATGGAAAATGAAAATTCTGTCACTGAAACACCAGTGGCTCTTAGATTAGATTCTGTCAGTCATTGCTGTCGAGTTGAAATCAACATAGTTGACTCTCCAGCAAGTTTGAAGGTTGTAAATGGCACAAGTGGAGATTGTCTATCTTTCTCCTGTAGAGCAGCTGGTGGATTCGAACCACCAAAGAGGTGTGGCCTCTTGGCAGCTCTCTGTGAACTGTATACCACCAGAGCTCCCTATAGATTAAATCAGACCCTTTTATTGGCTTCCCAGGGAGTTCTGGTAGCCTAATGCGAACTTAAAGGCGGGAGGTTCAAATCCACCAACTGTCTCTTAGGAGAAAGAGGATCTCCTTCCTGTGAGATTTAAAGCCTCTGAAAACCCACCGGAGGGTCATTATGATCTCCAGTAGTTAGATTGTAAATACTCAATCCTGTGTGACTTACAGCCTCTCAAAACCCATTGGAAGGTCTGGCATGAGTTGGTTCCAGCTCAATGGCAATGAATTAGTTAGTAGTTATCATCATAATGAAGATCCCTGGTGGCTCAGGACTATACACGTTGAGCTACTAACTGGTCTGAATTCCCCTGCCACTCTTTGGGAGAAAGATAAGGCAATCTGCTTCTGTTGAGATTTACTGCTGTGGAAATTTATATCAGCTATAAGTTGATACTGACTCAGTGGCAACATATGTGAGCTCTGGTGGCCTAGTGAGTAAGGAGCTGCACTGCCAACTCAAAGGCAGGCAGTTCAAATCCACCAAAAGTACTCTATAGAAGAAAGATGGGAGAAATCTCCTGCTATATGATTTATTGTCTCTGAAAACTCCCTGGAAGATTAGCTATAAGTCAGTTCTGACTGGATGACAGAGGTGTGGAGTGGTGTGTGTGTGTGTTTAATAGCTTCCCATCCACTTTGCACTAAAATCCAAACTTCTTACTGTTGTCTGTGAGTCCTTGTGGGATCAGGCCCTGGTTCACATTTCCAAAATAATGGTAGGGTCTAGCTCACTAGGTAGGACCCAAGGTTAACATCATTGTTCTTCTTTTTTTAAAAACTTTTTTTTTACTTCATCGTTCTTAAGTACAAGCTGAGATGACCTGACCAGCATTTTACACACATGTTTTTATTTGTGCCAATGCTTGTGTTAGTTTCCTGTGACCGCTGTAATAGCTAAGTAAATGAAGGGAGGATATGACAGTTGCCCCACCACTCCCAAGCTTGACCATTCCCTGAGAAACTTAATAATACCTGAGCTGGTCACATCAAGGACCAGACCAAACAATGGATTCTGGTAAGAGTCTGAGCTTGAGTAAACAAACAATAAAAAAAAAGAAAGAAAAAGCTAAAACGTAACTAAATTAACATGCCAAATTCCAGAGGTACCATCTTAGTCCTCCCCAAAATCCCTATAAAAAGGAAGCCCCCCCAAACTGCCTGTGCGCCATTTGGATCCTGTCTGCATGCCATGCTGCTGGGTTGCTTGGTGTCCCTCTCAGACCGAGCAATAAAGTCCTGTTAGTTTCTTGGGACCAATTCCTTTCTTTATTTCTCTCCCTTGCACCCTCGCCCTCTTTTTTATATCTAACAGTAAACACTTTGTGGCCTAAAATGACACAACTTTTATTCTCTTGTGTTCTGGCAACCACAAGTCCAAACTGAGTAACATAAGCACTGAAATAAAGGTGCCATCAGGCTATGCTCCTTTCAACGTTCTGGGGAAGAAACTGTTCCTAGAAGCTGCCTGTGTGCCTGGGTTCCTGGCCCTACGTCCATCACTCAGCTTCACGTCTCCTTCTTGAATTCTCCCATCTGCCTCTTTTCCTTATAAACATCCCTGCATATTGAGGCCACTCATATAATCTGGGGTAATCTCTCTTCTTCAGGACCTTCAACAGAATCACATCTGCAAAGTCCCTTTTGCCATGGGAGGTGTGGTGTGTGTGGGGAGGTGGGGTGAGGACGTGGATATCTTTTTTTTTTTTTAATTTTTTTTTAATTTTTTTGTTTTATTATTTGTGTGTACCGTCAAATCAGATCTGACTGGTACAGGAGGAGATTGTCCCTCCTTCCCCGGCAGAGCATCTGGTGGAGTCAAACCGTGCACCTCTGGGATTGTAGTTGCAGCTTCTTGCCACTAGGCCACCAGAGCTCCCCAGGACGTGGATATCTTGTGTGTACCACATTGTTTTACTCAGCAGCACGCTCTTCAACCAAGCTGATTCCTTTCCATTCTCTGGGCTTATTCAGCTGTGTTGCCAACTGAGGGTAAAGTATTTTTATAATTATTACTAATGAGACAGACAACCAAGAATGAAATAGAACAGAGAGCATAAAAACAGGGGGCCAGCAGTTCTCCACAAAGGGCCCCATTCCAGCTTCCCTGTATCTTTATTGAAAATTATCAGGAAGTAAATCACAAAGATAATTCAATGCAAATGAAACCAAGCTCTTTCTATTGAAAACATTCCCTTGACTCAGGAGGGAGGGAGCGGTCAGCAAATACAATGCAAGAATCTGGTAAACCCTTAAGGATTGCCTTAGTGTCTCAGGGTGAATTCCAGTTTGGACCCCGCCTCCCCCACATCCTGAAATGGCATTTGTTTTATTACAAATATTTAGTATTGGCTTCCCATACAGCTAAGCCTGTCTTTGTAGGTTTTTTCTATTCTTCCTTTCACATTACTCTGTTTCTTCAGGATTGCAGCATAGCTTCTTGTTGCTGGGCCAACTACTCACTCACAAATGTTCTCACTCACAGATTGAATGAATCTAGACTCTTTAAGGGAGTTCTGCTGGCCTAGTTAGTGGTTACGAACTGCACTGTCAACCCAAAGGCAAGCAATTTGAATCCACCAGCTGCTCCACGGGAGAAAGATGGGCAGTCTCCTCCTGTGAGATTTACTGTCTCTGAAAATCTACTGGGGTCAGCTATGAGTTGGTTTCAACTCGATGGCACACAACGATAATAAGAACTGTAACCAGAGCTCCAGTGAAGACTTCTCCAGCAGAGGGTACTCTGTTTTAAGTTCCTCAGCAGCAGACCTTGAGTGGCATAAGGATTATTATACAATTTATCAGGGAGATGCTTTTTTTTTTTTAAGTTTAAATCTACCAGTTTTTCTTTCTTTTTTTTCAAAGTTTTTAAAATTTAATTTAATTTAACTTAATTTTTTGTGTGTACTGTCCAATTGAATCTGATAGGTACAGGAGGAGATTGCCCCTCCTTCTCCAGTGGAGCATCTGGTGGATTCGAACTGTGTGGCTCTGGAATTGCAGTGCAGCTTCTTGCCACTAGGCCACCAGAGCTCCCTAAGGGAGATTTTTTTTTAAAGTGCTCAGGAGCAGAGCACTGAGTCCAAAGACGCAAGAAGTCATTCAAGAGCATGGTATCAATGGAAGGACGCTAAATAATGTTGGTTTTTGTTCACTAAAAAGAAAGAAAGAAAAGAGTATGTTATCAAGCTAAGTCCCATGAAGTATGTGTGGCTCGGCCCTATAGTAACATGTCCTTTTCTAACATGCACAAAAGACAGCAACAGTTCCTCATTTCTGTGGGCTTTAGAAGACTTAGTCTATTTCCCCAACTTGTTTAAAAACTCATTGAGGGCTGGGACCATGATTTTTGTCACCCAGCATCACCAAGCCTGGCACAGAGCTAAAGATGGATAGACACGGTGTAGGTTACTCCTCACGCTGCTACACCAAGGCAGAACGATGGCGTGTTTATTATGCCTTTGAGTAGATGCCGAATTATGGCGAACTCACTGGTGTCAGAACTGGGCTCCACAAGGTTTTCAGTGACTGAATTGTGGGGAACCAGGTAGCTAGGCCTTTCTCCCAAGCTTCTCCTGAAAAGGCTTGAACTGTCTATCTTTTGCACCAGCAGGAGAGCACTATAACCGTTTTCACCATAAAGAGCTTTAGAAATCTCTGTTGTTATAGATGCAGCTCCTGACACATACAATGACTTCATGCTCAATGAGACCAGATCATCGTGACATTGCTTGATTTTTTGAAAGCAGATTTTCAGATCTTTCTTCCTAGTCTATCTTAGTCTGAAGTGTCACTGAAACCTGCTGAACATCATAGCAGCATGTAATCTTCCCTGACAGACTGGTGTTGACTGCACACCAGACGCATTGGTTGGGAATCGAACTCAATCTATCCCTAATTGGTGAAGGGCTGATCCTTCTCACACCCCAAAAGGAACTGTAAATCCAAGGACTTCAGGCTCCAACAGCAGCTCTAGAGCAGTCTGCGGACAAGAGCAAGTTCGTGTGAGCAGAAAGGGTGGAGACCAGAAGATCAGTGGCCCAGAGCACCTGCAGAACTTACCTCAAGTCAGTGCTTCAACCTACAGTCCAATGTTTCCTCCAGCTCCTATCACCATCTCCAACTCTGTGCAAGACTCAGGGGATGCCAGGTGACAAAGGCATAGTTCCAGCTGCTGAAAGAGTTACAGTTGAGTAAGTGAGACAGTCTTTAATTAAGAGAAAAAGAAAACAACCCAACACAACAACACAAACACACAAAAGACCCTCACCCCTAAACAAACAAAAAGGCACTACAAGAGTGAGTCACTGCAACAGTGTTTAGTGCCATGGATGTGGGCATGATGCTCTCCACAGAGAATAGACCTGATCTGGGAGGAGGGAGTGAAGCTAATGATCAACTACTAACTGAAAGATTAGCAGGTCAAACTCACTCAGAGGTGCCTTGGAAGAAAGGTCTGGCAACCTGTTTTCAAAAGGTCACATTCATGAAAACTGTTTTCTGATACATGAGGCATTGCCATGGGTTGGAATTAACTTCATGGCAATGTTTTTTTTCTTGAGTGGAGAATAAATGAACGTGAAGGCTTCCATGAGCAGATGATATTGATCTAACAGCTGAAGGATGAGTAAGACAGGATCAGGCAAAAGGGGGAGGAAAGAGCATTACAAGCAAAGGATGGACATGCAAAGGTCCTGAGGCAGGAATAAGGAGGAACTGAATGACAATCACGTGGCTGGAGTTCCACGAGGTAGGGAGAGGTGAATTGATAGTAGCTTGCTGAGAGGTATCACTTTCCTTCTTGCCACTATTTGCTTCCATCCCATCACATTCGGACCCGCGTGAAATGTGTTCCTTAGAAGCAGAGGGGAAGCGAGGACATAGAGAAGATGTTAGGTGGGAGAGTCTATTTCCAACTGCTCATCTTCTCCCCACTGAAGCTCATAGCAGAAATTAATACATAAATTTACAGCTGCAAGTCAGTTGTGATAAATAATCCCAGAAGTGTTCTGATTATTTACATTTTTATGGAATCTTGCCTGAGCAAACCCAGAGAGCTCACAGGCACTTGAAGAATTATGTCTTGTTCAAAACCAATTTAATAGCGATGGAAAATAAAGCCATCTGTGGGAACTTGTAGAGCAGAGCAGTAATTCTTTGCCAGATGAGCAATATACAAAAGCACAGAATCAGCCCGAGCACACAGAGCACTCGCATTGTTCAAGAGGAAGTGACAATGGCAGCTTAAATAGAAGGGCTGAGGGCATCACGTGGGGAGCCCATGTGAGTTTGGGTCCTGAAGGGAAGTGGAAAGTGTCCCTGACGATGGTGTCATACAGAGCAGGGCAAGGGGAAGAGTCAAGTCAGAGGTTTGAGGCCAAAGGGTCAGAGTTCGTATCTACAGTCTTCTTGTCATATGTGACAGTGGAAAAGTAACCAATCTCATTCTGTTTCTCAGTGCACTCCTTAGAGGATGGGGGGACTTTGTCTTACATACTTTGGGCATGACGTCAGGAGAGGCCAGGCCTTGGAAAAAAACACCATGTTGGGAAAGATAGAAGGTCAGCAAAAGAGATGAAGATCCTCAGTGAGATGAATTAACCTAGTGACTGCAACAATGAACTTGAGCATGACAGAGATTATGAGGATGGCACTGGATAGGGCAAAGGTCAGCTCTATTGTTCATGTGAGTCACTATGGTATTTAACAAGGGCAACAGCAATATCTGTTTGTATTTGGGGTTTTCCCCCCAATTTACTTTTCCCCTTTACCTAATGTTGTTGTTGTGCACCACTGAGCCAGAAATGAGCCCTAGCTAATCCTTTAGAAGGTTTTCAGAGGCAGTTAATCACACAGAAGGAGACTGCCCATCTTTCTCCCATGGAGCAGCTGATGGATTCGAATTGCATGCCTTTGGGATTGCAGCACAGCTTCTTACCACTAGGCCATCAGAGCTCCCTAATAGCATTCTAAATTTCCTTCTTTCTTCTCTCCCCACCCCCATAGTTTATCATCCACTTTTAAAACAGTTTTATTGGGCCATACGTGGCATACATTACGACCGCACTGTTTTAAATGTGTGGCGCTCTCTCTGATGGTATAGTCTCTAGCATGCCGTGCTCCTAACTCAAAGGCTGCACCTCTCTGATTCAAACACATCAGTGACTCCACAGGATAAAGAGGGACAATCTCTTCCTGTGGGATTTACAGCCTCTCAAAAACTGCCTAGAAGAGCAGCTATGAGTTTGATCCCAACTTGACCGTAAAGATGTGCTTTTAAAAATTATGATTTTAAATGTAGATCTTGATGAGTTTTAGCAAGCATATGCAATTGTGCAATTATTTCCACAGCCCAGATAGAACATTACCATCACCCTTAAGAGGGTCTTTTTTCTCCTTCTGTAGCCCCTACCTCCCACTCCAGGTAACCACTAATCCCTTTCTAATCTCTACAGGTTTCCATCTCACGTGGATGGGTTCATTAGACATACATCTGTATCTGATTTCTTTCACTTAGCATACTGTTTTGGAGATTTATCCACGTTACAGCATATGTTAATAGTTTCTTTTCTTTTTATTACTGAATGGATAGACTGCATTTTGTTTATGCATTTGCCAATTGACAAATATTTAGGTTATCAGATTTTGAGTTGTTCATGAATAATGCTGCTATGGGAATTTGCCGGAATATCTTTGGACTTAACGCGTTTCTTTATTTCTCTTGGGTAG
Organism: Elephantulus edwardii; assembly: GCF_000299155.1. NCBI lineage: Eukaryota > Metazoa > Chordata > Mammalia > Macroscelidea > Macroscelididae > Elephantulus > Elephantulus edwardii. The sequence goes on along the minus strand of NW_006399867.1, from coordinate 3,286,934 downwards.
ATAACTAGGATTGGAATTGCTGGCTGTATGGGAAGGAGGCCTCATGGCCTAGAGTCCTGGTTAAGTGGTTGGCTGCTAACTGGAAAGTCAGTGAGGTTTGACATTACCAGCTCTGCGCCAGAAAAAGACCTAGAGATTTCCTCCCAATGGTGTTTGGCTGTTTCTGTTGTGGAAGGTCCACCATTAATATGAGGTAAGACTTCTAATCCCAGCCACTCCAGTTGATCATCCAAGCACCTCGTGGAGCAAATTAAGTCCAGTTCTGCTTCCACAGAAGTGTTACCAATTCACTCATTTGCTGCTCCTTATTTACTCATTCTGCTTCTGCGATATTCTACCGTGACTTCCCTCACTGACGGCAATTTTTATTTTTCCATCCTTGAAATATTGATAATGACTTTAGGTGAGGTTGCCTTAAATAAAATATTAGTTCTATATTGTGCATGGAGGTGAAAACTGTAGGAGTCAATCACTGTGAAGCAGAAGAAACACCAATGCTTACAGTCGACTCCGAGACATACACATACTTAGCATGAGTGATTTAAGATGATGCTGGTAAGACACAGCATGTGACTATGATCTTATATTAAATACGGATATCTTGGGGCCTTGGGGCCTTCTAAAGCCCCTTTATATATTATTTTAAAGAAAATAAAGTTTGGTTTTTAACAGAAAAAAGAAAGACCTGCGGATCATCCATTTTTGGTGAGCAGTGACTGGGGTCTCAAAAGCTTGTGAGTGGTCATTTAAGGTGCAACTGTTGGTCTATCCCTGTTGAGAGCATAGAAGAGTGAAGAAAACCAAAGACTACTAGTCTAAAAGAAGGGAGCACTGGTGGTCTAGTGGCAAGAAGCTCTGCTGCAACCCCAAAGGCACATGGTTAGAGGCCAGCAGCTACTCCACGGGAGAAGGAGGAATAATCTCCTTTTGTGCAATTAACTGCCTCTGAAAACGCACCGGAGGGTCAGCTACAGGTAGGTTACACCTCTACAATAATACACAACAACAAGAAATCTAAAGGGCAAATGGACCACAGAAACTTCAGTCTCCACAACCCTGAGACCAGAAGAAGTAGATGGTGCCCAGCTACCACTGTTCTGAAAGAGATCACAATAGAAAATTCCTGATAGAAAGGGAGAAGAATATAGACTAAAGCTCAGAATCATGAAAAAGGTTAGAGCTACTAGTATGATAGAGATTGGTGGAACATTTGAGCCTATGGGCCTTTGTGGTCCTTCAAGTCTATAATTGAAATCCCTGCTGTGACTCGATCAACTTCCAGCCAAGCAATAGGCAGGCTTAGAAGGTGATCAATAACACCGGGGAAGGTTGCTTTCCTTAGAACAATTAGCCACTCAAGATCAAAAAAGGTAGCACTTACTCAAGGTTAAAATTCAGAAAACAGAAAAGGGATAGAAAAAAAAGAAAGAGGGGAATGGGATATACAGGGAGCAAGAGAGAAAAGTTTATTGCCTGCTTCTGACACAAATTATCAAGTCTATTAAAGCAGAATGTTGTTGCTGTGTACCATCAAGTTGGAACCAACCCATAGCTGACCCTCTAGTGGGTTTTCAGAGGTAGTTAATTGCACTGGAGGAGACTGCCCATCCTTCTCCCATGGAGCAGCTGGTGGATTTGAACCACGTGTCTTTTAGATTGTAATATAGTTTCTTACCACTAGACCACCAGAATTCCCTATCAAAGCAATACGTAGGAATTGTAATAAATCTCACAAAATATAATGTATATAAGTTGTTGAATAGAAAATCAATTTTCTCTGTAATCTTTCATTCAAATAACAAGAAAATGTTTTAAAAAAATAAGAACTCTTCCATAATTAGAAAAGTTGGAAATAATTTTGGGATGGATAAATATTAACCTTCTAATTGAAAATATCTGAATAAACTGTATGTGACTGAGATAAAAAAGACTTGGAGATGTGCTCCCAGGAAAATATCAGCTTTGGAAACTCTACGGGACAGCAGTTCTACCTTATCCTGTGGGGTTGTTATGAATGAGAAATTACTTGATGGTAAATAGCAATAATATGGTAGGTGTATGGTTACCTTGTAAAAAAAAACTGCTAAACTATTTGACATTTCCACTGCCACCATCTGAGGATTCAATTTCTCTACATCTGTACTTACATTTGGATTGTTAGTCTTCATGGTTAAACTATCCTGGTGAATATGCAGTGGTGTCTCATTATGGTTTAAATTAATTTTTCTGTAATGAATAAAGGTGCTGAGTGCCTTTTTGTGTCCTATCCGTTAAAATCAGTTTCATGAATAAGGCACAACTGATTCAAGCCATGACATTTTCAATGGCTCCCTATGCATCTGAAAGTTTGACAATGAATAAGAATGACGGAAGAAGAATCTATGTCTTGGTGAAGGGTATTGAATATCTCATGGACTGCCAAAAGAGCAAACAAGTCTATCTTGGAGGAAATGCAGCCGGAGTGCTCCTTCGAGGCAAGAATGGTGAAGCTTTCTGTCACATACTTTGGGGAAGACTCAGGATGGCTGGTAAGGAGGGACCAGCCTTTGGAAATAGATGTCATGTTGGGGAAAGGTAGAGTCAGTGAAAGATCGAAAGATCCTCAGTGGGATGGACTCTCAGTGAAAGTGACTGTAGCAATGGACTTGGGTGTGATGGAGAGGGTTGGATGGTTCAAGAAAGGGCAAGGTTCAGACGTGTTGTTCATAGGGTCACTGTAAATTGTAGTTAGCTTGACAGCGCGTAACAACAACCTCCATTAAAAATTGGACTATATTTATTGAATTGTAAGAATATAAGAACTCACTCTTTATGTATTCTTGATATAAGTCTTTTAGGTGTTTTTTTTCCAATATTTTCTTCTAGTCTGTGGCTTGTCTTTTCATTTTTCTCAGTGGTGTCTTTAAAAGAGCAAATGTTTCAAATTTTGATGAGGTCCAATTTGTCATTTAGTTCTTTTATGGATTTTACTTCTAGGTGTTGGAACTTAGGAAATGTCTGTCTAGTCCAAGGTCACAAAGTTGTTTTCTCCAGAAGTTGTCCAGCTTTAGCTATTATGTTTAAGTTCATGATCCAGGTGGAGTTAATTTTTATGTCTGGTATGTAAGGGGCCAAGTTTGGATTTGAGCCTGTAAATACTGAATTGTTTTGACATAATTTGTCGAAAGCTTATTCTTTTCCTCATTGAGCTGCTTTGGCTCTTTGTTAAAAATCTTTTGATCATTTGCATGGGAGTGTCTTTCTAGACTTTCTGTTTTCTCCTGAGAAATAACATCTTGTCTATTTGATGAAGGTTTATGGGGCAGTTAAAGATAGTGAATTCTCCCAGGAAGATCTGGTGGCTTAGTGGTTTCACTGCCAACCCAAAGGCAGATGGTTCAAATCTACCAGCTGCTCTGCTTACGAAATATGGGCAAGCTTCTCCTTTTACTGTCTCTGAAAACTCCCTGAACAGTCCACTATGAGTTAGTTTTGACTTGATGGTACATAACAACAGCGATAACAACCTTCTAGAGAGGAGGGTCTCAGATACAAGGTAGGATACTGTATCCTGTCTATCCAGAACTGATTTTCCAGCAGAAAGATAAAGTGATAATGGTTTGTTTTTATGTGCCATCAAGTTGCCTGCGACTCATTGTGACCCTATGTACAGCAGCTCTGAAGTCTGCCCTGTTCTGAGTCAGTCTCACTGATTCTGACACCCCTACTTCCTTTGCCCCTGTTACTGTATCAATCCATTTCATCTGGTGTCTTCCTCTCCTGCATTGTCCCTCCACCCTTCTAAGCATGACCTCCTTCTCCAAGGACTGGTCCCACCTGGCCATGTGCCCAAAGTATGTGAGATGGAGCTTCAAAATCCTAGCCTCCAAGGAGAAACTTTATTTCATCCTCTCTAAGACAGGCCTATTTGCTTTTTTGGTGGTCCATGGTATGCTCAAGACTCTTCTCCAGTACCAGAACTGAAAGGCATCGAATCTTCTTCTGTCATCCTTAATCATTGTCCAGCTCTCTGATGCATAGCAAGTAATTGTGAAGACCACAGCCTGTATTAGGCTCACCTTAGTCTCTAGACTGACATCATTGCTTATCATTGCTTTGGAGAGGTCCCTGACAGCAGATTTCCATAGTGTAGTTCATCTTTTGATTTCCTGACTGCTGGTGCCAAAAGTATTGATTGTGGAGCTGAGCAAGTAGAGTTAGATATAATTGTGGTTTCCCATCCTGGCTCTGTATGCAATCTCTATGCAGAACAGATCATTCAAGAGGTAGGGCTTTATGAAGAGGGTTGTGGAATCAAGATTGGAGGAAGAATCCTTAACAACTTACAATATGCAGATGATACAACCTTGTTTGATGAAAGTGAAGATGACTAAAGCGCTTGCTGCAGAAGGTCAAGGACTCTAGCCTTCAATATGGATTAAAACTTAACATCAAGAAGCCAAAGATTCTCACCACTGGGTCAATTGGCAGCACCGTAATAGATGGCGGAGAGATTGAGGTGGTTAACAATTACAGCTTGCTCCGATCCACAACCAATACTCTTAATATCAGCAGTCAAAAGACAAATTGCTTTGGGAAAATCTGCTCTCATGGACCTCTGCAGAGTGTTGAAGAGCAGCGCTGTCAGTCTAGGTACAAAGGTGCACCTAATCCAGGCCATGGTCTTCTCAATTACTTGTTATGCTTCAGAGAGATGGACAATGACTAAGGATGACAGAGAAGAATATATGCCCTTGAGTTGTGGTACTGGAGAAGAATCTTGAACATACAGACCATGGACTGCCAAGATAACAAATAGATCTGTCTTGGAGAGGGTGAAAACAAGTCTCTCCTTGGAGGCTAGGATTTTGAAGCTCCACCTCACTTACTCTGGTCATGTGGCCAGGAGAGGTCGGTCCTTGGAGAAGGACATCATGCTCAGAAGGGTGGACGGACAGCCAAGAGGGAAGAGTCTTGATGAGATGGATTGATACGGTGACTGGGGCAATGTGAAACTTTGTCTCACATTACTTGGGGCATGTTGTCAGAAGAGTTGAGTCTCCTGGAAAAAGACACACTGCTGGGAAAGGCAGAGGGTCAGGGAAAGAGGAAGACCCTCAACAAGATGGACTGACCAGTGACTCTCAATGGTTATGCTGCAGGTAAAATTCAGGGTTTCTTTCTTTCCTTTTTTTTTTCCAGTGAGAAAAGCTAGAGTCACCAAAAACAAGCATTTTGTCTAATGTCACTGGCTGAGCCACTTTCGACCCAGTGATTGCAACAATAGGAGAGTTGTGGTGGAGATGAAGGAGATGAAGAGGGTGGTGCCAGGATAGGACAAGGTTCCCGTCTGACGTTGTTCAAAGGGTCACCGGATAATTCAATGGTGCCTAACAACAACAGCAACAACATTATCTTGAATCTATAAACTGAGCCAAGGAGCTAGTCTGACACAGCTCACTGCCTGGGATGCAAGTTTTCAGTTAGTGAGGCAAGAGTTGAGCACAGAAGCGAGTGTATAGGAGTTTACAAAAGAAATTTGGAGAAAATAAGCTGCTGTTGCAATGATTCCAACTCATGGTGACCCCACGTGTGAACTGTGATCTATACAGGGCTTTTGTAGTTGGTTGTTTGGAAATGGATGGCCAAACCTTTCCACTAAGGAGTTTCTGGGTAGACTTAAAATGCCAGCTGAGCTCGTTAACTGTCTGCCCACCCAGGGACACTTGCCTCTGGAGAGAGCAGGGACTCTGCTGGAGCTGAAGCAGAAGGGATGTGGTAGGAACGAGGCAGGTGAGGAGGCTGAGCGAGAATCTGCTGGAAAGTGTGTATCGTCTTTGTCCTTTGTGGTGAAGGCCACAGGGAGACACTGGGGAGTTTTCAAGGAGGAACACTTCGTCACTTTCTAGTCACAAACCCCTAGGCTTGTCAGTCTGAGCAAAATCCAAAATTTACGGAAAGGATATGGAAACTGAGCAAAACTGGGGCGGGGGGAGGGGCAAACCCCAAAACAAGTTAATAATATTTCTAAAAACCCAACCAACCAGCCAACCAACTCTACTGCCATGTGTCAATTCTAACATGTAACAACCTTATAGGACAGAGTAGAACTTCCCCACCGTGTTTCCAAGGCTGTAATCTCTATGCAAGTCAGACTGTCCTATCATCTGAGGAGCAGCTCGAGGGTTCAAACCACTAACCTTCTGTTTAGGATTCAAGCACTTAACCACTGTGACACCTAAGCTTATTATATCCTTCAAAGAGCTTCTGCAAAGAGTTGGGCAATAACGAGCAATGCTTCAAAACATCTTCACTGTGTGTCAGACTTTCCCCGCTGGGTTTCCCTACACCTACCACATAACACAACCTACATACACAACCACAAAACAACACCCTAGTACATAAAGTGGCCTACAGGAGTGGCATCCACTTCTGTAATTGCTTGCCTCCGAAACCCTATGAACCTAGAGAGAGGATGAAAGAACCACAAGCATGGAGGACTCTCCTTCATAGGGTCGCTATGAGTCGTCTGCGACTCGACGGTATTTAACAACAATAACATCAACATTGAGAGAGATCAGTTGGCCCAGTGGACAGAAAGCGATGCTACTAAGCCAAAGGTGGGTGACAGGGAGAGATTGCCTGTCATTCTCCCACGGAACTGCTGATGGCCTTGAACTGCGGCCCTTGGGCCTGTCTTTCATTGTTTTTGTTCAGACATTCCTCTAGGTAGTATAGCCCTGGTGTACAAGTTGCCGTACAGAAGTCACTTGTGGTTGCTGTGAGGCTGAATACTGTGACACTGATGTGTCAAATGCGTTAATGGTTGGTTACCATTAACCAACCAAGAGAGTGGGGTGGAGCTCCCCGATTAAAACAAGCGTGGAAGCAGGAACAGCATCCACTTCTGTAATAGCTTGCCTCCGGAAACCCTATGAACCTAGAGAAAGGATGAAAGACACACAAGCATTGAGGACTTTCCTTCATAGGGTCACTGTGAGTCGCCTGCGACTCCACGGCACTCAACAACCACAACAACAGTGGCAAGAAGCTGCACTGCAATCCAGAAGGCACGCGGTGGGAGAAGGACAGGCAATCTCCTCCTGTGCGATTATCCGCTGGCAGGTCAGCTATGGGTTGGTTCTGACTCGAGGGTAAACAATAACAACCACCACCACCACCAACACCATAGTATATGAGAGCTGGTCTGATTGGTCAGCCTGGGTCACATGGCCTATTTATTGGTGGTGGAGCCTTTTGATTGGCAGCCTCATCAAATTGAGTCAAATGAGCACCTCAGAGTAAAAGTGGGTGGCAAGGGGGAGTTGTTTAAAAGATAGGAGAATATAAAAGTAGAAGAGCTCCAATGGTCTTGTGTTAAGAAGCTACGTTGCAAATATGTTTACGGCATTGAAGTCTATGGGGGAGAGAATAGTTTAAAAGTATTATATTTTAGGGCACTATTTTTATCGTAGGAGTATGCAATGAGGATTGCAGAGTGGATTATATTTGGGGGTAGGGGGT
>NW_006399867.1:3255721-3277796 GCF_000299155.1 Elephantulus edwardii | reverse complement strand
GCAGTGCGGTTGGCGCAGGATAGAGCAGGGTTTAGGGCTGTTGTGCATAGGGTCGCTATGAGTCGCAAACGACTTGAAGGCACATAACAACAACAACAACAGAGAATCTAGCCCAAGAAATTCACTAATTATTTTGAGTGAACAATACTTGAGTGTTTATAAAAACCCTAAAGTTTAAAATTTGCTTCTAATTCATTCTTCAACTCCCAGGCCTATGAATAAACACACGTTGGTTTCTTGTGTCTTCTTTCAGTGTTTTTCTTTTCACACTTTTTATTTATTGTTACACAATAAATGTATAAATGTGTGAGTGACAGACTTGTCTTGGGATTCTTTTCTGGAAGATGTTAGAGGCCCCAAGGAATCCTGGGGGAAGCTGGAGGTCTATTCTATCAGTACAAGTCCAGCTCCAGGAGGCCTTACTGATCCTAAGTCTGTGTGGGGACTTGGATATGCCAGTCCTCAACCACTTTCCTTCTTTCCCTGGATAATTACAATATTCTGGGCCTGTGAACAAGTTTTTTAGTAGGAGCTGCCAACATATTGACACTGGGGATCCAGGAATTCGGCCTACTTTTAGGATTGCTCTCAGCTCTCTAGTGTTTAAAACAACTTCCACCTGCCAATTTTTTTTGTAAATAAAGTTTTATTGGCACACAGCCACATTCATTTGTTTATATATCATATATGGCTGTTTCCTTGATATGACAGTAATCGAAACAGGTATCGAACGGCCTTCAAAACCAATAATGTTACCATGTGGCCCTCTGCAGAAAATGTTAGCTGACCTGCTCTGACTGTTGAAGAGGAAATGAGGACCTTGCCCAGAAACGTTTCCTGTTGGTTAGAGAAATCATCAATGGCCAAAGCGAGAGCATTCACTTCAGAGAGGAGTCATCCTGACACCTCCTTTCTGTCAATCTCCCGTCACCCCCCTGGTGTCATTTCCTCCAACATAGTCCTCAATCTTGTTCACCTCTCCCCATCTCCAGCTGCTTTATTGTCTCACCTCCTGCCTGGATCACTCCAGCCACCTCCTCAGTCACTGTGTCCTTCATGCTTCAACCCTGAAGCTCTTCCAATTCATTTCCACAACACAGCAAAAAGTCATCTTTAAAAAACTGCAGATCTGATAAGCAACTCTCCTGTTTAAAATCCTCCAATGGATTTTGGCTTCTTGAATTATGACTCAAATCCTTGGTCTGGTTCTGTCTGCCTTTCTGAAATCTTCCCAGCCACCTCCCATCTTGCACTGTCATCAGCCCAACAGGCTTGCACTGTGTTCCCCTCAGAATATTGTTTATCCTTCCTCTTGCTTTCTCAGTTAAGTCTTGCTCATTCCTGATACAGGCCATGGTCTTTGCAATCACTTGTTATGCATCAGAGAGTTGGACAATGACTGGGGAGGCTAGAAAGAGAAATGATGCCTTTGAGCTGTGGTGCTAGAGAAGAGTATTCGATGTACCATGGACTACTAAGTAAATATACAGGTTCATCCCAGAGAGGGTTAAATCAGGCTGCTCCTTCCTTGGAGGCAAGGATTCTGATGCTTCGTGTGACATACTTTGGACATGTTGCAAGGAGTGACCAGTTCTTGGAGAGGGATGACATGCTTGGAAGGGTGGAGGGACAGAGCAGGAGAGGAAGACCCTCTATGAAGTGGATTGATTCAGTGACTGGGGTAATTTGGGTGGGTGTGTCAGAGACAGAGATATTGACACAGGACAGAGCAGGATTTAGGGCTGTTGTATATAGGGTCACTGAGTTGCAAGTGACTCGACAGCACATAACAACAAGAACAACAACAACACATCCTCAGAAAAGTATGTCCTAATCCTCTTCATGGAGAGTACTGGTGACGTAGACCATAGGGAGTTGCACTTTTAAACCAAAGGTGGAGCCTCTCAGGTGATCAGAACTCATCAGTGTTTCTGCAGGAGAAAATTGGACAATCTCGTCTTGTATGAAGTGCCACCTCCAAAACCTCGCTTTTATGGAGGGCCAGTTATCAGTCTGTTCTAACTGAATAATAAGATCTTTCAAGACCCCCTTCACTATACAAAGTGATTGTAGCAATGGTCTGTGTTGGAAATCTGTGAGGATATCAGAGAATAGAATAGGACAGGGTTCATATCTGTTGTTCACAGGGTTGCTAATGGGCCATTCTCAACTCAATGGTATCTAAGAACAACAACCTTAGACAAATCCCCTTATTATTTTTCAGCATCTTGACACATTCTCAATCACACATTTGTTTGCATTATGATAATGGTGATGGGGAGAGTTTATTTTCTTGTCCCCAGACATTAAAAAATCTGTGTGCTGAACAAATTATTTGAGAAGCTGGACTCCATGAAGAGGAATGTGATACCAAGAGCAGAAGATTCATCAGTAACCTGCATTATGCAGATGACACAGTCTTGCTTGCTGAAAGTGAGGGGGACTTGAGACACTTGTTGCAGAGGATCAAAGAGTATGGCCTTTGATATGGATTGCATCTCAATGTCAAGAAAACAAAAATTCTTAACACTGGACCAATGGGCAACATCATGATGGAGAAAAGATTGAAACTGTCAACAGCTTCATCTTGCTGGAATCTACTATCAACATCCTTGGTACCAGCAGTTAGGAGATCAGGAAACATATTTTATTGGGAAAGTCTGTAGTCAGGGACCTCTCCACACTATTGAGGAGTAATGATGTCAGTTTGAGGACTAAGGTGTGTGTGATTCAGACCATGGTCTTTTCAATCACTTGCTATGTATCTAAAGGCTGGACTATCAATAAGGATGACAGAAGAATTGATACCTTTGAGCTGTGATGTTGGGGAAGTGTACTAGTCACCTCATGGACAGCCAAAATAGCAAATAAATATATTTTGGAGAGAGAGCAGGCAGAGTGCTCTTGAGGCAAAGATGTAAATGCTCTCATATTTTGCGCATGTTGCTAGGAGGGGCTATTCCTTAGAAAGGAACATTATGCTTGGGAAGGCAGAGGGTCGTTCAAGGAGAGGAAGACCCTCAACCAGGTGGATTGACACGGTGGCTGCTGCAATGGGCTCTACTCTGTCAGGAAGTGTGAGGATGGCGCAGGACAGAGCAGGGTTCAGATCTATTCTTCATAGGGTTGCTGTGTGTTGTACTCAACTCGATGGCACCTAACAACCACAACAGACACTAAGTTATCTAAACTCTATGAGGGCAGCATTCCGTAACTAATGTCTGGTTTGTTCACCATGGTGTACCCCGTGAAAATCTATTGCCACAGAGTCAAACTGAACTCATGGAGAGCTCATGTGTTACAGAGAAGAATTGCTCTCTAGAGTTTTGGGGCTGTAATCTTCACAAAAGGAGATTGCCAGGTCTTTTTCCTCATGGTCCTGCTGGGTGCATCCAAACTACCAACTTTTAGATTTAAAGTCAGTTGCAACCTGCTTGCACCACCCAGGAAACCTTAGCACTGCCAGGTCCTCACTGAGTCTTTAGTAGAGAAATAAAACCACGAAAATCTTCTTTCATCCCATCCAGTCACCTCCAGGGGGAGGGAGAAATCTCACTCTGCACCTCGCTGAGGTCTTTGGTGCCAGGGTTTCTTCTCCATCTCTGGAGAACTGCGTTTAACAGAGTGAGCTGGCAGGGCCAACCCGGGCTGGCGCTGATGGAACGGCACTCTGCTGGCAGCTGCTGAATTCCTTCCAACCCGTGTCTCCAGCCCCAGACAGGTTGCAGGCAGTGTGCTTTCCTCCAGGCTGTGCCCCAGATCCCAGTCAGTCACATCAGGATGCTTGTCACATGCGCTGCTCCGTTCCTGGTCTCCCTAGAACCAAGTGAAGATGCTAATGTGGCGAGGGAGACAGGTGTCCCAGCTCACCTCACCCATTCCTTCTGCCATCTACTAAGTATTCCGTGAGACCCAGCTGCAGAATTGTGTTTGTTTTTATGCATCTGAGTTGCCCCTTGACACAGCAGGTGATTGCTTTTTTAGAGCCTTGAAGGGAGACTAGGTCCTTTCATCCACTGATAAGGTGTCAGGTGACAGAGAGATCAGCATCCCAACACATAAATCTGCAACTAATCCTTGGGAATCAATATTTTTCATTAAGAACCTGTGAGAGTTGGGCCATTATGGGGGGAAATCTGTTTAGGTTGACACCTTGATGAAGTTATTCAGTTCAGGGGCTTAAGTCATTGAAAGGTAATAAAGAGCACAGAGCAATCTCAGGGCTGGTTAGGGGAGAAAACGATGGGAGTATTGAGCTTCAGTTCAGTGAAAAATGACCTCCCAATTTATTGGGGAAGGATGGGGTGCCTCTTGGGCAGGGCAGGGCAGACACTATCAGGATGGCAGGGCTGCACTCTTGCTGTCTCCACCCATCTGAAGTCACGGGTGTTTATAATCTGCCTGGCGGTGAAAAAGGAGGTAGATTCTTCACGAGTCTTGTGATCTTGCCAACATTCTCCAGGTCTTCACCCTCATAACACTTGTTCACTTTTGAACTTTGTCCTGTAGCTCTCAGTCAGTGGGCGCATCGAAGTATATGAAACAATGCCTTGAATTTACTTTTCTTTAATTTTTTTATATTGCTGTGCATACAAACTTTGTATACATTGTGTTTCATACTATTGTTCATTCACATTGTTTCATGCAATCATTCTCACTCATTATGTTTTGTAAAATTAAACACCATTGAACTACGCCCACCGTCACTCCATCTTCTCAGATCCCTGCTGGATCTTTCCCATTTCCTTTACCCCTCTCTACCTCGACCCACAAAATTGTTCAACCCTATGATTTCCTCACTGCCCAACCTTTCACCTCTTCTCCCACTCCTTCTCCCCCTTGGGCCCCCACACGTGTTACTAATTATCTTTCTATTTTTACAAGAAGCGTCTTATGCAGTATTTGTCCTTATAAGACTGAGTGAGTTCACTCAGCATAATACTCTTGAGTCCTTCTCAAGTTTTGTAGTAATTTTCGAAATTGTTACTCCTGAGTGCTGCATAGTATTCCATTGTGTGAATGTACCACAATTTCTCAATCCATTCATTTGTAAATTTAGTTTTCTAAGACTGCTTTCTGGAACAGTACATCAGCAGAGAACTGCCAGAAGTCCAGGCTGGGTTTAGAGGGGGCGTGGTACTAGGGATATTGTAGCTGATGTTAGATGGATCTTAGCTGAAAGCAGAGAATACCAGAAGAATGTTTATCTGTGTTTCATTGATTATGCAAAGGCATTTGACTGCGTGGATCATAACAAACTGTGGCTGACTCTGAGAAGAATGGGAATCCCAGAACACTTAATGGTGCTAATGTGAAACCTATACTTGGACCAAGAGGCAGTCGTCAGAACAGAACAGGGCAACACTGCATGGTTCAAAATTGGGAAGGGTGTACGTCAGGGATGTGTCCTGTCTTTTCAACCTGCATGCAGAGCAGATTGTCCGAGAGGCGGGGCTCTATGAGGAGAGGCGTGGCGTTAGGATTGGTGGAAGATCTATCAACAATCTGCGTTATGCAGATGACACAACCTTGCTCGCTGAAACTGAGGAGGACCTCATGCACTTACTGCAGAGGGTCAAGGACTGCAGCCTTCAACATGGACTGAAGCTCAATGTCAAGAAGACAAAAATTCTCACCACTGGACCAATCGGTAGCATCAGGATGGATGGTGAAGAGATTGAGAGTGTTCACAGCTTCAGTTTGCTCTGCTCCACGGTCAATACTCTTGGCACCAATAGCCAGGAAATAAAAAAACGTATTGCGATGGGAAAGTCTGCGGTTAGGGACCTCTCTAAAATACTCAAGAGCAACAGTGTCTCTCTGGAGACCAAGGTCCGCTTGATACAGGCTATGGTTTTTGCAATCACTCGTTATGCATCAGAGAGTTGGACAATGACTAGGGAGGATAGAAGGAGAATTGACGCCTTTGAGCTGTGGTGCTGGAGAAGAGTATTGAATGTACCATGGACTGCCAAGAAAACAAACAGATTCATCCTAGAGAGGATTAAACCAGGCTGCTCCTTGGAGGCAAGGATTCTGAGGCTTCGTCTGACATACTTTGGACATGTTGTAAGGAGAGACAGGTCTTTGGAGAGGGACATCATGCTGGGTAGAGTAGAGGGACAGCGCAGGAGGGGAAGACCCTCTATGAGGTGGATTAATTCAGTGACTGGGGTACTCGGGATGGGTGTGTCAGAGGCAATGAGATTGGCACAGGATAGAGCACGGTTTAGGGCTGTTGTACATGGGGTCGCTATGAGTCGCAAATGACTCGATGGCACATAACAACAACAACAACAAGACTGCTTTTATGATAATTAGGTCTGGAAGGAACTAAAAAGAACTAAGTCTTGGAGAAAATTTGCGAGTACAATTCATGCCAGAAAAAGATGACATCAAAATTATTCTTGTCTGCTCTGCTTTTTCATCTCGAATGATTCTAGAGGGCTCTTTTCTTCATTCCTTACTCCTCTACACCCTTAAAAAAATATATCCCTTTCCAGCTTCCAGACTTTATCTTATTGCAGTCTCTGGTAAAAGCAGACAAGACATGCTTCTGGTTTTGCTCTGAGACGCCCACGGTGGATCCACACTTGCTTTGGGTGGACCATCTCCAAGACAGACAAGTCTCTTTCTCATGAACATTGTTCACTTCTAACAGCCTAGCTCCCAAGTACTTACACATATGGTCAGCCATGTGGTATGGGAACTTTGCTTTGACATCTTCTTGTTACCTCAAAAATTCTATCTTTCCCATGTCATAGATTTGAGGACATACAGCATTGTTTCTGATTTAATACTCCTGAAAGATGTCTTCTTCTGTAAGGATGTGAGAACATATCAAAGAGATGAAGAGTGTAGAGAACTCCATTCCACTGAAAAATCAACACTGGCAGTTGGTTGAGGTGTTTGGGGAGAGCAAAACTGGAAGCAATGATCTGGGAATGTTCTGGACTGAACCAGCTGCAGTATGGATAGTAAGGGGTGTGAATGCCAAAGTCAAATGCTGTTGAGTTGGAACTGACTCATAGCTGATGCTCACGTGGATTTTCAGGAGCTTTCTCCTTACCCTGACAGGAGTTAATGACAATTTGGATTTGAGGGACAAGGAGGAAGAACAAACAAAAATTGCTCCATTTCAATGAGTAGTTTTCCCGAAGTATTTTACTAAGTTTTCTTCCAAGTCACCTCAGAATGGGTTTGAATCTCTAATCTTTTGGGGAGTAATGTTATGTTTTAACAATTTGTACCACCCAGGTCCTGGACTGATTCTTTGCCATTGAGTCAGAACTGACTCCCAGTTGGCCCTCCAGTGGATTTGCAGAGGCTGTACATTGCACAGGAGGAGACTGCTCATTTTTCTTCTGAGGGGCAGCTGGAAGATTCGAACTGTCTGCCTTTGAGTTGACAGTGTAAATCCTTACAGGCCAGCAGAGCTCCCATACCACCTAGTCCCTCCTTAGAAATCAGAGGGCAACTAATTAATGAAGAGGTGGACAAGAGATGGAGAAACTAGTTGTGTGCAGAGCCCCCTCTTCCTTTGAGGTAGGAGGAAAGGCAGTATCTTTGCATTCCCAGATCTCTAATGAAACCAATTTTCTAACAGAACGTGCCCCTAAATTCTCTGAAAGCCTGCCTAAGGCAATAATCTTGAGTTCACTATTTTCCTATACTGAATTAGAGCCGTGATTCAAACAGATGTACGCACACCCATGTTTATTGCTGCTTTATTCACAATATCAAGGAGGTGGAGGCAACTCAGGTGCTCATGAACAAACTAATGGGCAGAAAACTGTGGTATATTCACACAAAGGAATATTACTCAGCATTGAAAAACAACAAACTCGTAAAACCTTGAACAAAATGGGTGAGTCTAGAAAACCATGGTATTTTCAGTGGTCTCACCTGCATGTGGAAGTTAGATAATGAATACTGAAGAAATATTGTTACATTTGAAGTATGGTGCTGGGGAAGAATTTGAATATACCATAAACTGACCGAAAAAGTAACTAACTGTTTCAGGTGAAGAAGAACCAGATGCTCCTCAGAAGTGAGGTAGAAAGACTTGGTCTCACATCGTTGGAGGTGTTATTGGGAGGAACTGGTCCCTGGAGAAGAACGCCATGCTTGGAGAAACAGAAGCTCAGCAAGAAAGAAGAAAGATCCTCAATGGGAGGGATTGGCACAGTGGCAGCAATAAAAGGCTCAGACATTGGAACAATTGTGAATACGGTGCCGGAGCAGACAATGTTTCACCATATTGGGCATGGGGTAGCTGTGAATCAGGCCCATCTCAACTGTACCTAACAACAACAACAGCAATAACAGCAACAGCAGGAGCAGCAACAGCAACAACAGCAACAGCAACACAGTTTGGCTTGCCTACATGGATTGTCAGTCTACTCTTCATTTCCTTGGTCTTCTATTCTAACTTCCTTTCCATTCATCTGTTCATTCATTTATCCGTGAACACACTGAGAACCTCTTGGGCTCAGGAGCCTGTACTAGACATTGATGGGTACAAAAACCCAATCATTGCCATGAAGGAACTCAGAGTCCTGAGAGAGAAACGGAAAAGTAAAAAGGCAATTTCCATGTGATTGAATCACAGGGCCTATGTGATGAGATTCTGTCCAGGTGGATTTTCATCCTGAAGAGGGTCAAAGAAATCTTTTTGGAAGAAGAAATATTCTGGCATTTGAATAACCCACTGCTGTAGAGCCCATTACGACTCACTGCAACCTTAATCAATTTTCTGAGGCCATAAATCTTATCAGGTGCAGAGTGCCTCATCTTTCTCTCCTGTGGAGTGGCTAGTGGACTTGAAGGGTCAACTTTTTGGTTAGCAGCCCAACACTTACCTATCTCCATCAGTAACTGCCATTTAGAAATAGATCATTGACATTGCGGATTAGATAATTTTGTGTTGTGGGGATTGATCCGTGCATTGCAAATGTTTAGTAGCACTTTGACCTCTATCCACTGTTGTTGTTGGTAGGTGCCATCGAGTTGCTTGCAACTCATAGCCACTCTTTGTACAATAGCTCTGAACCATGCTCTATCCTGTGCCAAGCTCATCATCTCCTACACACCCACCTGTATTGCCCCAGTCACTGAGTCAATCCATCTCATTGTGGCTCTTCCTCTGTTGCACTGTCCCTCCACCCTCCCAAGCATGATGTTCCTATCCAAGGGCTGATCCCTCCTGGCAACATACCCAGAGTATGTCAGATGGAGCTTCAGAATCCTGGTTTCGCCCTCTGCAGGATGAACCTGTTCGTTCTCCTAGCAGGCCATGGTATATTCAATACTCTGCACATCACAACTCAAAGATGACAATTCTCCTTCTATCATCCCTAGCTAATGTTAGATGTATCTTGGCTGAAAGCAGAAAGCACCAGAGGAATGTGTATCTATGTCTCATTGACTATGCAAAGGCATTTGACTGTGTGAATTACAACAAACTATGGCTAACTCTGAGTAAAAGAGGAAACTTTGATTGTGCTTATGCAAAACCTACTTGGACCAGGAGGCAGTCATCAGAACAGAGCTAGAAAATCTGCATGGTTCAAAATCAGGAAGGGTATACATCAGAGATGTATCCTGTCTCCATAACTTGTCAATAAATAGGCAGAACAGGTCATCCAAGAGTCTGGGCTCTATGAGGAGGAATGTGGTATCAGGATTGGAGGAAGATTCATCAACAACCTGCATTATGCAGATGACCCAACCTTGCTTCCTGAAACTGAAGAGGACTTGAAGCATTTGCTGCAGGTCAAGGACTGTGGCCTTCAATATGGATTGAAGCTCAACATATAACAAAGACAAAGATTCTGACCACTGGGCTAATCGGCAGCATCTCAAAAGATGGTAAAGAGATTGATATTTCAGTTTGCTTGGCTCCAGTATCAACACTCTTGGTACCAGGAGTGAGGAAATAAAAAGACTAATTGCACTGGGAAAATCTGCTGTCAGAGACCTCTCCAGAGTACTGAAGAGCAATGATGTCAATTTGAAGACTAAGGTGTGCCTGATCCAGGCCATGATCTTTGCAATTACTTGCTATGCATCAGAAACCTGGACAATGATTAAGGATGATTGAAGGAGAATCAATCTACTCACTAGAAGCCATTAACACCGGTCCCTTGCAGTTGACAATAAAAAACAAATTATCAAAAATAAATAAATAAATAAACCCCAAACAAACAAACAACAACAACAACAAAAAAAACCCACAACAACAAAAAACCAAAAACAAATTCTCCAAGAGGGAAAATAAAAATCACTCCTGGTTACAATCACTAGGCTAGAAATTCAAGCAGAGACCTTCTCATGTGGGACCCAAAAGCCATGATAAAGGATTAGAGTGTTATTTTGGAGAGAATGGACAATATTGAATAATAATGGAGTCAGGGGATTGACACAATGGGTGTGTAGTTTAGAAGCATTGCATTGTCTGCAGACCAGATATAGGGTAAGACTAGAGGCAGGATGAACATATTAGAGGCTGTAATCCATGAACCAGTGGGAGCAATAGAGTCAGAGAGTTAATTGAGGAAGATTCTCATCCTTGTTTTTCCCAACCAAGTGTCCTTTGGTTTATCTTAACCTCTTTCTTCTCCAGATTCTGTGAGTCTCCTGCACTTAATAGTGGCTCTCAAATGCAAGTTAGGAGCAGCATCAATTGGAGAACTTGTAATGAGTACAGCAGTCCAAGCTCATTTAAGGAACAGTCTCAGGACCCTGGCATGCCTATCATCTTCCCCAGGTAACACTGATGTCACCAGACAAGTGATGTTCTATTGGTCCTAGTCCCACCTAACACACAGAGAAATGTCCTCTACTTAGTCTCTGTCTTTTCTTTTCTAGGGAAAGTCATCAAGAATAATACTGAAGACCTGTGATACCCAGGATTCTCCTGTTATACACGGAGGAACTATGTGTGAGCCACTTGGTTCTGAAATTGCATTAAATAGTTAAAGATTCTAGAAGAAGAATCTATGCCTTTAAGTTGTGGTGCTGGAGAAGAGCATTGAACGTATCATGGACTACCAAAAGAACAAACAGGTCTATTCTGGAGAGGGTGAAACCAGGTTTCTCCTTGGAGCAAGGATTGTAAAACTCCATCTCACATACTTTGGATGTGTTTTTTGAGGGGCCAGTCCTTGGAGAAGGACATCATGCTTGAAATGGTGGAGAATCAGCCCAGGACAGGAGGACCCTAGTTGACATAGTGACTGTGGCAAGTTGTGTTAGAGTTGGTAAGGTTGGCTCAGGCTAGGACAGTGTTCATAGAGTCGCTATGAGTCGTGATGGACTCGATGGCACATAGCAACGACAACAACAATAATCCACAGCTCATCACGAGAATCACAGGATCAGGTGCCATTTCTTTCCATTGTGTACAGGGTTTTCATGAGCTGGGGGCTGACTCAACTGCAGCTCAAAATAACAACAAGGTGCCAGACATGTCATTAAATCTTGGAAGTACCTACTTAAGTTTATCCCTACATTGTTGTTGTTTGGTGTGGTCTATTTTGGACTCTCAGTGATTCTATATACCACCTGAGCCTGTGTACAACAGAACGGAACAGAACAGAACAGAACAGAACACTTCCTGGCCCTTCGTCTTCCTCAGAATCACTGATGTGCTCCTGCTCTTTGTTGTAGCCACAGTGTCATTCCATTTCATTGAGGGTCTCTTTCTTGATGACGCTCTGCTTTATCAAGTAGGATGTCATTATCCACAGATTGACCCCCTTTGATAGCATGCCTAAAGTGTATGAGACACCATGTTGAGTCTTCCTATCCATGAAAAGAAAATATTTTTTTTCTCCATTTAGTCTTGTTATCCTGACTTCTAGGGAACATCCTGTCTGCGCTTCTTTCAGGAGAGTTAGTTTGTCCTTCTAGTGGTGATTCAATATTCTTCACCAATTCAATGCCTTTGTGATTCAAAGGCATTAATTCTGCTTTTGCCTTCCTCATTCATTGTCTAACTTTCATGGGCATATGAGGTGACTGGAAATGCCATGGCTGTAGGCAGGCGCACCTCAGTCCCCAATGTGACATCCTTGCTCTTTAGCACTTTAAAAAAGGTCCTTCGCAGAATATTTGCCCAATGCAATATGCTATTTTATTCCCTCCCCCCAGCTGCTTCCATGGGCATTAACTCTGGATCCAAGTGAGATTAAATGTGTGACAACATCACTGTTTTCTCTATCTGTCCTGATGTTGTTTGTCTGATTTTATGGATTTTGTTTTCTTTATGTTGAGCTGTAATCCATACAGTGGACTCTTTTCACTTTCATTAGTAAATGCTTCTGGCCCTCTTCATGTTCAACAGCCAATATTATGTCATCTGCACATTGCAGGTTGTTAATAAGTTGTTGTTCAATCCTGATGCTGTGTTTTTCTCCATATAAGCCAGCTTCTCATATTATTTGTTCATCACAGAGATTGAATAAACATAGTGAAAGGATACAATGAACGCACATCTTTCCTCATTTTAAACAGTATCCGTTCCCTTGTTCTATTGGAACAAATGTTTCCTGGTACGAGTTTCTCATGAGTACAAGTAAGTGTTCTGGAATTCCTATTAACACTATTGTCATAATTTGTTATGATCATCACAGGCAAAAGCTTTTACATAGTCAACAAAATACAGGGAAACATCTCTCAGCAGTTCTCTGTTTTTCAGCCAAGATCTCCACATTACCAATAAGAAAACAGCAGCTCAGGAATATGCCCTAGGTCAGCTAGTGGCTGAAAGTCAGGCTTAGAAACTCAAACCTACTTGACTTGAACGTGAACTTCTAACCAAAATGGAACCATTACGTTCTTTCCAAATGTAGCATAGCCTCCATCCCCAACAACCGGATGCAGAATTGGAGGGTCCTTGTCTGGTCCTCAGATAGCAGATAACTGCATTTGCCTATAGGTTATGAAAAGGATCTCTGCGGTTGGTTGGCTGTTAACTGAATAGTGACTCCAACCCAGATGTAGTTGAAAGGGATAAAGACGGGCCAATCTGCTCTCATAAAGATTGTAGCCTTGGCAATTCTGTGGTCCACCTCCACTTTATCTCATAGGGTCTAGGGTCTCTGAGTCAACAATAGCAGATTTAGGGCTTTCGTGTTTTGAATGTCAGAAAACCCCAAATAGAAGTTGTTTATGCAGACTAAACAAAGAAATGAAAGTAAGTGGTTTATGAAAGAAGTTCTCTTTCTTCTCTAAAAAAGAGGTTCAGAGTTAATAGCTGGTAGTAGGTCTGTTCGATCTTGATACTCTGCTATCCTCAATATCTAAGCTCTACCTCATAATTAAAAATAACAACTCAAACTGAGAAACATTTTGATTCCCAATCAAAACGCAGGCAGGCCTGCATTCCAGCCTGCAGTGAAGACAGAGAGTCATGAATGTGCTGCTTTTCCTAGAAGTCAAACACAGCTATTTGTTTATATTTCATTATCCAGAAATTAGTCACACAATTATGCCCTGTAGCAAGAGGATCTAAGATATGTAGTTTATTTTTTGTTTTGATTTTTTCCCCCTCTGGGTGGCCATATGCCTTACTAAAACAGAGGGTTTTGTTGCTAAGATATTATGATCTCATTTAAAAGAAATTTTTAGAAAGAAAAGACCATAATGGATGTGAAAGAGGCTCTCAAATTTGCTTGAGATCACAGAAGCGAAAAGAAGAAATGATAAAAAAAGAGAGCTAAACAGAAGATTTCGAAGGGTAGCTGCAGAAGAGAGTAAAGTATTGTAATGAAATGTGCAAATACCTGGAGTTAGAAAGCAAAACTAGAGGAATGTAGTTGGCATTTTGCAAGCTGAAAGAAGTCAAGTGAGAATTCAAGCCTTGATGCGTAATGTTGAAGGATCCTATACGTGAAATATTGAAAGACACAGGAAGCATAAAAAAGATACACAGAATACAGACACACTGGGCTAAAAAGAATTGGTTGATGTTCAACTTTTTCAGAAGGTAGTGTACATTTCCACTGGGGTGTGAAATGTCAATGATTTCCCAATGTGGACGGTGGAACTCCCATTTGTATAACCAGTTTGGAAGCAGGAGTGGCAGCCACTTCCTAAACCACATGTCTATGGAAACTCTATGAACTTGGAAAAATGACAATAGTTATAGAAAGGCATTAGGATTTTTGTTCACGGAGTTGTTAAGAGTTGTGCTTGATTTGATGGCAATCAACAACAACAATAAGAAGAATAAGTATACAATTAAGAACCAATAATATAGAAGGACGAAGTCTATAGGCTGCACTGAAGGCGTTGGTGAGAACAAGATTCTAAGATTGATGGATTATCAATTGAGATGTTTTAATAATTGGATGTAGACCTGGAGATGGTCACTAATCTATGTCAAGTAATTAGGAAGATAGCCCCTTGGTCCCTATTTGTGCTTATCAAAAAGAAAAGGTGATATAATTTTTATTGTTAGGTGTTCATCAAGCCAAGTATAACTCAGTGACTCTATGAACAAAAGATCTGAAACTTGTCTTATCCTGTGCCCTACTTACAGTCCCAGACACGCTTGAGCTCTCTGCTACAGTCACTGAGTCAGTCCACCTAGATCTCTTTGATGGCCTCTCCACCTTCCCATATAGGTAGGATATCCTTCTCTGATGAATATCCTTTCCTAGCAACATGCCTGCAGCTCTCATAGGCACAACAAGTGATTGAAAAGACTATGGTCTGAATCAGGGCTATCTTAGTCCTCAAACTGACACATTGCTCCTCAATAATTTTTGGAGATGGAGAGGTCCTTGACCACAAAATTTCCCAATGCGATGGATTTCCTGATCTCCTCATTGCTGCTATCGTGTATAAGTAAGATAAAGTCATTGGCAGTTTCAAGCTTTTCTCCATCTATCATTATGTTGCCTATTGGTCCAGTGGTGAGATTTTTTCCCCCTTAACATTGAGATGTAATTCATATTGAAGGCTGCAGTTTTTGATCTTCTGTATCAAGTGCTTCAAGTCCTCCTCACTTGTAGCAAGAAAGGCTGTGTCATTACTAGAATGAAGGTTATAATGAGCCTTCCTCCACTCCTGATGCCACATTCTCCATCATGGAGTTCAGCTTCTTGAATAATTTGCTCAGCATATACATTTAATAGAGAGAAGATACAACCCTGATGCATACTCTTCTCAATTTTAAGCCATGAAGTGTTCCCTTGATATCACCAGTCTATGCCAGGAAATTTGGAGGATAGCTGTCTGGCCAATGGATTGGAAGAGGTCCATGTGTTTTCCCCCATTCCCAAGAAAGGTGATCTAACAGAATGCAGAAACTATTGAATAATATCATTAATATCATATGCAAGCAAGATACTGCTGAAGATCACACAAAAACAGCTAGGACAGTGCATAGATAGGCAATGGCCAAAAGTTCAAGCAAGATTTAGACGAGGCTATGTCAGATGCTGGTGTCAGATGGATTCCGGCTGAAAGTAAGGAATATCAGAACAATGTCTGTTTATGCTTTGTCGACTATGCAAAGGCATTTGACTGTGTGGATCATAACAAGTTGTGGCTGACATTGAGAAAAATGGGAATCCCAGAGCACTTAATTGTGCTCCTGTGGAATCTATATCCAGACCGGGAGGCTGTTGTGCAAACAGAGCAGGGGAGCACCACATGGTTTAAAATTGAGAAGGAAGTGAGTCAGTGTTGTATTCTCTCTCCATACCTATTCAATCTGTAGACTGAACAAATTATCCAAGAAGCTAGATTCTATAAAGAGTAGTGTGGCATCAGGATTGAAGGGAGACTCATCAATAACCTGTCTTATGCAGATAATACAACCTTGCTTCCTGAAAGTGAGGAGGACTTGAGGCACTTGTTGCAGAAGATCAAGGAATACATCCCTCGGTATAGATTACATCTCAATGTCAAGAAAACAAAGATTCTTACCACTGGACTGATACGCAATGTCATGATGGATGGAGAGAAGAATGAAACTGTCTACAGCTTCATCTTGCAAGGATTCACAACTTGGTACCAGCAGTCAGGAAATAAGGAGACATGTTGCATACAGAAAATCTGTAATTGAGGATTTCTCCAAATTATTGAGGAATAATGATGTCATTTTGAGGACAAAGGTATGTCTGATTCAGGTCATAGTCTTTACAATTACTTGCTATGCATGTGAGAGTTGGACAATGAATAGGGATGACAGAAGAAGAATTGATGCCTTTGAGCTGTGGTGTTGGAGAAGAGCATTGAACCTTCTATGGACAGCCAAGAGAACAAACAGATATGTCTTGGAGAGGGTGAAGCCGAGGTGCTCTTTGGAGAAAAATATGATGAGGCTTCACCTCACGTACTTTGGGTTTGTTGTTAGAGGGGCTATTTCTTGGAGATGGACATAATGCTGGGAAGGGTGGAGGGTCAGCAGAAGAGAGGAAGAACCTTTGACACAGTGACTGCTGCAATGGGTTCTTGTGTGTCAGGAAGTGTGGGATGGTGTAGGATAGAGCAGGATTTAGATCTTTTGTTCATATCATCATTACGAGTCAAACTCGACTTCAAGGCACCTAACAACAACAACAACAGTGTTCCCTTGCTCTGTTTGTGCAATAGTTTCTTGGTCTAGGTGTAGATTTCAAATGAGTACAATTAAGTGTTCTGGGATTCCCATTCTTCTCAAGGTTAGCCAAAATTTGTTATGATCCCCACAATGAAATGCCTTTGATGTATCAGACTGTAGGATTATTGAACAAGCAAGTAAAATCTTGTTGACAATTATTAAAATATGGTTGGACCAGTGCATTGACAGGGAACTGGCAGAAATTCATACTGGGTTCAGAAGAGATCATAAAACAAAGGATATCATTGCTCCCATTAGAGGGATCGTGGCTGAAACTAGAGAATATCAGATATTTGGCCATGTTTTATGGACTGTGCAAAGGTGTTTGTGTGGCTCATAAGAAATTAGAATTACACTGAGAACAACAGGAATTCTAGAGTATTTAATTATGCTCCTATGAAACTTGTACATGAACCAAGAAGCAGCTATTCGAATGGAACAAGAGGTACACTATAGTTTAAACTCAGGAAAGGAGTGTATCAGAGCTGTAACCTTTCACTAAAAAATGTTGAGTGTAAGAACAAGGTGAAGATGGGGCCAGCAACATCTAATCTCCCCTAACTTCACAAGCTAGAAGAATCCTCAACAGATTCAATATCAGACTAAGATCTATACCTGCCCTACCCCAACCCTCCAAGCCTTTTTACTAATTTCAGCATCAATCTTCTTTCTCATGACACCCTACTTCTTTGCTTGGTTCTCTAATTCATTGCAATGGCCCCACGGAACACATTGGTCATACTTACGAATATAAGGATTATTGAGGCTACAATTAAAAAATCAGAACCATGCAGGTCATCGGGACAGCCTTTCCACAGCAGGAATTTAAGTATTCAGCCTTGTTGCCAAAGTCTCTGTTTGACAGTGCAAAGTTTGGTTCATTCTCCCATGTTAAGTGCTTTTCAAAGCATTCCAGACTGTTAAATCAGCCTAGGCCTGAGGTGCTCATCTCTAGCTCCATGGGTTCGCAAGCCTAGTTCCCTGATGAATGCTTAAAGATATCCACTCCGCAGAAAGCTTCCTGCCCAAAGTAGTCAGCTTTCCCACTCGACGGCTACGGGCAGTTTTGTCTCATCTGTTTTTCTGTTTCTGCCACTTCTAGTGCTGTCACTCTGGTATTACACCTCTTTGTCTCTGCTTTAGAGCTTTTTTTGTCTCCTGGTTTGAGGAAGTTTCAGGGCAAATATTTCAGGTTCAAATGTTGTTGTTGTTACATGCCATCAAGTTACCTGCAGCTCAAAGTGACCCTATGTACAATAGTGCTGAACTCTGATCTATCCTGAGCCAGTCTCACTATCTCTGACACACTTACCCCTCTTATCCCAGTTACCATGTCTATCCATTTCATCTGGGGACTTCTTCTCCTGGGCTCTTCCTCCCAAGCATGATATCCTCCAACGATTGCTATCTCCTGGCCACATGCACAAAGTACATGAAATGGAACTTCAAAATCCTTGCCTCCAAGGAGAAGCCTGTTTTCACCCTCTCCAACATAAAACTGTTTGTTCTCCTGGCAATCCATGGTATGTTCAATACTCTTCTCCAGTACCACAACTTAAAGGTATCAATTTTTTAGCCATCTTTGTTCATTGTTCAGCTCTCTGATGCACAGCAAATAATTGCAAAGACCATGGCCTGGATCAGGTGTACTTTAGTTTCCAAACTGACATTGTTGATCTTCAGCACTTGAGAGATTCCTGACAGCAGCTTTCCCCAGAGCAATTAATCTTTTGATCCCTTGACTGCTGGCGCCAAGAGTGTTGATTGTGGAGCCGAGCAAGCTGAAATTGCTAACAACCTCAATGACTTCTCCATCTATCATGGCACTGCCAATTGGCCCAGTGGTGTCTTCTTGATGTTGACCTTCAATCCATATTGAAGACTCTAGTATTTGATCTTCTGCAGCAAATGCTTCAGGTCCTCCTCAGTTTATGTGAGCAAGGATTTGTCATCTGCAGAACATAGGTTATTGCTGGATCTTCTTCCAATCCTGATGCCACATCCTTCTTCAGAAAGTCCAGCCTACTGAATGATCTATTACACTTATAGATTAAAAAGGTATGGGGAAAGGATGCATCCTGATGAACTCCTCTCCTGATTTTGAATCATGCAGTTTCCTTACTCTCTTCTGACCACTGCTTCCTGGTCCAAGTATACATTTTGCATGAGCACAACCAAGTGTTCAGATTCAAATGACATGGTGCAATCTCGGTTCTTCCTTCTTGATGGTGGATAGATCCTCCCCTTCCTACTCTGGGATGCTCATTTTACACCTGGTAGTGTGGCAAAACTGACCCACATTAGCATTATATATGCCTTCTTTGCTTTACCCCTCCCATCTCCCCCAACCGAGGTAAACTCTAGTTACCTTTTTTACTTCATTGTTATTATTATGTGCCATAAAAAGGCTTGTGATTCATAGTACCCCGGGGACAATAGTCTTGAAAACTGCTCTATCCTGTGCCAACTTTATTCTCTGACACACCTACTCTTGTTACTCCAGTCACTTTATCAACCCATCTCATTGATAGTCTCCCTCTCTTTCTCCATCCCTCCAAACTTCCAAGCATAGTGTCCCTCTCCAAGGACTGGGCTCTCCTTGCCACCTGCCCAAAGTATGTCAGATGAAGCCTCAGAATACGTAAAGTATTGTAATGTAATTGTAATAACGTATTTACTTCATTAACAAGCTATAGAATTCCCTTATGGGAATTTAGTCCACTTCATGGACTAAATTCCCTTGAACACTTCACACATGTATAGGCCTATTTCTCCTGTCTTGTAAGTTCTGATAACTCCTTACTCTGTAAGGAGTTGTGTTACTAACTCAAAGGTCAAGCCTCTCTGGAGGTTCAAATCCACCCACAGCTCCTTGGGGAAAAAGATGGACAATCTCTTCCTTTGTGATTTACAGTCCTGGGAACTTGCTGGAAAGGCAGCTGTGAGTCGGTTCCAACGTCATGGCAATGAATTTGGGAGTATTGACTCAGTCTTGTGATGAAATTGACAAAAGTCTCAGGTCATTGTTGTGTATCAAGTTGGAACTGTCCCATAGCTGGCCTTCCAGTGGGTTTTCAGAAACAGCAGATAGCATGGAAGTTGATGGCCCATTCTTATTCCATGATAAGCTGATGGGTTTGAATAACTTGGCTTTGTCTTGATAGCATGATTCCTTATCAGCAAGGCATCCACCAGCAAGGGGCCACCAGTGCTCCATGGGTAGAACACGTTCACTGGGTAGATGCCCAGTAGAAAGAACATATCAGATCTCATGAAACAAACATGCAAGAAGCTGGATTGTATAAAGAAGAATGCAGCATCAGGATTGGAGGAAGACTCATCAACAACCTATGTTGGGCAGATGACACAAACTTGCTTTAAGCACTTATTGATCAATCAGAGCCTACTTGATGGTGCCAGACAACAATTCACATTAACCGGGAAGAGAGGTGAGGAAAGATTGGTGCAGAAAATGGAATGCTGTACAATCTACCCCTGGAATGCTGGAGAGGGTCACAGTTAGATAAGGCTCTTAGGGAGAGTAGAATATAACTTATTATCTCAAATGAGACATTAGAGGAAAGCAAAAGGAAGCATTTAAAAGAATTCTAGGTGTGAATTGGTTTAGAGCAGGCATAAACTGAGAGTCTTCCAGGAGAACTGGGATGCAACATCATCCTTGTTATAGTAATGTGCCATCCTACATTAGAAACAAGAGTGGGTCCAGATCTTTCCCAGGAGAAACCCAACAAGGTCCAGACTCCATCCCACAGCAAGGTGTTTGTCCACCTTTCTATGGGCCCTCAGCACCCATATTTTGACTAAGGTTTCCTGTGCCATGCTAACCGCAGATGTTTATCCTCAAAGGGCAGTGATAATCAATTGTATAAAATCAGTGATAAAATGACTGACCATCAGTTGACCATCCTTGTTATTAACTCTCCAGTCACTCTCCAGTCAGTCCATTGAGGTTTATAGTGATTAGGAAGCCTTCCCAACGTCACTCCACAACTAAGGGGAAGAGGTTGAATGGGAAACAGTCTCTGGTGAGCATTGTTCTTGTAACCATTACGTCACACTCGATCCCCTTCATTGATTAATTATTGCCACTACCCCCTCCTTGGGTTTTCATCTCTGGCTCCATATACTAGATTTCCTTATCACTTGTACAACTCATTTAGGGAGGTCCAAGTGACCCCCCCTTAGTTCAAGACCCCTTCTCCTTTTACAGTTCTACTTTCAGCTCTCCACACCATCTGGGATTTTATTCATTGGCTGGTCATGAACGTCACATCAACTGGACCATCTTTGTGGTTCTCAGCATGGTGGACAAAGATGAAATTGAGACAGAAGGATGGGAGTATACATGTACAGAGGAGTTTGCTGGTGGAGTTCTGGATATTTGATGTTCTTCCTCTGTTGACCAGCTTTTCTAGGAGAAGGGGTAGAATGTATTAGGAATTGGATTTGAAGAGCTGGAAGGAGATGCTGTTCAAGTGTTGTAGACCGAAAGTAAAAGATTTTTTATAATTATTAATAATGAGACAAACAACCAGGAACGAGATAAAACAGAGAGCATAAAAGACGGGGGTGGGGGGGTGCTTAGTTCCAAAGACTGAAGGGCTGGATTCCAGCCTCCTTGTATCTTTATTGAAAACTATCAGGAAGCAAATCACAAAGAAAATTCAATGCAAATGAGGCCAAACTCTTTCTATTGAACATCTTCCCCTTGACTCAGGAGGGAGGGGGTCAGCAAATACAGTGCAAGAATTGGGTAAACCCTTAAGGATTGCCTTGGTGCCTCAGGGTGAATTCCAACCTGAAATAGCATTCAGTTTATTACAAATATTTAGTATTGGCTTCCCATAGTCAAGGACATTAAAAAAGGACAGTCTTTCAGGATGAGAGCCCTGTAAAGGTAGGAGAGGTGAATCAGTGTTCTTCATGGTGACACTTCCTTCCATGGAGCTCAGCTCAGCCTCTCCAGGGATGGGAAAGAGATGATATAGCTAAAGGCAGGCTTGGTTTATAACCAACCCAATGTTATTCTGCCACGTGAATCATACTTAGTCATTCATCTCTCTTCTTGCCTAGTTGATAAGGACAATGGTTGCCATGTCTTACTGGTTTTTATGGGAGCTCTGGTGGCCTGGTACATAGTGAACTGCACTGTCTCTGATGACTTGAATTCACCAGTGGTTCTGAGGAAGCAAGATGAACAATCACCTTCTCAACTTCAGAAAACCTGCTGGAGGCCAGCTATGGGTCCCAACTAATGGTGATGAGTTTGAGTTTTTTGACTCTTGATGTGGAAACTATAGAACAATCTCATTGATTTCACATGCAAGCAAGATTCTGTTGAAGATTATTCAAAAATGACTGGAACAGCACATCAGCAGAGAACTGCCAGAAGTCCAGGCTGGGTTTAGAAGGGGTCGTGGTACTAGGGATATTGTAGCT
>NW_006399867.1:3233788-3254736 GCF_000299155.1 Elephantulus edwardii | reverse complement strand
TGTGATTGGCACAGGACAGAGCAGAGTTTAGGGCTGTTGTACATAGGGTCGCTATGAGTCGCAAACGACTCGACGGCACATAACAACAACAACAACATTGTCCACTTGCCGTACAGAGCTAACTCGTGGTTGCTGTGAAACTGAACACTGTGATACTCACGTGTCAAAGGCGGTAACAGTTACCCGTGGGGGACAGTGTTTGGTGGCGCTCCCCAGTTAAAACAAGCTTGGAAACAGGAGTGGCATCCACTTCCATAGATAGCTTGTCTCTAGAAACTGTATGAACCTGCATAAACTGTGAAAGTCACGCAAGTGTCGAGGACTTTTGTTCATAGGGTCGCTATGAGTCACCTATGACTCGACAACACTTAACAACATTCCCAGGACCAGACTCAAAGCCTGGAACCTAACAGATGGTAAAAAAAAAAAAAAAATGTGTGTTGGAGGAGTTTCCTCCCAGCTCCAAAGCTTGATAGTCTTGTCTTCATTCAGTGCATCTTAACCTTTTGAATGTTTGTTATCTCTTTCCCTAAGCTTGGTGGTTCAAATCTACTCAGCTGTGCCTCAAAAGAAAGATCTGATAATTTGTTCCCATGTTGTTGTTGTTGTTATGTGCCGTCGAGTTGCTTGCAACTCATAGTGACCCCATGTACAACAGCCCTAAACCGTGCTCTATCCTGTGCTAATCGCATTGCCTCTGACACACCCATCCCGATTACCCCAGTCACTGAATCAATTCACCTCATAGAGGGTCTTCCCCTCCTGCGCTGTCCCTCCACCTTACCAAGCATGATGTCCCTTTCCAAGGACCTGTCCTTCCTTACAACATGTCCAAAGTATGTCAGATGAAGCCCCAGAATCCTTGCCTCCAAGGAGTAGCCTGGTTTAACCCTCTCCAGGATGAATCTGTTTGTTTCCTGGCAGTCCATACTGGCAGTGCATTCAATACTCTTCTCCAGCACCACAGCTCAAAGGCATCAATTCTCCTTCTATCCTCCCTAGTCATTGTTCAACTCTCTGATGCATAACATGTGATTGCAAAGACCATGGCCTGTATCAGGTGCACCTTAGTCTCCAGAGAGACACCGTTGCTCTTGTGTTCCCATAAAACTAAAAAAAAAAACCAAAAAACAAAAAACCATCCTTAATCCATTCCAGCACACAGAGACCCTATTTGTTGTTGTGTGCCATGGAGTCTACTAAGACTCATACTTTACGAACAACAGATCTGCACCGTGGGCTGTCCTGTGCCACCTCAAGATCTCTTATATACTTGAGCCCATCATGCCAGTTACTGTCTCAATACACCATATTATTAAGGCTTTTCCTCTCTTTTTCCTGCCTTCAATTGTTCCCTCAATTATGTCTTTCTCCAAGAACTAGACCTTACTGATAACAAGTACAAAAGATGTGAGAAGATGTTTCACCATATTTACCCCAAAGAGTAAGTAAAACTGTGCTGTAGGATTTCTCAGAATGCAGTCTTGCAGTGTCCTTCTTCTGCTGAGAGACTGCCATAGACCTTCCTTCCAGATACAGCTGAGTGCCAAATCAATGAGCCACCAGGGTTCCTCCATAAGACGACAACCACTGAAACACATAGAGTCATCAGGAGCAATCTACTTGATGTAACAGGCTTGGTTTTTATTTTTGTTTTATTTACTGAAAATCATGACCTCATTTAAAATGAGACAGTGCTAGGCAGGGCGCTCTGGAGGCCTGGTAGTAAGGAGTTGAGCTGTTAACCGTTCAAGTCCATCAGCTGCTCCATTGGGGAAACATGAGTAATCTCCTCCCTTGAGATTAATAGCCTCTGAAAACCTACTCGACAGTCAACTATTAGTTCTAATTTGATAGTGTCTAACAATAATAACAACTGGTAACTGAGAATGTTAGCATGACCTCTAAAAAGATGACATGTATATCTTGGAATCATTCCATTTTTTTAATACTAGTTTGTTTACAAAATTTGAAAACATTCAAATGACATACACACATTCAGGTACATGTTATTAGGTGCTATCGAGTCCACTACAGCTCCTAACCCCACTATAAACAACAGATCTGAACTTTGCCCTGTCCAGAGCCATCCTCACCATCTCTGACATGCCCCAGTCTCCTACATTCACTGGGTCAATCCATCTTGTTGGGGATTATCTTTTATCCCTCAGATCTTCCCCCTTTCCTAGTAGGATATCCCCTCCCCTTAGTACTGAGTCTTCCTGACAACACACCCAATGTTTGAGAGATAAAGTTTCACTATCTTTGAGTCTAAGGAACACCCTGGTGGAGCACACTTCCTCCAGGACAGACTTGTCCATTTGGCAGTCTGTTCAGTCCCCTTCTCTAACACCGCAGCTCAAAGGCAGTGATTCTTCTTCAATTCGCACTTTGTCCCAACTTTCAGATGCATAGAATACAACAACTCACTATACATCTGATATTTAACTCACTCAAAACTCATTGCTGTCTAGTTGAAATTTAGTCCTAACTAACCTTCCTGTGGGCTTTCTGAGACTATAAAAATCCAATGAGAAGAGATGCTTATGTTGCCCTTGCAGAGCAGCTGGTGGATTTGAACAGCTTGCTTTTGAGTTGACAGCACAACTCACTACCCATAGGTCACCAAACAGTCACATGAAAGTACTGTATAACCCATTCACCTCCTTATTTAAGCAGCGGGCTGGGGTTTTGCCAGTTTTTGCAATGTTCTGTAGCTAAATGCCCATGTTTTATCTAGAAATAGATTGCAGGTCCTTTCCCCTCCCTCTAGGTGGCGGCACGGAGTAGTGGTTAAGTCCCCAGGTTTTGAAACCCAAATTACACCCCTGGCATCTTTAGGGGATGTGGGAGGACAGAATGCATCTCCTGCCACTGTCACAAAAGTGACCCCAGGATGACAGCAGTGGGAGCGGGTAGATGGGGAGGGGTCACCAAGACTGTGGCGTCGCTAGGGTTGGTGGCACCTCTCCTGCTACTACCTTACCAAGTGGGCAGACAGGCTGTGGCCCACCATTGCACTGAATGAAGGGTCCATGGGAGACGAGAGGAGTTGGGGGGTTGGGGTGAGGGAAGGACATGAGAACGCAGGAAGCAAGGTTGTGAGTAAAAAACGTGTGCAGTCCCCCGGATGCTGGTGTCACTCACGGGGTGACACCAGATGACTTCAACTCTGGCAAAGGCACACTTACCTGTAGTTTCACCCTGTATTTAAAAAAAAAAAAAGGAGAATAAGAGAACCCCTGGCTTATGGGGCTATGGTGGCTTAGTTGTTCTGCCAACACGAAGGCTTGTGGTTCGAATCCACCAGCTGCGCCCAGGGAGAGACAGCCTATCTCTGCCCATATGACTTAGAACCTCTGAAAATCTGCTGGTGGGTCAGCTATGAGTCCGTTCTCATGGGACAACACACAGTATTTGTTATGTTAGTGTTAGTTGTTTGGTTTGTGTGTGTGTGTGTGTGTTTTTAAACAAGCATGCTAGAATATAATTGCTAGTTGATAACGCATTTTTCATCACCTGAGCTTGGGGACTCTATGCAGCCCCCCGCCTGGTCACTGGCTCTGCTCCCCGCCATGTCCAGAGGCCATGGCATTTCGAAGCGAAACGAATTCTGGCCTGCTGCTCGCCAGTTCTGTTTGTATCGATCAGCGTGGCAGGGGTGGGAATGAGGGTACTGTTCAAGAAACACTCACTCTGATTCCTCAAGTACCCCCCGCCCTGTCCTGCTAGGAAACTAATTGGGAGTTGATGCTGATGAATAAATGCGCCTCCGCCGCCTGAGGAATTGAGCCCACTGAGACGAGGCTGCTGTGGCCTTCTCCCGGGCCATCAATAAGAGATTGGCTCCAGCCCGCGGAGAGGGAAGCATTTCTGCTGCAGGTATGAATTATGGATGCCGTTTAGGGTAATGCGGATCTATCTCAAAGGTTCCGCTCAGTTTATGTGCTAGTAAAAGCCGGCAATTTGCTTGTGTTCCAGCTATAATTTGCGCTACATTAAGGGGCCCTCTTTTCCATAATGGATGTGCGGTTGGGCGCAGGCGCAGTCGAGGCTGGAGGGTGAGGCCTTCGGGGCCTGACGCCCGGGGCAGACAGGTGGGGTCCTCTGAGCCAAAGACAGAGCCCTAGACCCTTGGCTGTAGATGCAGATGAATGCCCCGGCCCTTCCCCATGTTCCTGGGAAGAATAAAAGCCCCGAGTCATTCAGTAAGACGCACATCTAACGCTAGTGATGAATGTCCTAAGTGCAAAAGAAAAACTGGTTGAAAGGAATATATGATTAGGCGTTATATGTACGACAACAATCTGAACAAGAGGTGCATTGCAAAGAGGGCTGGTGAGGGCGAAGGGAGGAGGGGGGAGGGAGGAAAACTATACAGTCATGAATGAATGCATAAAAACGTAACCTTTTTGTAAACTTTCATTAAAGCACAGTAATTGTAGCTTTGTCTGACATACTTTGGGCATGTTGCAAGGAGGGACTTGCAGAGGGACTTGGAGAGGGATATCATGTTTGGGAGAGTGGAAGGACAGCGCAGGAGAGGAAGACCCTCTATGAGATGGATCGATTCTATGATTGGGGTGGTGGGAATGAGTGTGTTTGAGACGGCGAGGTTGGCACAGGATAGAACAGCATTTAGGGCTCTTGTACGTAGTGTCGCAAATGACTTGATGGCACATAACAACAACAACAACAATAAACTCAACCAAAACAAGACCTGAGTGCTGACCTTCTGGAAGGAGTTGCATGAAAAGCATCTCTGGAGGTGAAGAAGAGGACAGTTTCTGGAGCCATACTGCCTGGATATGAATTCTGGCTTTGCTGTTTGCTAGCTGTGCCTATCTTTGCCTCAGTTTACTCATCTGTAAGATGGGAATAATTGCAACAACAAAACACTGGACGGGTTACCACTGAGCCTACTGTGACTCATGACCACCCCACGTGTTACTGACATCCCAGAGAAGAGAGCAAATTGCCAGGCTTTTCTTCCACTGCTCCAGAAGAGGTGGGCTGGAATTTCCAGTGGCCAATGTTTGGGTCACTTGTGGAACTAACGAGTTATGTGCTGATAAAAGCAAACTCAGAAGAATCTATGGTTTAATTTCTAGGAGTTGTGTGAGCTGGTGGTTAAATGCAGCGATATTAAAAATATTAAATTTTATAAACTTGTAGTTAAATAAATTAGATTAAACCCAAAAGTAATAATGCCTCAAAATTCATCAGTTTTTAATTATTTTATTCCATTTTAAGGCTATTAATGGGTCCTATATCTGCATGGGGGAGCTCTGGTGGCTGCATCTGTAAGGAATGACTGTGAACCAAAGGCAGACCCACTGGCAATTTGAATCCACCGCTGGTTCATTGGGAGAAAGATGGGCAATCGCCTTTTGAGCAATTAACTGCTTCAGAAGAAACTAGATTGTGGATTAGCTGTGAGTCATTTCTGACTCGAGCACAATGGGAGTGTGGGCATGTCTGCATGGTGGGAGTGACAGAGTGCCGGTGCGCTGGTGCGCATCTCTTCCCAAGCCCACCCTTCATAACGCCACACTAGTAACTTAAAATTGGTCAGTAAGGGAGTAAAATGATATGCTTCAGAGTAGAGCTGGATTCCACGGAGTTTTCATGACTGTGAGCTTTTGGAAGCAGTTAGCCAGCAAGGTCTTTCTTTGTAGGTCCCTCTGGGTGGAGTCAAACTGTCAACCTTTCATTTAATAACTGAATGTGTAACTGTGACATATATGTCCATTTGTAGCTGAATGTGTAATTGTCACATATACACACATACTTTATTGTTAGGTGCTGTCGAGTTGAGTACAGTATGACTCATATCGATCCTGTGAACAACAGACCTGAACTGTGCCTTATTCCATGCCAACCTCACAATCTCTGATACACTCAAGCCCATTGCTGAAATCACTGTGTCAATCATACACACACACACACACACACACACACACACACACACAAGTATATTTAGAGAGAGAGAGTTCTTGTTAAGTGCCGTTGAGTCATAGGTGACTTATAGCTACCCTATGAACAAGAGTCCTCGACATTTATGTGACTTTCATCCTTGCTCCAGGTTCATAGGATTTCTGGAGGCAAGCTATTTACGGAAGTGGATGCCACTCCTGCTTCCAAGCTTGTTTTAACTGGGGAGCTCTACCAAACACTGTCTGCCATGGGTAACCATTCTCACATTTGACACATCATATATATATGTTGTTGATTGCTTTCGAGTTGAGCATGACTCACAGTGACCCTATGAACAAAGTCCTTGAAGCCTCTCTACAACTATCGACATTTATCAAAGTTCATAGAGTTTCCGGAGGCATGTTATTTAGGAAATGGGTGTCACTCCTGCTTCCAAATTTTATATAGCTAGATAGAGATATGTTGTTGTTGTTGTTATGTACCGTCGAGTTGTTTGCGACTCATAGCGAGATAGAGATATAGAGATATATAAATATATATAGTTGTTGTTGTGTACCATTGAGTTGGAACTGACCCTTAGCTAACCCTCTGTTGGGGTTCAGAGGCAGTTAATCACAACAGAATATACATACATATATATAACACATTATATATATATTCTGTTATGATTATATATATTCTGTTGTGAATATATATATATTCTGTTGTGATTATATATATTCTGTTGTGATTATATATATATGTTCTGTTGTGATTATATATATATATATATATTCTGTTGTGATTTTCTATATATGTATGTGTGTGTGTGTATATATATATATACATATATATACATATATATATATATATATCTCCCTGGGGTACAAGTTGCCATACCACGTTCACTTTTGGTTGCTGTGAGGCTGAACACCATGACACTGGTGTGTCAAATGCATTGATGATTGGCTACCCATTGAGGACAGAGAGTGGGGTGGAGCTCCCCAATTAAAACAAGCTTGGAAAGAGGAGTGGCATCCACTTCCATAATAGCTTGCCTCCGGAAACGCTAGGAACCTGGAGAGAGGATGAAAGGCATCCAAGCGTCGAGGACTCTCCTTGAGTCTCCTGCGACTCAATGGCACTTAACAACAACTATCTATCTATCTATCTATCTATATTTATATATTAATCTCTCTCTCTGTCTCTGTCTCTCTATCTCTATCTCTATCTACACACTCAAGTGGCCTTGTGGCAAGAAGCTGTGCTGCAATCCTGAAGGCACACAGTTCGATACTGCCGGTACTAATACTGTGGTGGGAGAAGGTTGGGTAATCTCCTCCCGTGTGATTAACTGGCTCTGAAAACTCACTGAGGGGTCAGCTATGGGTCGGTTCTGATTCTATGGCATACAACCACAACCACAACCTAAGCTATATATACTAGCTATAGAATGAGGAATAAAAACTAGTTGCTGTTGCCAAACCACTCCTATCCTGCACCATCCTCATGCTTCCTGACACACAGGAGCCCACTGCAGCAGTCACCATGCCAATCCACCTGGTTGAGGGTCTTCCTCTCCTTTGCTGACCCTTCACCCTTCCCAACATCATGTCCCTCTCCAAGGAATAGCACCTCCTAGCAACATGTCCAAAGTATGTGAGGCAAAGCTTCACCATTGCCTCCAAAAGGCATTCTGACTGCACTCTCTCCAAGACATATCTATTCATTCTCTTGGCCATCCATGGATGTTCAGTGCTCTTTTTCAATATCACAACTCAAAGGTGTCGATTCATTTTCTGTCATCCTTATTCAGACCATGTCCTCAAACTGACATCACTACTCCTCAATAATTTCTAAAGGTCACAAACTGCAGATTTTGCTATCTCTCTCTCTCTCTAAATAATAGGAAAATCGTATTGATAATAAATAATATTCTATACTCTTTAGTGATTCTAAGTTAGAGCTTTGGTGACCTGGTAGCAAGAAGCTATGCTGCAACCCTGAAGGTCTGTGGTTCGAGGCCACCAGCTGCTCCTCAGGAGAAGGATGGGCAATATCTTCCCGTGCAATTACTGCCTCTGAAAACCTCCCGGAGGGTCAACTATGGGTCGATTCTGATTATACTATACTCAACAGTATATCTCTATTTCTATATCTGATATATCTGGGGGGGTCAGCAAGGAGTTGGATCTGATTCTATGGTACACAACCACAACCTCAGTTATATATACCAGCTGTAGAATGAGGAGTAACAACTAGTACTATTTGTGAAAATGGGATGACTTAGGCCACTGCCTCAAAGCGAAGTTTTATTGTGTGCCATTGAGCCAATTCTGATTCCATATGACCCCATACCTCAAAACAGAATTGCCCCATAAGATTTCCAAGGCAATAATCTTTTTGGGGACACTTCTCCAGGCTTTTTCATGG
Organism: Elephantulus edwardii; assembly: GCF_000299155.1. Classification (NCBI taxonomy): domain Eukaryota; kingdom Metazoa; phylum Chordata; class Mammalia; order Macroscelidea; family Macroscelididae; genus Elephantulus; species Elephantulus edwardii. The sequence continues at coordinate 3,246,387 of NW_006399867.1, read as the reverse complement.
CTAAACCTGACAACTTTTCTGTTAGCCTCCACGTCCTTAACCATTGTCCCACCCGGGCTTCTTCACCACAAGCAGTGCTCAGTCAGTGGTAGCTTCTGTGCCTGTCAATGAAGGAAGGCAAAATAAAGTCCACTAAACACAGGAAGGAACAGAGGCGCAGAGCAGCTAAATGCTTCCCTGAGGCCAGGAAAGGATTCGAAAATCCACCACTCAGCTCTTGCTGTGAAGCCAAGGAGGGAATGATCTGTCCCCAGGACCTCTCAGAGCCGTATTCTTCCCGTCTGAGCGGTCCATGTTTGCAAAAGCTTTTCAGAGCCATAAATATAGATGGAGCCTTTTCAGAAATTTGCTGGATCAGGGCTTTCGTCTAAGTAGACAACTCTGCTTGGCATTGGCCCCGCTTCCTGCTTGTCCTGTTCCGTGGATCCGTTGCTTTGTTCGTTCTGCGGTTTTCACTTGAATCTTCCTAAACCACTTAGGCTTTAAAGAAGAGGGAGCAGCGGTGGGATGCCAACCTTTGGCAAAATACAGACAGTAAATGACTCAATCTAATTCGGTCAGAGTCGCCAGTGGATCTTATGGAGTTGTTTTTAAAATTTAAGAAGCGTATTTACTTGCCTAGTTATTTTTAGGGTTAGTTTTTTATGTTTATTAGTGTTATTATAAAAGCATTACACAGCAATTATGGAAAGTTTGGAAGTCAAAGATCCCATACTTTTTTGGAAGGTAAGCAGTTCAGTAAAAACCTAATTTCCTAAATCTCATTGGCTTGTGAAAACAATTACCACCTTATAGAATTTATAGCTTTTCCAATTAATTAATTAATCAGTAAATCATTTAACCAGAAAATCTTTTATTGCATGCTTGTTCTGGGTTCCAGCTGGTCCCAGGATGTGGTGAGGTGAGAAAATGAAAAGCTCCGAACTAATAAAGTCTTAACAGTCCCAGAGGGAAGACCATGGCATAAGTTAGGACAGACAATAAATGGAGGATGAACAGGGGGAGAGAGACAAACAAGCCTCAAGGGGACAGGAAAGGCTTGCTGAAAATTCAATTGAGGAAGGTCTTATTCCTAAGGCTACAGCAGAAAGAAAGGAGGTTCCATCTACACAACCAGTTGCCCTCCCACTCATCTATGCATTCTCCTAACCCTCTTCTATCCATTCACCCCCCTACCCACCATCTTCATCTAATAGCTCACCAATTTATTCATCCACTCACCCACCTACCTATCCAGTCCCCTTCCCACCACCCACCTACCTTCCATTTGTCTATCTGCTCACTCATCTGTCTATCCATCTACGTACCTGCCCACCCACCCATCCACATATCCATGTACCCATTCACTCACCTATTTTTCCACCATCCATCCACTCACTCACTCACTCATCCACTCAGGCTGTCTAGTTGCAAACTTGTTTTCTACTCGTTACTAAACGACCTTTCTGAGATATAATTGACACATGACAAACGGCACATCTTCAAACGGTATGAATTTTGACATTGGTATATACCAGCGAAGCCCTACGATCAAAATAATGAACATATTTATCACCTTCAAAAGTTTTCTTGTGCCCCTTTGTAATCCTTTACACCTAATCTAGGGAGCTCTGGTGGACTAGTGGTAAGGAATTGCACTGGCAACACCACAGTATATGGTTCAAATCCACCAGCTGCTCCACAGGAGAAAGATGGGAAATCTCCTCCTATGTAATTTACTGCCTCTGAAAACCCATTGGAGGATCAGCTACGGATCAGTTCTGATTTGATGGCACACAATAGTAACAACAACAACAATACTGATCTGCCTTTTATCAATATATGCGGCTGTTAGATGTCATCAAGTTAGCTCCAACTCATAACCACTCCATCTATATACACTGGAGTGAAATTCTGCCCAGAATCATGTTCATCATGTTCACAATCTCTACTGTGCTTAAACCCCTGCGGGGTCCTCCTGTCTTTTGATGGCCCTCTACTTTTCCAAGCATGATGACCTTTTTCGAGGACTTGCCCATCCTGATTACATGCCAAAGTTAGTGAGAAGAAATCTCACAATTTTTGCTTCTAAGAAGCACTGTGCTGTTGTTGTTAGGTGCCATAGAGTCGTAGATGACTCATAGCGGCCCTGTGACTGAAAGGCCTGAGCCCTGTTCATAGAGGTAAGCCATTTTGGCAGTGGATGCCACTCCTGTTTCCAAGCTTGTTTTGGCCACCTTCTCCTCCCCTTTCCCTTTGAGACTTTAAGCCACCGCCTGCCTTAAAGCTTAGGCCAAGTCTCAAGGGCCTCGCTCCTGGGGGAAAGAGCAGTCCTGCATGTCAAACACAAGCCAGAAAAAGCACACAACCCCAAACACTTAACAATTACTTGCACACGCATGCAGACCACCATGCCCAGGCAGCAAGAAGCCACAGAAACCCTAGTTGGAGTCATCCAGGAACAACATGGTCACCTTCTCCTCCCCTCTCCCTTTGGGGCTTTAAGCCACCATCTGCCTTAAATCCTAGGCCAAGCCTCAAGAGCCTAGCTCCTGGGGGGAAGAGCTGTAGCTGCATGATAATAAAAAGACAGAATTGTTGATTCTTCTGGCATGCCATGGTATATTCACAATTCTTCACCAACAAAACAACCTACACAAACTCCATAATTAAAGACATTAATTCTTCTTTGATCTTCCTTAGTCATTGTTCAACTTCTATATGCATATGCAGCAATTGGCAATACCATGGTTTGTTTCAGGTGCACCTTAGTCTTTAAAGTGACATCTTGCTCATTAACACTGTCAAGAAATCTTTGGTAATAGATTTGTCCAGAGAAATGCATCTGTTGATTTCTTGACTGCTGCTTTCATAGATGTTTACTGCAGCTCCAAGCAAATAAATCCTTGTAAATGTCAATCTTTTCTCCATCTATCATGATAATGTTTATTGGTACAGCTGTGAGGAATTTTGTTTTCTTGATATTTGGGTGTAATCCACATTGAAAGCTGCAGTCTTTGAACTTCTTACATAAGGGCTAAGCAAGGTTGAACTATATGCATTAACACAGAATGCTGAGGAATCTTCCTCCAATCTTGGAGACACATTCTTCTTCCAGCCCAGCTTCTTGGGTTATTTGCTCAGACTAGATGTGATGGAAGGCTACAAACCTAATACATACCTTTTCTGATTTTAAGCTAGGCATTATCTCCTTGTTCTATGTGAACAGACAGATTTAGGGATCTATTATTCTATTATTGTTACTCTCTTAAACTTTCTAAGTTTTCTAGTTGTCTTACTTCCCACCAATGTCTCAGTTTGTTGCAATGTGGTGCCTTGCATGTTGCTATGAGGCTGGATACTATGTCAATGGCATTACATGTATCAGCAAAGAAGCTGATAGACAGTTGTCAGTGCAGTTTCTGGATTAATAGGTACTAAAAGGAAGGTCTGGTGACTACTTTAAAAAATTAGCCAGTAAAACTCTCTATAAAACAACAGAGTAGTTCCCATACAGTGCTAGAAGGTGAGTCCCTCAGGCACTCAGAGTATGACAAAATCCACAAAAACAAACTCAAGTTCAATACCCCAATTCATGAAGATCAGGTAATGTTTTATTCTTTCATAGATAATATCAGCCTGAGTCAAGAGCCAACTGGACGGCAATGAATAACAGTAATTAGCCTTTTTCTTCTTCTTGTTGTTGTTATGTGCCATTGAGTCACCTGTGGCTCATAGAGACCCTGCATTAAATAATAGCTCTCAACCCTGACCTATTCTGAGCCACTCTCACTGTCTCTGATATGCCTACCCTCATCACCCTAGTCACTGTATCAATCCATCTCTTCTAGGGTCTTTCTCTCCTGCACTGTCCCTCCACCTTTGCAAGCTTGATGTCTTTCTCCAAGGACTGATTCCTCCGGGTTTGAATAATCTGAAATTTGTCTTTCAATGTTCATCCTACTTAATACTCACTGAACCTTTTCAATCTAAAAACATGTATTTGAATGGAGAACAGGGACAATTTTTTGGTGTATGACCATCTCTTTCATCCATATCTCTCTATTCTCACTTCTGATTCTATTGTTGTGGTGTACCATAGAGTTGGAACCTACCCATGGCTAATCTTCAGGCAGATTTTTCAGAGGCAGTTAATCGCTAAGAAACAAGACTGTCCATCTTTCTACCGTGGAGCAGCTGGTGGTCTTGAACCATGTGCCTTCAAGATTGCAGTGCAGCTTCTTGCCACTAGGCTACCAGAACTTCCTGGTTCTTTTACCAATAAATTTTGCAATTTCTGGATGTTTGCTCCATTTCATGGAAAGTTTCTTTTTGTTTGCTGATTCTTGGTTTAAGAATATGGAGTTTTTGATAGGAGTCCAGAACGAAGGCTGCATAGTGAGTGGAGTGTATCTGGGGGGAGGGATTGTAAAACAATGAAAGAATTTTTCTTTTACTTTTCAAAGAGAAGAGTGTACTGGGGAGGGAGGGATGAGAGGTGAGATAAGTGCAACAATGAATGAATGGAAATCCAAAGTCTCTAAAATTTTCATTAAAATTAATAATAATAATAATAATAATTTAAAAATTGTTGTTGTTGTTGCTATGTGCCATCGAGTTGTTTGTGACTCATAGTGACCCTATGTACAAGAGCCCTAAATGCCTTTCTGTCCTCGCAATCTCAAACACATTCATTCCCACCACTCCACTCACAGAGTCGATCCATCTCATTGAGGGTCTTCCTCTCCCAAACATGATGTCCCTCTCCAAGGACCAATCCCTCCTCGCAACATGCCCAAAGTATGTCAGATAAAGCTTCAGAATCCTTGACTCCAGGGAACATTCTGGCTTCACCCTCTCCAGGAAAAACCTGTTTGTTCTCCTTGCAGTCCATGGTATATTCAACACTCTTCTCTAGCACCACAACGCAAAGGCATCAATTCTCTTTCTATCATCCCTATTCACTGTCCTACTCTCTGATGCATAGCACGTAATTGCAAAGAGTATAGCCTGGATCAGGCACGCCTGTCTCCAGCCTGACATCGTTGCACTTCAGTACTCTTGAGAGGTCCCTCACAGCTGACTTTCCCAATGCAATTAGTCTCCTGATTTCCTGGCTGCTGTTACCAAGAGTGTTGACTGTGGAACCAAGTAAATGAAAACTGTTAACTATCTCAATCTCTTCACCATGCATACTGATGCTGCCAGTTGGCCCAGTGGTGAGAATCTTTGTGTTCTTGATGTTGAGCTTCAATCCATATTGAAGACTGCAGTCCTTGACCTTCCTCAGGAAGCGCTTCCGCTTCCGGTCCTCCTCAGTTTCAGCAAGCAGCGTTGTGTCATCTGTTAACACAGGTTGTTGACAATTCTTCCACCAATTCTGATGCCACATTCCTCCTAGTACAGGATGATCTGTTCTGCATACAGATTGAAAAGGTATGGAGACTAAATACATCCCTGAAGGACCCCTTTCTTGATTTTGAACCAACCAGTGTCTCCCTGCTCTGTTCTGACGACTGCCTCTTGGTCCAAGTATAGGTTTCGCATTAGCACAATCAAATGTTCTGGGATTCCCATTCTTCTCAAAGTCAGCCATAGCTTGTTGTGATCCACACAGTCAAAAGCCTTTGCATAGTCAGTGAAGCACAGATAGACATTCTTCTGGTATTCTCTGCTTTCTGCCAAGATCCATCTTACATTAGCTATAAAAAAATTAATAAAATAAAAAAGAAACAAACAAGAATATGGACGTTGGAGCCAGACTTCTTGTTGTTACCTGCAACAGAATTGATTCCAACTCCTGGTGACCCAGCGGCTGCAAGGAGAACTGTTCCTCAGATTTCCAAGGCTGTGACCTCACGGAAGCAGACTGTCAGCTTTGTCTTCTGAAGCCCTGCTGGGTGGATTTAAACAGTCAACCTTATAAGCTGATGCTTGGCACCATCCAGGGACCCTGCCCGGGTCCTTGATACTGGATCCTTCATTTATCATTTGTTTCTTCTCAGCTCCCTCATGACTTGGAAGGAAATAAGGATACTAACTTGCCTGTGAGGTAGTTGTGAAGATGTCAGTAGACCACTGATAATCAGCCACTGTTGTTGTTGTTATGTGCTGTCAAGTCACCTGGGACTCGTAGTACAACAGCTTTGAAGCCTGCTCAGTCTTGAGCTAGTCTCACGGACTCTAATAGACCTACCGCCCCAGTTATTGTATCGATTCTTCTCATTCTGGAACTTCCTCTCCTGCACTGTCCCTCCACCCTTTCAAGCATGATGTCCTTCTCCAAGGACTTATCCCTCCTGGCCATGTGATCAAAGTATGGAAAACAGAGCTTCAAAATTCTAGTCTCCAAGGAGAAACTTCGTTTCCCCTTCTTCAAGACAGACCTGTTTGTTCTCTTGGTGGTCCATGGTATGTTCAAGACTCTTCTTCAGCACCAAACTCAAAGACATTTTTCTTCTTCTGTCATCGTTAGGCATTGTCCAGCTCTCTGATGCATAGCAAGTAGTTGTGAAGACCGTGGCCTGGATCAGGCGCTCCTTAGTCTCTCGACTGACATCTTTGCTTCTCAGTACTCTGGAGAGGTCCCTGACCATAGGTTTTCCTGGTGCAATTTGTCTTTTGATTTCTTGACTGATAGTGCCAAGAGTGTTGACTGTGGAGCTGACTGTTAGGTGCCATCAAGTTCGCTTCAATTCACAGTGATTATGTACAACAGCACAAACTGTGCCTGATCCTGTGCCCTCCTCGCAACCTCTGCTGTGCTTACGCCCATTCATTGCTGCAGTCACTGCATTAATGAGAGTCTTACTCTCCTTTGCTGCTCCTCTGCTTTTCCAAACATGGTGTCCTTTCTCTAGGCACTTACTTCTTCTGATTAACCACTATTATTTTGAATTTGCATAATTTTTGTGTTTATAATTTTTCTTCTGCCTCCATTAGATGTGAAAACGAAACATGACAGTAACAACTCTGAAGAGTGTAGGGATGTGAAAATACGTAGTCAAATGGGATTGCTGGGAGCTGGTGTGGAGGTTCCCTGTCTCACCTGGGTTGGAGAAGGGGATACCTGGGCTTTTACCTCCACACCTGCAGCCTAGAAATGGGACTTTACACATAAGAAGTCATGCTGTCCTGCTTAATCCTCATTAGTTTCAAGATCTCAAAACTAGACAAAATTGGCCCATTCTTCAGGAACCATGAGTCTATTTACTTAACAACTATGTCCTCAGTCACACTACTTATTTAAAATACCTCTATTGTTGATAGGGTGACAGAGAAAAATCAATGCCGGTGAGTTGTGGTGTTGGAGAAAAGTACTGAATATTCCACATACCACACAACAAAAGGGAAAAGAACAGCTAGGTTTTGGAGACGGTGCAGCCAAAGTGCTCCTTGGAGACAAGTATGACGAAGCTTCGCCTCACATACTTTGGGCATGTCGTTAGGAGGGACTGTTGTTGGGAAAGGACATCGGGCTTGGAAAGGTAGAGGGTCAGTGGAGGAGAGGAAGACCCTCAACGGGATAGACTGGCACAGTGACTGCAGCAAGGGGCTCAAGCACGCCGGGGATGATGAGGATGGTACATGAGAGGATGGGGTTTAGATCTGTATTTGTAGGGTCATCATGAGTTGTACTCCATCTGACGGCACCTAACAGCAACAACATCTCAAATACCTGAGAGTTATAGATGAATGATTCTCCCAAACTATCGATTCTTCTTTATAGTGAATGTTTTAAGATCAGGTTCAGTATAAAAGTAAACCCAAATAAAAATCAAAAGCTACAGATCCATTCCAGCTTTTCCCATGGCTTTAATAACCATTGTCCAAACACGGGTAATGAAATGAGAAATCCTTCCTGGTACAAAACCATCACCCCTTTTGTTTCAAAATCCAATTTATCCTTTGTGAGATTTTCCTACACTGAATCTAAAGATAACTGTCTATTTCTCCTTGAAATATTCCTGATTTGGAAATCTGGTAGGTAGAGCAGATGCTGGTAGTCAGAATTACAAAAACATTTCTTCTTCATTCATTCCATCTTTCATTCACTTAAAACAATGAAAAGTACCACAAACAATAATGCTCCAGATTCTGAGATTACAGAGATGACTCTGTTATCTAGAGATGCCCACGACCTCCTGGTTTGCCCAGAATCAGATATAATCTGCCCCCTCAGTTCGCTCTCACACCCCCTTTTCATCTCTCTCAACTGGGGACCATGCTGGTATTCTTTGATTTCCTCCAAGCACCGTGAACCTGACCAGAATACAGTGAGTGGATGAGGAAGCCTGAGAGAACAGCTTGCTGGAGAGAGGGAGGAAGTAGATCTGTCACAATAGGAAGATTGCTAGCACGCAGGGACTGACATATCTGTAGAAGTTCAAAGGGATGTCTGTGTGAAGAAGGATAATCAGCAATCAATAGACCAATTAGAAAATGTCCCAGGATTCTCAAGGATCCACCATGAGAATTCGGACTAACACAAAGGCAGTGGGGATGAGAGAAAGGGGTGGGTTCCAGGCTACCTAAGACCACGTGAGTTCTGAGAGAAGGAAGGAGGAAGCGGAGGTGTTGGATGTCCCTTGTTGGCCAACTGTGCAGAACATATCGAGGGGAAGGGAAAGTTATAGAAAAGAATGTTAGGCTTCTGAGCTTGAGTTCCAGCACATGGGGACCTTGTGTTTCTTCTTAGAGCCTTTGCTACATTCACTGTTTAATTATAATGAATAATACTTCATAATCGTTAGTGATTCTAAATGGGAGCTCTGGTGGCCTTGTAGCAAGAAGCTGCACTACAATCAGTCCCAAAGGCTCACAGTTCGAGGCCACCAGCTGCTCCGCAGGAAAAGGGTGGGAAATCTTTTCCCTTGTTATTAACTGCCTCTGAAAACCTGCTGGAAGTTCAGTTATGGGTTGGTTCTGACTCTATAGGACATAACAACAACAACAACAACAACAACTGCTTTATGTTGTTGTTAGGTGCCATCCAGTCTCTTCTGACTCACAGAGACACTATGAATAACAGAGTAGAACACTTTGAGATCCTGTGCTATCCTTACTATAGGATAATGCTGTTAGGTGCCATTGACTGGAGTACAACTTATAGTGATCCTGTGATCAACAGACAATACCTAGTGCTGTGTTCTCTCAGTTAGCTCTTTCCGCCCCCCTCTACTTCGTTATTATTAATTTTAATGAGATTTTGAATTTTCCTTCATTCATTGTTGCTCTTTTCTCCTTGCTCATCCCTCCCCCACCCTCCAGTTGCTTCTTCTCTTTGAAAAGTAAAAGAAAAATTCTTTCATTGTTGTATAATCCCTATACCTCAAGTCCACTCCACTAGGCAGCCTTCATTCTGGACTCTTGTCATGACAGTAATATCTAATCACATGTACATTTTAAACCGTTCTCTCTCTCACCTGTTTCAATAGCAGCTCAAGGAGGCAGACTGGAGCCAGACTTCCTGCATTTGAACTTTCAGTTTCCACAGTGTTTAAGTTCATGGTTACTGTCATTGTGTCAACCCATCCTGTTGAGACTTCCTCTCTTTTATAGACTCTCTACTTGTCCGGGTATGATGTCCTTTTTCAGAGACTGGCCCCCTCTTCATAGCAGGCCCAAAGCAGGTGAGAGAAAGTCTCATCATCTTTGTTTCTAAGGCCTACTCTGGCTGCAATTTTTCCAAGACAGATCTGTTTGCTCTTTTGATCATCCATAGTATAGTCACTACTCTTCACTTAACACCACAATTCCAAGGCAATTTATGCATAATAACAAATATAATTAGTTGGTGTTAGGGGTCCTTTCTGGACAATCTCTTGATCCAGTGGGACAAGAGACTTGGGCTCTAATCCTGACTCACTAGGACCTTATTATTTAGGCTACTTTCTGTCCTTGTGTCCTCATAACCTCAATGAGAAGTTGGACTAGAAAGAGCCTCACTGCCTATTTTCTCATGTCCTAAACTTTCTATGCTGACAAATGGAGCCGTAAAGTCAACTTGCCAAGCAGATTCAGTGCTGGGATATAGGCTAAGAACAAGAATAAGTCCTTGGATGGCATGGATTTGATATTACAAGTACATTCTTACTATACTCAGGCAAAGGAAGAACTCTCGAAGGCCAGCACCACAAGAATGCCAAAGAAATTCTTTGTAAAAATTCTTTTTAATTGTAGTGAACATATACAAATCCAAACAACATCCACATTTATGATTCAACGACATTGGTTAAGTTCTTCATGTGGTGCCATCATTACTACTATTCTTTTCCAAAATGAAAACAACTCAGTTTAACCCACTCCCCCCCAACTCCTCTTTACCTCCTCCCACCCACTTCCGGTAACCATTACTAATCTCTGACTTCTGTGTATGTGCTTGTTCTGCGTCTGTGAGATCATGTGATACTTACCTTTTGTGACAAACTTATTTTACTCAGTTTACTTCTTTCCATTCACAATCAATACTCATAGTGGTAGCAGCAGTCAAGAAAGCAAAAGATACGCTGCATTGGGAAAAATCTGCTGCCACGGACCTCTCTAGAGTGCTAAAGAGCAAGGATGTCAGTTGAAAGACTAAGGTGCACCTGATCCAACCTATGCTATTTTCAGTTGTTTCCTGTGCATTTGAAAATTGGACAATGAATGTGGGTGATAGAAAACCAATGTCTTTGAATTGTGGTGTTGGAGAAGAGTGCTGACTATCCCATGGACTATGAAAGGAACAAATAAGTTTGTCTTGGAGGAAGTGCCACCAAGGGGCTTCCTAGAGGCAAATATGGTGAAAGTTGGTCTCATATACTTTGGGCACTTTGTCAGGAAAGATGGTCCTTGGAAAATTACATCATGCTGAGAAAGGTGGAGAGTCAGCAAAAGAGAGGAATACAAAGAGAGAGAGAGAGAGAGGAAGACCCTCAAAGAAATGGATTTATGTAATAATGAATGAACGGAAATAAAAAATCTCTGTAAATGTTCATTAAAATTAATAAAGAATTTTTTTGTTTAATTTGTGTGTGTGTACTGTCATATCAGATCTGACTGGTACAGGAGGAGATTGTTCCTCCTTCTCCAGCAGAGCATCTGGTGGATTTGAACCGCACACCTCCAGGATTGCAGTGCATCTTCTTGCCACGAGGCCACCAGAGCTCGCCATTAAAATTAATAAAAAATTTTTAAAAAGATGGGCATAGATCAATCTTGGTTAATTTTACAAGACACAATGTATTGGAAAGATTATATGAAACACAATGTGAATGAAGGAATGTGTGAAATAAAAAGTTAAAATGGAAAAAAAAGAAATGGATTGACATAATTATTGCACAGTGGGAATTAGCGTATTGTGAGGATGGCATAGGATAGGACAAGGTTTGGATCTGTTTTTCATAGGGTTATTATGAAGTGTGGTCAGCTCAATAACACACAATGAGAAATGTTTTCAAGCTTCATTCATTGTGAAATGCATCAGGCATTTCTTTCTCTTCATGGCTGAGTAATATTCCATTGTGTGTGTATTCCATTACGCACCCATTCATCTGCTGCTGGCTGTTTGTGTTGTTTCTGCCTTTACACTGTTGTAACAGTACAGTGATACAGACTGTGTACAGACCTCTTGTTTGTACTCTTGCCTTCTAAGACTGTTGAGTCATTGGTGGTTCTTTCTATGTTCATCTTTTCTAAGAACCACCAGACTCTTTTCCACAGTGGCTGCAACATTTAGCTATACAAGTTGTAAGCATTTTAGAGGTGAGTGTTCCTGTCATAAATAGTCACACTATGGAGATTTAGGTGTGGATGAGTGGATCAAATTGCTCTTACTTTCATTTTATTTATTAATCAAAAAATGATTCCGCATTTACTATGTGTCAGGTACAATAATAGGGTCTGGAAAGTAATACTGGATGCTCTAGTTGGTACAGCAAATAACAAGTAAACTCAGCCACAAGACAATGTAACTTAATGGTGCTATGCAGGTAATGGCTATTCCAGGGACTATTAAAGGAACAAATAAGTCTCTTGGTGGAAGTGCCACCAAGGGGGTCCTTAGAGGCAAGGATGGTGAAAGTGTGTCTCAAATACTTTGGGCACAAAAAGGATAGAGACGTGGAAGTGTTTCTGAGAATGTGCTGCAACATCTGAGCTGAGACCTGAAAGGTGGGAAGGAGAGTCAGTAGTAGGATGAAAAGATAATGCATAATTTTACATCAGGGCCAAGCAGATGAGGATCTCAGGCCCTTGACTGTAGCCCCATACTCACATACTGGCCTCTAGAGATGGCCAGTGAAATATGAGCATTAGTGGCATAGAATAAATTTGCCAACATCTTTTCCTATGCATAGTAGATGTTCGGTATCCATATGAGAACAAGACATTCTACTTGTCTTTGTAATTACTTGCTATGTGTCAGAATTCTGGAAAATGACTAGGGATGATAAAAGGAGAATTGATGCCTTTGGCTGCAGTGCTGGAGAAGAGTGTTGAATATACCATGGGCTGCTAGGAGAACAAATAGGCTCATCCTAGAGAGGGTGAAACCAGGCTGCTCCTTGGAGGCAAGGATTCTTTTTTTCTTTTTTTTCTATATTTTATTAATTTTCATAAACATTTACAGAGATTTTGGG
>NW_006399867.1:3199962-3232469 GCF_000299155.1 Elephantulus edwardii | reverse complement strand
GCTGCTCTGTGGGAGAAGGATGGGCAATCTCCTCCCATGCAATTTATTGCCTCTGAAAACCCGCCATAGAATCAGCTATGGGTCAGTTCTGACTCTACGGTACCACAAAAAAAGAACAAACCCAATTAATATACAGACCTTATTGGTTAATGCTTAGGGTTTTGTCTTAGCTTTAAATGAATTGGATTTGAAGTACCGTTTTCTTACCTCTGAACTCTGTCATCATGTTTGTTAAATTCTCTTCTCTGATGCTTAACTTCCCCAGGTGCAAAATCAAAATGGATAAATCCAGCCAGTATTGAAGGGGATTTTCTAAGGTTCTAATGAAATGACAGATGTGCAAGCTGATAGGAACTAACACGTCACATCTGGAGAGAGAGAGAGAGAGAGATTGAGATTGGAGGAAGAGAATCAGAGAATCTCAGGCAGAGGAGCAGTGAGTGCAAATGCTTTAGGTGGAGTGTGACTAATCTGATTATAAGAGAGTGTTAATCTGATTACAAGAGAGTGAGTGGGAGAGCCGGATTGAACGGTGCCATCTGAGGGAGGGGTTGGCTTATATTCCTCTTGCACTGGTAGCCATTGAAATGCTTGATGCCAAGGACAGGCTACACTGAGACCTCATTTACATTTCAAGAGAGTGAAGGAGTCTTGGAAGCACTTTTCTCTGCTGACTTAGGAGCACTAATTAGTTAATACCCTCTTGGAGAAGCAGGAACACATAATTATTATTTCCCCATTGAGGTTTTCTAAATGGAGGTCTGGGTACCTGGGGTTCTCACGCAGAACAGGCTGCCGTGAGAACGACCCGCAGTCACCTAGCTAAAGAAAACATTTCTTTCTCTTGCCCTGCTGGGAAATCTCGCTTCCATTTTTATAAGGCCAAAGAGAGACTTGGAAAACAGGGCCAGTTCTGACTCTGTAATTAATTTCAAAGAAAGTCTTTTACCTTCCCTGCCTATAAAATAACTTTTGTTTAGGCAATACTTTTCTCTGGAGAACTCATTCGCCTCGACAGCAAGCGGTATGATCTTCATACCTTTCTGTGAAGGAGACAGGGAACCCATTAGCTTTAAAAACAAAACAAAACCAAACCCCAAAAACAAATATGCCAGAAATTATGTCAAAGCTTTCCTGGCAACCTTGGGGATCTAGTTGTCAGCAGCTCCAACATACATTCTAGTCAAGATCCTGCCTTTGCCTCCCCTTTGCTCCTTTTGAGAATTTGGATCTTAACTGATTATGTCCATCCAAGTTAAACTCTCTACCTGCTTTCTTCTTAGTCAGTTATTGCTGTTAGTTCTTATTGAGCTGAGTCTGGCTCATAGTGATGCCTCGTGGGCACAGTAGAGCTGTTCTATCGGGTTTCCAAGGAGGTGACCTTTTAGAAGCAGATGCCAGGTCTCATTTCCAAAGTACCACTGCGTGGGTTTGAATCACTAACCTGTTACTTAATAGTTCAGTACTTAATCACTTGTCCTATCCAGGAATTCATTAACAGCCATTACCAAATGTAACTTTGTCATAAGTTGGGCACTCTACATGCATGATCACATTTATTTGACAGTAGATGAAACCACAGATGCGTCATAGGGTCGCCATGAGTAATGTTTGACTCGACGGCATTTAACAACAACAACAAAGATCCCTTGACTGAATTGAACAGAACAGAACTCAACTCAACTCAACTCAACTCACCTCACCTGACCTGACCTCAACTCATCTCAACTCAACTCAACTCAACTCACCTCACCTGACCTGACCTGACCTCATCTCATCTCAACTCAACTCAACTCAACTCACCTCACCTGACCTGACCTCAACTCATCTCAACTCAACTCAACTCAACTCAACTCAACTCAACTCAAAGTTGTTGAGCTAGAACTGGTAAGTCATCCTGTGCATTTCTGAGGCTGTGAATTATGTGGCAGGAGATTGCCCATCTTCCACCAAGGACTAGCTAGTGGATCAGAGCTGCCTGTGAAGTACAACCTTTGGCTTAGAACATAATACTGAATGGATTAAGCCACCGGAGCTCCCTTAAGGTACCTGTTGTGATTTTGTTGTTATATGCCATCGAGTTGGAACAGACTCAGAGATAACCTTTCAGGAGGTTTCTTGAGGCTGTAAAATCACAAAGGAAGAGACAGCCTATATCCTTCCCTTGGAGTAGTTGATGGATTCAAATCACCTCCCTTTGTTTTGTCAGTGCAACTCCTCACCACTAAGCCATCAAAGTACCATAAAGGCTCCTGTTGTTGCTAAGAACTTTTGAGTCAGAATGGACCTGTGGCTGGCCCTCCAGTGGGTTTTCAGTGGCAGTAAATTGCATAGGATGAGATTGTCCATCTTTCTGCTACAGAGTAAGTGGTGGACCCAAACTGCATACCTTCAGGGTAGCAGTTAATTCCTTATCACAAGCCACGAGTGTTCTGAAAGTTCCCTGTTGTTGCATGCTGTCAGGTTGGAGCCTAACAATAATTGACCCTCCAGAAGGTTTCCAGAGACAGGAAATTACTGGGGAGGAGATTGCCTATCCTTCTCCCTGAGGAGAAGCAGTTGGATTTGAGCTGCATCCTTTGGAATTGCAGCACAGTTTTTTACCACCAGGCCACCAGAGCTTCCTTGTTATTGTTATGTGCCATCAAGCTACTTGTGCCTCATAGCTACCCAATATATATAATAGCCCTGAAATCTGCTCCATCTTGTGTCCACCTTACTGTCTCTGACACACCTACCCTCATCATCCCAGTCAATGAATCAATCCATCTCATAGATGGTCTTCCTCTCTTGTGCTGTCCCTCCACCCTTTCAAGAATGATGTCCCTCTCCAAGGACTGGTATCTCCTTACAACATGTCCAAAGTATGTCAGACGAAGCCTCAGAATCCTTGCCTCCAAGGAGTAGCCTGGTTTTACCCTCTCCAGGATGAGGGTGTTTTCCTGATAGTCCATGGTATACTCGATACTCTTCTCAAGCATCACAAATCAAAGGCACCAATGCATCAGAAAGCTGGACAATGACTAGGTGTGATAAAAAGAGAATTTATGTCTTTGACCTGTGATGAGACCTTCCTAGGTAGTTAAAATAGTTTTCACTTGGTTAATTAACATTTTCAGTTACTTCCTATGCATCTGAGTAAAGATGTCAGAGGAAGAACTGATGCCTTTGATTTGTGGTGTAGGAGAAGAGTACTGGATATCCCATGGACTACCAAAAGAACAAACAGATACGTCTTGGAGACGGTACAACCAAAGTGTTCCGTAGAGTCAAAGATGGCAAAACTTCAGCTCACATACATTAGGCATGTTGTTAAGAGGGGCTAGTCTTTGGAAAATGACATCATGCTGAGAAAGGTAAAGAATCAGAGAAAAAGAGGAAGACAGTCAGAGATGGAGTGACACAGTAATGACCAAGTGTCAGAAATGATGAGGATGGCACATGATAGGGCAAGATTCAGATCTGGTTAGAGACTTAAATGGGTATTCTCTCCATCTTCTTCTGATGCTTCCTGGATCATTCAACATATTGCCCTAACATCTTTCAATATTGCTATTTGAGGCTTAAATTTAGTTCCCCATTCTCTCATCTTAAGAAATGCAGAATGAGTTCTTTCCTTTTTATTCTCCAATCCAACTCTCGGTACATTCCATTATAATACTTTGTCTTCTCGAGCTGCCCTTTGAAATCTGTTCAGCAATTTTACTTCAGCATGTCTTCCCTTTGTTTTGGCTTCTCAACACTCTAGTTATGCAGCTGAATTTGTGATATACCTCTGAAAGTTGGGCAATGAATAAGGAAGACAGGAGAATAACTGATGCCTTTGAGCTGTGATGTTGGAGAAGAGCACTAAACATCTCATGGAGAACAGACAGATATGTCTTGAAGAAAGTGCAACCAGCGTGCTCCTTGAAGACAAAGATGATAAAACTTCATCACACGTATTTGGGCTTGCTGCTAGGTGAGGCTATTCCTCGGAGATGGACATTATGCTTGGAAAGGCAGAAGGTGATGAAGGAGAAGAAGACCCTCAACCAGGTGAACTGACTGCTACAGTGGGCTAGAGGAACTATGAAGACAGGATAGGAAAGGATTTAGATGTTATTCATGGGGTTGCTAAGGGTCATACTCAACTTGACAGCACCTAACAACAACAACATGAGTCATAGTAGACTCCACGGCATCTAACCGCCATAACTAACCAGAAGTTTGGTGAACTCACTCTGTGCACCACGAAGAAAGGCCTGCTATCTTCCATCAGGATCACACTTAAGAAAGTTCCGTAGATCTGTAAGTATGGGCGGGGGGAGGGGGTGGCAATGATTTTTACTTGACTCAACAGTAACCTTTCTTTCTTTCCTTTTTTTTTACATGAAGGCAGGTCCTATTGCTATTACCAATTTCAAAAGGGAAGAGCCTGAAGCTCAGTGGCATCAAACACCTTCCCGAGATTAGATTGTATGTGGCAAGGTTGAGAGTCACACCCAGGCAAATGAACACCAGAGTTTCCATGCTGAATCATTACCATATCCTGCCTTCTTCTTGGCTTAAAGTCCTAAAGCTCACTAGAGTGTCTCTGCCTCACCTCACGGTTCTCAGGGCATCCTCTTTTATTTATTTATTTTGGCAGCAACGTCCTTTGTCATGTGTGTGAGACAGTGGGGGTGGGAGGTGGGTGGGCACAAAGTAAAAAGAAATGCCTTTTATGGATTGTCTGTTAAACCTTGTGAAGTTGGGAGCTGTGTCTCGGTGCCAGACAACTGTGCCTGCTGACTTAATGACTCTGAAAGATGACAACGCTTAAAAAATCGACTGTCACCGAAGAACCTGGAACAGATTGAAATAGAGAGCCTGAGTCATCTGTTAAAGATGTCACTCCGGGCCCCCGTTATGCAGGGCCCAATTAGAGCCAGGAAGGTATTTGTAACTCTGTTTCAGTTCTGACGCCTCAGGTCCCTGTCCCACATGAGGGGAGTGGGGGATGGACTCAGCTGCTTGGCAAATGCCCGGCTTCCAAGGTGGCAGCTGCTTGTCAGCCACGAGGATGTAGCTGAGTTAGAGGAACGGCCTCTGGTTCAGTGAGCAATAAATACTGAAGTTCCCAGCAGAGCTCTGAGGCAAGGCCTGGGAGGAGCACACTGAATAGTCTAATGCCCAGAATCTGCTTTGCTCTGTCACTGCTGTTAGCTGCCTTCGAGTCAGGTTCCCCCCTCCCCCCACCTTGGCTCAAAGGAAAGTAAAGCCCCCACCTGTGCCCCATGAGAGGTTGGGGATCCAAGTGCTGTGACACACAGGGTTTTCACTGATGACTGGCATTTGGAAATAGACTGACAGGCCTCTCTTCTGGGTTTGTGGTAAGAAGATGTGACCCAGAGGAGATATTTGCTCTCAAGGGCAAATCACTATGAACACCCCTTTAGTGAGAGAAATAGACTTTATTTCACTAGCACAAGTCCAGCAGGATCCAAAACCAAAATGACTGGGCTCTCCAAATTGCTTTATTCAGGACCTTTTAATAGGGATACAAAGGGCCAATCAGTGAACTCTCTTATAGGTGGATTCCAATTTACAGTGAGAAAAACTGATGAGGTGTTAGTATTTTTTTTTTCACAGTCCCAGGAGGGGAAGGGAGTGTGCATCCAAGCATGCCCTTCCCTTTCCAGATATGGGGATTGTGGCTCTGCCTCCGTCTGATAAGAAGCCGGAGACCTTGTGGAATGGCAGCTGTTCTCAGCTCAGGAGTTACCTGTAGCACTGGGAGCCCCTTCTCCCCCTCCCTTGGGAATTCTCCCCCAGGTGAAAGACTCCCTTCCCAGGTCCATTTTGGTCCAGAAAGCTCTTGAGAAAATTGCTTGGCCTCATATCCACACAATGACCTCCACAGAAAGACCAGTGGTGGTTGCTCATGAATGAGTTGGTTGAGAACCAAACCCTCAGGTAGCACTTATTCTGCATTAAATAACTCTTGATGAGCCCAAACACCCAGTATCATTCCAGAGAGTACATCTACATCCACACTCACACTCAATGTCTTGTTTGTTGTTGTTGTTATTGGCATGTGCCATAAAGTTGCCCACAACTCATAGCGACCCTATGTACAAAAGCACTGAAACCTGAGCCAGTCTCACTGACTCCACCTAATCCCATTGCCCTAGTTACTTTGTCAATCCATCTCATCTGGGGTCTTCCTCTTCTACTCTGTCCCTCCACCCTTCCAAGCACGATGTCCTCCTCCAAGGACTGGTCCCTCCTGGCCACATGCCCAATATGTGAGACAGGGCTTCAAAATCCTTCCCTCCAAGGAAAAACTTGGTTTCATCCACTCCAAGACAGACCCATTTGTTCCTGGTGGCCCATGGTATGTTCAATACTCTTCTCCAGCACCACAATTCAAAGGCATCAAGCCTTTTACTGTCATCCTTAGTCATTGTCTAGCTCTCTGATACACAGCAAGTAATTGTAAGGAACATGTCCTGGATCAGGTACACCTTAGTCTCTAGAATGACATTGTTGCTCTTCAGCACTCTAGAAAGGTCCCTGACAACAGATTTACCTAATGCAATTCCTCTTTTGACAGACTGACTGCTGATGCCTAAAGTGTTGCTTGTGGACCTGAACAAGTGGAAATTGTTAATCTTAATCTCTTCTGTATCTATCATGGAGTATACTGCCAACTGTCCCAGTGGTGAGAATATTTGTCTTCTTGATGTTAAGCTTTAATCCATATTGAAGATTACAGTCCTTTACCTTCTGCAGCAAAATTAAGATTACAGTCATTGACCTTCTGCAGCAAAATCTCCAGCTCCTCCTCAGTTTTGGCAAGCAAGGTTGTGTAATCTTCATAGCTCAGGTTATTGATAAGTCGTCCTCCAATCCTGATGCCAAGTTCTTCCTAAAGTCCAGCCTCTCCATGTACAACAAAACAAGCTCTTGGGAGAACATCTCAAGCCCAACTTCACACCACCACACTGTGTTTGGAATCATTCTCTTCTCCTTGAGTTGGAAACATGATGCATATTATTAGAAACGTGAGGTTTAGAACAGAGGAACTCTAAATAGAAAGTTCTCACCATTCCAAACGTGAGCAAGTACAACAAACCCACACAAACTGAGATACGCTTGGCTGTCACCAGCCTGGATGTCTGCAGAAGCCAATTTAGCTCAGAGAGTATTCCTGAGTTTTGTAAGCATGCATGACCTTTTGAAAGGGAAAAGGTTTAGCTGAGCTTAGAGATGGAAAGTGGGGCTGGAGAACAGGTGTACTGATATTGATAATGGAGCAGGTCATCTGGCTTCTAATCCTATTTCCATCAATTGCCCGCTGTGTGACCTTGGGCAAGTAACTTACCTCTTCTGAGCGTCATTTTCATCAGCTTTAAATGGAGATTAAGAACAGTAACTGATACAAAAAAAGTTGATATGAGGATAAGAACAGTTAGAATTTCAAGTGTCTGGCATTGTGTTAATGTGAATTAATTTTAGCTAAGAAGAAAACCAGTTGCAAAAGGGATTCAGGATTTTGGCTTCAGCCTAGGAATATGGAATGGAATCAGCACAAAAAGTTGCTTGACAATGATAATGTTGTTGTTATGTGCTGTCGAGTCGCTTGTGACTCATAGCGACCCTATGTACGACAGGCTTAAACTCTGCTCTGTCCTGTGCCAATCACACTGTCTCTGACACACCCATCACAATTACCCCACTCACTGAATCAATCCACCTCATAGAGGGCCTTCCCCTCCTGTGCTGTCCCTCCACCCTCCCAAGCATGATGTTCTTCTCCAAGGACCGGTCTCTCCTCACAACATGTCCAAAGTATGTTAGACGGATCCTCAGAATCCTTGCCTCCAAGGAGCAGCCTGGTTTAACCCTTTCCAGGATGAATCTGTTTGTTTTCCTAGCAGTCCATGGTACCCTCAATACAGTTCTCTAGCACCACAGCTCAAAGGCATCAATTATCCTTCTATCCTCCTTAGTTATTGTCCAACTCTCTGATGCATAACAAGTGATAGCAAAGACCATGGCCTGTATCAGATGCACCTTAGTCTCCAGAGAGACACCATTGTTCTTCAGTACTTTGGAGAGGTCCCTAATGGTGATAGCATAGTAAAATCCACGAGGTCCTGCAGGCTGGGGTATGGATAATTGTGTAATAAGTGCCATGACGACCAGAAATATTGATCAGAAGTAGGTAGTATTATTGTTTTTGCTATGTGTGCTGAAGTTGGAAATTACTCATAGCTGACTTGCCATCGGGTTTTCAGAATTGTAAATTGTACCTCTTTCTTCTCTGTTGAGGAGATTGTCCATCTTTCTCCCTCTGAGAATCTAGTGGATTCAAACCACCTGCCTCTGGGTGGGCAGTACAACTCCTTACTCTTTAGGCCACCAGAGTATTAACTAGTCAGAAGAAAAATCTATCGTATTGAAAGAGAGAATTACAATAGGTAAAGAATGTTGCTGTTGCCGGTAGAGTCTGGACCAACCCAACATCTGACCCTCGAGTGAGTTTTCCAGAGGCAGTTTATTACATGAGAGGAGATTGCTCATTCTTCTCTTGTGGAGCATCTGGTGGATTTGAACCATGTGCCTATGGGTTTGCAACACAAATTCTTACCATTAGGCCACCAGAGTTTCCCAGATCTGTAAGTATAAGTTGGCAAAATGTATTTCTTGTACATAGCATTTGTAAGGGTCAGATGATGTGATACATCAGTTTAGGAATGATTTACATGAATTCACTTGTAGCTATTTAGTCAGAACTGCCCCAAAGCTGACCTTCTAGTGGGTTTTTGGAGGCTGTAAATTGCCCAGGAGGAGACTGCCCATCTTTGACCCATGGGTGGATTTGAATAAACAGCACAACTTTCTATGGACTGTGCCATCCGAGCTTCCTCATGTTACCTGGAATGGACTACATATCAAGGTAGTGGATTTAAGAGGAAAAGAAGACTCATAGACATAAGGAGACGGAAACACAAGAGTGTGTGTTTCTATAACGATGAGATGAAGTGAACCAAGAACACAGCTGGGGCTCATCCATGTGGAACAGAAGGTTCAGATCATATTACTTTGTGTAGGTGCCACTCTGGTTGCCTTGATTATTGGCTGATGCTCTCAATTAGGATATTTAATAAGGCAAGCAAATGAAGAATGTGTCAACTACAGGTAGGAGAAATGAGGACCTTCTTTATTCTCCGGTGAGGGACTGGTATGAAATTTGGGAGTTATTTACACAGAGAACAAAGAATGAGATCATACATAGAAGGGCCAGAGTATCAACAAAAGGAATATTCTGTGCTTTATGTTTAGGTAAGTGTCTCGGGCACAGTGTGAGACTGTCTTTTCTCTTGCTTGTGTGTTTGAAACTAGGCTAATTCAATGCCATTGCTGATTCTGTCCTGCTAAGTGTCTTTGTTGTATGGTTGGGGAACTTTAAACCAAAGCCCAGTGAGGATAAACAGCCAGGTTTAAGGAAGAAATTCATGTTCAGTGCTGATCCCAGGTGAGAAATGTCTCATCCACAGTCAATACCAAACAGAATCTATCTGGCAAAACCACATTAGGCCACAGTTAACCTAAAGACTACGGGGTGATATTGTAAAAGAAATCTAGCAGCACCATAGCCAGTGTTCTGTAGAACACCTTTTTTAAAATTTTTTCTTTTAATTTTTATTATTTGTGTGTGTGCGTGTACCGTCAAATCAGATCTGACTGGTACAGGAGGAGATTGTCCCTCCTTTCCCGGCAGAGCATCTGGTGTATTCGAACTGTACTCCTCTGGGATTGCAGTGCAGCTTCTTGCCACTAGGCCACCAGAGCTCCCTTGTAAAACACCTTTGAGGGTAGGATGACCAGTATCACATTTTGAGTCAAGTAGTTTAGCTGACGTTCCTAGGGTCGCTGTGAGTCGTCTACGACTCTACGGCATCAAACAACAATAACAATGACGACGACCAAGAGAGAGCTACGTTTGGCCTAGTGGAAAGAAAGCTATGCTACCAAGCTGAAGGTGGGTGATTTTCATCTGTGGCCCTTGGCCAGGTTCAAATTGTCTTCCTGTCAAACATTCTTCTAGGTGGTATAGCACTGGTCTGTGCGTTGCTGTACAGAGGTAACTCGTGGTTGCTGTGATGCTGAACACTGTGACAGTGATGTGCCAGTCGTGGTAATGGGTACCCATGGTGGACAGTGTTGGCTGGAGCTTCCCGACTAAATCAAGCCTGGAAGCAGGAGCGGCATCCACTTCCCAAACGGCTTGCCTCTGGAAACTCTATGTACGCACAGTGCTCAGGCTGTTCGTTCATAGGGTCGCTATGAGTCGTCTACGACTGGGCGGCATCAAACAACAACAACAGTTTAGCTGACAGGGAGCTCTAGTGGCCTAGTGGCAAAAAGCTGCACTGCAATCCCAAAGGCATAAAGTTCGTGGTCGTCAGTAGCTCTGTGGGAGAAGGATGGGCAATCTCCTCCCGTTCGAATAACTGCCTCTGAAAACCCCCCAGAGGGTCAGCTATGGGTTGGTTCCTACTTTACGATACACAACAACAACAAAAACAACAATAGTTTATCGATTAGTGGAAGCTCTGGTGCCCTGGTCTGGAGTGAGTTGTGCTATCAACCCAAAGATGGCGCTTCTCTGGTGGTTTGAATCCACCAATGCCTTTGTGGATAAAGATAAGCAATCTTCTAGCAAGTATGTGATTTACAACTTCAAAAATCCACTGGAGGGTCAGCTATGAGAGAGCTGATTCTGATTCAGTGGGTTTTGAGTTGAGTTTAGTAATTTGGATAAATTAATAGAAAAATATACATGACTTTGTTGTTGCTATGTACCATCAAGTCAAAACTGAGCCAAAGATGTCCTGCTGGTGGGTTTTCAGAGCCATTAAATAGCACATCTTTCTCCAAGGAGCAGTTGGTGGATTTTAAAACCTCATGCCTTGGATTGGCAGCACAGTTCAGTTCCTCTAAGCCACCAGAGCTCCCTCTAGATGATACATGTACATTTGAATATATATATGTAGATATTTTGATTAATGTGCTTTTAAAATAAAATATACTTAGTAATTTCTGAAGTCAGTTTGAAGGGTGGGTAAACATTCTTAACAATACCGTTGATAAAGTTAAGCAAGTGCATAAGCAATAAGCAAGATACTATTGTAAATAGCAGTAAGACCTGGATTTAAAACCAAAGCGTTACACCACTTTAAGGAGGCTTAAAAAAACCAACAAAACCAAAACCAAAACAACCAACCCACTGAACTAAACAACAAAAATGCACTGTAGATTCTGGATTCTGGATTATTCATAACAACAATAGGTAATAACTGTTGAATGCCAGGAACTATATTATAAGGGTGTTACATGTATTCATCCTTGTTATACTCCAATGACATGAACCCATTGCACTGATGAAAACATTGATGAATAATTTGTATAGCAAATGATCTGAAAGAATATTACAAATGAAAGAACTGTAACGGGTATTTTGAAATCATTCCTAGAAAACGTAAAGGTAAACCCAACATGCATACAACCACCTTGATGACCTCAGAAACCACCCCTGTGGCTACGGAGAAGCCAAGGCTGAAGTTTAGCTTTGCTTTCTCCATTGCCATTTCCCAGTGTGAGCTTGATAAATAGATACTCTGCCAGACTAGATCCTTGGGTTCCCATCTTCAAAAAGGTAGCTATGCTGTCACTCAGCCATTTGTTGGATTTCACCTACTCATTCAGGTAATGCATCTTGATTATGCTATACAAATGGGAGTCATAACATCAGAATTTTAACTTAGTCTAGACTGAGTATGCTGTTTTAGCCCTTGTCGTTGTTGTTATGTGTCCTTGAGTCAATTATGACTCATAGTGACCACGTGAATAATTCTGAACCCTGCCCTGAGCCAACCTCACCATCTCTGATACACCTGCCCCCATTGCCATAGTCATTGTGTCAATCCATCTCATCCAGGGTCTTCTTATCCTGCACTGACCCTCTACCCCTCCAAGCATGACGATTTAGTCCCTATCATTCTCTAATAGGAAGTAAAACCAGAACTGCAGGTGTAAATCATCTATACATTATTTTAGTTACTTCTATGGTTGGAGTGATATACTGAGTAATTTGAGCCAGAAAACTTCCTTAAGTGTTAAAAAGCACAGCTATAACCTTGCGAACTAAGGTGGGCCTGATCCAAGCTATGTTATGATCAACCGCCCAATATATATGTGCAAGTGGGACAATGAATAAAAAGGACCAAAGAAGAATTGTTGTCTTTGAATTATGGAGTTGACAAAGAATATTGCATGACCTGCTATAACAATGAACAAATCTGTCTTGAACAAGTGCAATCAGAATGCTCCATAGATGTGAGGAAGTGAGACTTTGGATATGTTGTTGAGAGAGACCAGCTCCTCTAGGGACATCATAGTATGATCTGCAAAGAAGAGAAAGATCCTCAACAAGGTGGGTTGATACAGTAGCTGAAACAATTGAACTCATACATAGCAGTGTGTGTGAATCCTGCATGACTAGGCAATGTTCATCTTCTATTTCACTGATTCCATCTTCTGTATGATCTCCTATGTATTACCTCCAGTGTACCTACCAACTTGGTTACTGTGTTTTCATCTCTCCATAGTCCTTAATTTAAAATCTTCTCATTGTGACTACTAATCTCCATTTCAAATATTAGAAAGACTTTATGAATCTTGAATATCATATATATGTAAGATTATTTTCTACTTCCCATCTTGCCTTTCCCTCCCTTCTCCATTGCTCTTTCCTCTTTGTCCTTCTCCTTTTTATTTTTTAATCTGTTTGACAATAAATTGATTTCTCCTGACCTTGTATAAAGGTTCTTTTCTGTAGACCTCATGTTGCGTGTCATATGTGCTCAGATCTCAAGTGCACGTTTATGAAGAAAGGGGAGCAAGACTGGCATTTGTCAGCTCCTTACCTATTTTAGGGACTCAGAAACACAAGATCTGTGTGTGTAGGAGGAGGAACAATGGAAAACGAAATATTTCTCCAGGATGCCCTTCCAGGGACTATTTCAGACACTTGTGGATCTCTGATGTCATAATCTGTGGGGATTTGTTCTGCTAATCCAAAGATGGCATCTCTCTTGAGATGTGAATCTGCCAGTGGCTCCAAGGGAGAAAGATGGGGAATTTCTTCTCATGTCATTTACAGCCTTGAGAACCCACTGGACAGTCAGGTATGTATTGGTTCTGATTTCACAGAAGTGAATTTTCAGTTTAGAAACAAAACAGGGGACTCTACCATACATCTAAAACTCATAGCTACAATGTCTGTAATACAGTAACATTGAAGATAATTCATTGACTTGAAAACACATAGCCAATGGGCAGGTGTTTTTGTTATCTGTTGCTGTGTAACAAATTCCCTCTTTCCCCAAATACATAGCTCTTGAAACATATGTATTAATAGTGTTTCCTAAAGGGCAAACCAGTTTACAGTTCCCAGAACAAAAGCATGCTTGCACGCCTGCTCAGTTTCTTCACAGCATTTTTTTTCCCTCACTTTTTAAATGCTGTCTGCTTTTATGGACAAAAATCCATCTTGTTGCTTGGATTCTCAGTTTCTTCTGAGAGTTTTCTTATAAGTAGTATATCTTCTTTCATCACTGCATTTTAAGGTCACTAAGGGTTAATTTAAAATGACTTGACCCCCCTAGAGGGGAGCTCTGTCTTTGAGATGCAACTAATTACACTGGTTGGGGTGAGATCTTTACACTCATTTCAAAGTAGATCAGAGATGATTTTTGAAAATCAGTGGGTGCCTGGGGTGTGGAGGAGGGGAGGGGATGCCACTCTCTTATGCTTGACTGGTTGGTTATGTGCAATGAGATAAGTAACTCTTGGAATCTGTTCAGTTTTAAGTTTTCATTTTTCATTCCATAACCAAGACTTATTATCACCAGGAAGTTCAATAAATTAATGGACTCTGAAAATCAATAAAATAATTAGTAGGTCATTTCTGGGTGAAGAGAATGTTTGTACTGAAGTTAATATAACTGAGACAGAGTGAGGCAAGCCAGGCCTGGAGGCACTGGGCAGTGGTGAGACTGAGGAGAAGCGGAAGGCAGGCTTTTGATTTCAAGGAGGCTGTTACTGGGCAGCTCCATCCAACTGTTGCCATGTGGGAATGCAGGTTCAAATTGTTCAATGTTCCAGCTTTTTAAATTTTTTTTCAGAGGAAGTGGAAAATCTGGGTCCTTGGCAACTAAACTCAAAATATCTATACAGGACACAAGTCTCTAGGTAGTGCAAATGGGTAAGTTGACTACTAATCAAAAGGCTGAGAGTTTGAATCTACCCAGAAGTGCCTTGTAGGTCACATAAGACACAAGCGATGTTGCCACTGGTTTGCATGCTTGGGTCTAGATTGTGAAGGGAAGAAGTGATTTTGTTTTCATAATTTGTATCTACTTTGGTAGAGGAAACCTCACCAAAAGACAATTCACAATGCATTGTTGTGGAGTTGGAACCAACTCTTAGCTGATTCTTATCTGCGTTTCTGATGCTGACAATTGCAAAGGAGGAGACTGCCCAGTGGGTGGAGCTGCCTGTGGATTTGAACTGTCAGAGAGATGTGTTCTTGGGGTAAACAAGAAGAGGAAATAGTAGATTTTGAAAGTCACAGTAGTCCTAGGGCTTTGTTTCTTGTACTGGGACAGAGTTTTGCTGCTTAAGGACTCTAAGATCAAGTATGAAAACAATTCATGTCTAATAAACCACTAAGTAAACTGTCCAGATAGTTCTAGACTATCATTTCCTCAGTTCTGCGTGACAGTCAGTGAAATCTGCCAGGGAAGGATGCATACTCTGCATACTGTTCAGCTGTGGAGAGTCTACAGGAATGGGGGTCCATCAAGTTGTTCACACCAACCTTGCTGGAAATTGTATGTCACATATTTAAGAATGGACAACAGCATGAATATATACTCATGTATCCGTTGATATTTAGATTTTACCTTTCCACTTGATTCTAAGCTTTTTTTAGAGTGGAGAATATGTCTGGCCCAATACCTCCATTTCCAGGGTTTAGCGCAGAAAAAGGAAATTTGGGGATAGAAAATTTTGAGCTATGAATGACATGTTGGAGTAACTGAGTTTGCAAAAGAAGTCAAGGAAAATGGAGGGAAAGAGAAAGAGCAAGTTCATGAAAGGTAATGAGAAGTGGTCAGAGGCGTGGAGAGAGAGGTTGTCACAAAAGGCAACAGCCCATCCCTGCCTCTCACACAGGTCATGTAGTGAGTATTTGGTGACTGCATAAATGAACGAAAACAGAGTGGTGGACAGTGTCAAGTCCTGCAGAGAAATCAAATAGAATTCATACTGAAGAGAGGATGTTAAATTATAGAGACAATTGCAGAGTGGTTGGTGATTTGGGAAGAGCAGAAGCAGTGTCAACAGAGCAGGGACTTCAATGGGGACAGAACCAGCAGGGACTAGCGTAGCCCTCCTTCTTCCTGGAGGCTTTTCATGACTGCTCTTGTTTCGCAGACAGAGTTGATGCTCCTCCCATGCTTTCGCATAGCACATTAGCACTTTGTTTTGAACACCTAATGAAATGCTTCTTACCTACTACTACACATTTGCATGTCTGTGAGCTATGTAAATGCTGGAACTGTGGCTAGATTGCTTTTACATAAAGCTATTACAAATCAACACTCTTGGCAACAACAGTCAGGAAATCAAGAGGCAAATTGCATTGTTGTTGTTGTTGTTATGTGCCATCGAGTCACTTGCGACTCATAGCGACCCTATGTACAACAGCCCTAAACTCTGCTCTGTCCTGTGCCAATCGCACTGTCTCTGACACACCCATCCTGATTACCCTAGTCACTGAATCAATCCACCTCATAGAAGGCCTTCCCCTCCTGCCCTTTCCCTCCACCCTCCCAAGCATGATGTCCCTCTCCAAGGACTGGTCCCTCCTCACAACATGTCTGAAGTATGTTAGACGGAGCCTCAGAATCCTTGCCTCCAAGGAGCCACCCGGTTTAACCCTTTCCAGGACGAATCTGTTTTCCTAGCAGTCCATGGTCTTCTCAATACTCTTCTCCAGCACCACAGCTCAAAGGCATCAATTCTCCTTCTATCATCTTTGGTCATTGTCCAACTCTCTGATGCATAACAAGTGATTGCGAAGACCATGGCCTGTATCAGACGCACCTTAGTCTCCAGAGAGACACCATTGCTCTTCAGTACTTTGGAGAGGTCCCTAACAGCAGACTTTCCCATGGCAATGCGCCTTTTAATTTCCTGGCTACTGGTGCCAAGAGTGTTGACTGTGGAGCCACGCACACTAAAGCTGTGTACAATCTCAGTCTCTTCACCATCCATCCTGATGTTGCCAATTGGTCCAGTGGTGAGAGAAAAAAATTTACTGCTAGGGCCCTCTCCAGAGTGCTAAAGAACAATGATGTCAGTCTAGAGACTAAGGTGTGCCTGATCCAGGCTGTGGTCTTCACAATCAGAGAGCTAAACAATGACTAAGGATGAAAGAAGAAGAATCAATGACTTTGAGTTGTGATGATGGAGAAGCGTATTGAATAGATAGATAGATCATGGACCACCAAGAGAACAAACAGGTCTGTCCTGGAGAGGGTAAAACCAAGCTGCTTTTTGGAGACAAGGATTTTGAAGCTCTGTCTGACATAACTTTGGGCATATTGGCAGAAAGGGCCAGTCCTTGGAGAAGGACTTCATGCTTGGAAGGGTGGAGGGACAGTGCAAGAGAGGAAGACCCTGGGATGAGATGGATTGACAGTGACTGGGGTAATGGGTTGGGTGTGTCAGATACGGGGAGAATAGCTCAGGACCGAGCAGGGTTCAGAGCTATTGTGCAGAGGTTTGCTACAAGTCGCAGTCGACTCAATGGCACACAACACCAAACACCATTACACATAGTGTAACACACAATGGTTTTACTAGAGGTGCATACCCAGAACCTCTCATTGTTATCATGCTGATTTCAATCCATAGAGCCCAACAGGACAAGATAGAACTTCCTTCCTGGACTGAGCCTGATTCAGGCCACGGTCTTCACAATTACGTGTTATACATCAGAGAGCTGGACAATGACTAAGGATGAGAGATGTATTGATGCCTTTGAATTGTGGTGCTGGAGAAGAGTATTGAATATGCATTCAATGGACCACCAGGAGAACAAATAGGTAGGTCTGACTTAGAGAGGGTGAAACCAACATTCTCCTTGGAGGCAAGGATTTTAAAATTCCATCTCACCTACTCTGGGACCATGGCCAGGAGGGACTGGTTCCTGGAGAAGGACATCATGCTTGGAAGGGTAGAGAAACATCACAGGAGGGATTGAGATGGATTGACACGGTAACTGGGGCAATGATATTAGTTAGGTGTGTTGGAGTCAGTGAGACCGGCTTAGGATAGGGCAGGCTTCAGAACTAATTGTACATAAGTTTCCTATGAGTCATGGGTGACTCGATGGTACATACCAACAAGACATTTTTATGGAAGCCACGGCTACAGCTTCCTCCCACTGAGTTGTTGATGAATTATAGCTGCTCAGGGCATCCCTCTTGTACCACTAGTTCTCCTACCAACATATTAAAAGAAAGAACCAAAAATCAGACTCCAACTCATGGTGGGAGATCCTCTGTGGGTTTCTGACACTATCAATATTAATGAAAGGAGATTGCCTATCTTTCTCCTGTGGAGTGGCTCATGGCTTTGAACCGTTGACCTTTTGATTAGCTGCACAACACATACTGCACTATGCCACCAGGGCTCCTTGTAAAGTGCTAATAACATTTTGGGAATAGTGGTGGCTAAGGAAAAGAGAGAAAATGAACTGTTGTTCAGTATAATAACTATTGAACTAAGAAGTGCACACATTTAGAATGTATAAATAGAGGGAGAAATTGATTGTTCTTGGAGGATGGGGACATTATCATGATTTCACAAACAGATTCACAGAAAACCTACATTTGAGAGTGGGCTGAGACAAAGAGTTAGCCACACTGGGTTTCTTGAAATGCCACTTAAAACAAAGGAACCTTTTAAAAAATTGTGCGGTTGGGTTGTTTGTTGGTTGGGGTGTTGTGGGTTTTTTTTTATGACATAGATTTATTTTTCCAACAAAGTCTCTTATTTTTATTCAAGATTGTATAAACTAAAAAATAGAATTTCTGATTTCTCAGAACTCTTGGTAATGTTTATTCTGCAGTAGATACTTGTTCTTTCAGGGTTTCTTTTGTTTTAATCTTTTATTATTATTATTTATTCTATTTTTAAAAAAATTTACACTGGTTTACCTACAAAATTTATATACATTGCTCCTCACAATTTTTTCTTCTTTTTAAATTTCATTTTATTGATTTTAATGAACATTTACAGAGATTTTGGATTTCCATTCATTCATTGTTGCACTTTTTAAGTTCTAAGAACAACCAAAATAAAACAAACCTAAAACCCTTGCTATCAAGAGAGTTCTAATCTACATCATCCCTACAGAATAGTTTAGAACTGTTGCATAGGATTCCCAAGGCTCTGCTACATAGGGAAGAAGGCAGACAGCGCATCTTTCTCCCGTAGAGTGGCTAGTGGGTTTGGTTCAAACCACTGACCTTTTGGTTAGCAGCTGAAAGCTTAACCACTGTGTCACCAGGGCTCTTTCCACCACAAACAAGGCAGAGAAACTTTACGAATGTTAAGAACTGTGGAGGTGAGAAAGCACAAGAGGGTTTGAAAAGGTTGACCGTCAATAAAATGAAAGTGGAGAGAGGAGGTTCATTGCGCTTCCAGGTAACAGAAGCTGTCATCACACATGGAAAAAAACCGGTCATAGGACTTCGCAAAATGAAAACTGGGTTGCAAGATAATATGTACAACATTTATTTCTAAGCAAAGCATATTTTTCTCCTTCATTATTTAAAAAAAAGGGTTTTTTCCCCTTAGAAATAAACGAATGTTTAGAGAATAAAAGATTGCAAGGGCATTCACTAACATGTTTAATGTTTCCAATTGACTTCATGTTTTTGTATTTTTCTGTTTTCTGAGGTTCCTATATTAAGAATTATTACTTGAGGAATAAAAACCACACAATGGATATAATTCAATATGAATAAACATTCAGAATATGAGGTCTTTGTATAATGTGGAAAAATGGTGATTATGTTTTGTAAGTGAAAATAAAAGTTACAAATTCTATTGCACATGGAATGGTGCTGTGTGCTTGTAGTCATCTGAGGCATGTGCATCTGTGTATAGTAAAAGAGAGTGGTTGTTGCTAGTAAGGGAGCCAATTCGTGGTTTTAAGTGATAAAATTTTATATTCTTTTCCTGTGTTTCCTGGTATATGATCAAAATGCATTTAAAAAATAAGTTATAAAAATTTCTGTGGTAACAACTATTACTTGTTTTAAGAAAATTAGTAACTATAAGGATATATTTATCTGTCAACACCCTTGGTAGCAACAGTTAGGCAATCAGGAGACATAATACATTGGGCAAACCTGCTTTCAGGGATCCCGCTAAAATACTGAAGAGCAATGATTTCAGTCTGAAGACTAAGGTGTGCCTGATGCAGGCCATGGGTAGGTTTTTTTAATCATTTGTTTTGCACCTGAGAGCTGGCAATGAATATGGATGATAGAAGGAGAATTGATGCCCCCCCTTCCTTATCAGACCACACAGAAACCTTCAAGTTTCTCAAATTCCTTACCTCTTTATCAGAACCTTTAGTGGGTTTTCAGAGACTGTCTATTTTTCTTTTGTAGAGTTGCTGGTGAATTGGAACTTCCAGAGAGGTAACACCATTGGAATAGCAGGAAAATTGCTTATAGACTATGCCACTTTATAGCTCCTTGCAGAAACCTTGCTGTTGTTACATGCTGTTGAGTTTGAACCAATCAGAGCTGACCCTCCAGAGGGTTTTCAGAGACTAAATTTCACAGGAGGAGACTGCCCATCTTTTTCCCATGGAGCAGCTGGTGCATTTCAATCGCATGCCTTTGCTCCTTACCATTTGACCACCAGAGCTCCTTTAGCAATGTCTATTAAATGGATTTTAATCATAGAATAATATATGAGAACTATAGTTATAATTTGCTTAAATATAAGATTTCTTAGATTATATGAATGCCAATAACAAAAATGTTTTGTAAAATCTTTTGGCACTGAACTACAGCCTGATTAATTACAAGCTTATTAGTAACTGAAGGGAAGCCTTTTTTCATTTTTCTACGTCTTTTCCTTTAATTACCACTTTATTCTGAAAAAAATGTTGTAAATATAGGTTCACATATAATAATTACCACAATATTGTCACTAAAACACCAGAAAATTTGATATAGTCAGAAACAGTGAAAACAGCAGCACGTGCACTGAAAACTATGTAATTAAACATGATTGTATTTGAGTAACAATGACAGTCCTTACCTTAGTGCAGTGGATGTGTGTGTCTGTGTGTGGTGTGTAAACACTGAGTCAGAACCAACCCCTAACTGGATGGTTTGCAGAAACTGTAAATCACATAGGAGATTGCCCACCTTTTTTGCCTTTTTTTAAAAAAATCAAAGTTTACAGAGACTTTGGATTTCCATTCATTCATTGTTGCACACTTTCCTCCCACTCCTCTTCCTCAGTTCACTTTTCTCTTTGAAAAGTAAAAAAAAATTCTTTCATTGTTATACAATCCCTCCTCCCACCCCCAGTCCACTCCACTATGCAGCTTTCACTCTTGTTATGACAATAATACCTAATCATATATTCCTTCTAAACAGTTCTGTTCCTCATCACTTTCAATGCATTATTTCCTCTTAGTTTGCCCCCAACCCGGATGTCAGTTCCACTTTACAACAGTGGCACTATGCAGTGTTTGTCCTTTTGTGACTGAGATACTTCACTCAGCATAATGTCTTCCAGGGTCACCCATTTTCTATAATATTTCATGAGTTCCTTGTTTTTCAAAGCAGCATAGTATTCCATTTTGTGAATATAATAGAGATTCTCTATCCATTCATTTGTTGATGGGCACTGAGGGAATAGCATAAACCCCATTTTTTTTTAAAATCCCATTAATACCAGAAGCAGAAGTGGACCATAAAAATTCTTAGCTTAAAGCGAACATAAATGTGCCAGGTAAAGTCTTGTCTGTCCTTGCAAAGTAAAGAATTAAGTAGTGTCTATGTGACACAAAAAGAGTAAAGGCCGGCAAAGTAGCCAGCCCATAAAAAGCCAACCCACATGACTGATCCCCCAGCCCACCAACCATGCTTCCAATCTTCCCGCCCTGACAGTAGTACCCAGGAAGGCCTTAAAAACAATTGCGCAGGAGCACTCGGGGCTTTTTCCCTCGCAACCTTCCTACTGAGGGAGAAAGTCTCCACATGTCAATATTCTCTGGAATAAAGTGCTTTTTGTTTTTTACATATGTGTGGATTATTCTTTTGAGGGGCATTTCGTGGGCAGAATAGGCACTTGGGTTGTTTCTAACTCTTTATTATTGTGAACAAAGCAGCAATAAACATGGGTGTGCATATATCTGCTTGTGTGAAAGTTACGGGATTTTTAGGGTATTTTCCAGGTAGTGGAATTGCTGGGTCAAATGGTATTTTTATTTGCAACTTTTTGAGAAAGTGCCGTACTGCCTTCTATAGTGCTTGCACCATTTTACATTCCCACCAACAGTAAGGGTTCCAGTCTCTCTGCAACCTTGCTAGCTGTTGTTTGCTGTTCTATTAAATTTTGCTATTCTTACTGGGGTGAGATCTTGTTTTAATTTGCATCTCTCTTAGAGCTAGGGATTTTTAACATTTCTTCATGTGTTTGTGTGCCATCTGAATGTCTTCTTTGGTGAAGTGTCTATTCATATCCTGTGCCCATTTTTCAATTGGGTTGTTTACTTTTGTCTTGTTATGGTGCTTGAGTATTTTATAAATTCTAGATATGAGTTCCTCATCAGACATATCATTACCAACTATTTTTTCCAGTATGTGGCTTCCGTTTTTATCCCGTTGGAGAAGTGTTTCGATGTCCAAAAGAATTTTATTCTTAGAAGGTCCTATTCATCTATTTTATCCTCTCCTGGTTGTAGTTTCCCCCGGATGCTTGGAAGACTGTTTATGTTGTGGATTAGGGCTTCTAGAGTTTTTCCATGTTTTTCTCTAATGAAGTTTATAATCCTTGGCTTTATTCATAGATCCTTGATCCACTTTGAGTTGGTTTTTGCTAATGGTGTGAGGTGTGGGTCTTGCTTGAGTTTTCTGCAGATAGTTTTCTAATTTTGCCAACACTGTTTGTTCAAAAGACTGTCATTTCCCCACTTAACTGATTTCATAGGTAGATGGGCTGATTTCTGGGTTCTCAATTCTATTCCATTGATCTATATGTCTGTCATTGTATCAGTGCCATGCTGTCTTGACCACCATGGGTGTACTGGTGGATTCGAACAGCATGCCTTTGGGTTGACCATGTAACTTCTTAATTCACAAGGCCACCAATGTTCACATTCAAAAAGACATTTAACACAGTGTCTTAGCGAGACAGGTATATTGGTAATTTTAAGTCAGCCTTATGTAAAATGTTTCTGTTGTCTTAACTAATTTTGCAGTTCCATTTTTGTAAAAGTACTAACTTTCTACCTTCTGCTGAAACACTCACAGAAATGGCATTACCAGTGATTTTGAGGTCACCTTCTCTGCTAGAGTCACTCATCAAGATCCGTACACAATGCACTCTCTCAACCCTCAGTGACGCCACTGACATTTTAGTGCCTGTGTTTGTTAACAGAAAGAAATCTAAAGACAATTTTCGCTTTTATGAGAAAAGATAAAGAAGCTAAGCTGTCCTTTAGTGTTTGTTCTGCATTGGCCATTAAAGAGCCAGTGAGAGTGCTAGTGGTTCACTTCCCGCCCCGCCCCCCCAGGAACTGTGCTCCGCATTTCGACATGGAGCTGTCATAGCGTTGAGCTGCGTCTGTGAACACTGTGTGCCACAGATTGTGTTGTACCCCACACAGGTATGTGTCCACCTGGCTGCACCATGATTCTCAGTGGTCGTGGGCTGGCAATTAGGCAATGACATCCTCAACCCCTGATGGTGTCTGATGCTGTGATCAGCCAGCCACTTGAAAGGAGATAATGGTGAATTTTCCAGGGATGTGGCCTGCATCACTTTGTTTATCTTAAAATAAATAAAAGCAGAGAGAAGCAGTGACTTCACTATTACCAAGAAAGAAGACTGAGGAGTAGAGTACGTCCTTTGGTCCCTGGAGCTCTACTCTGGGGATCCCTCTGCCCAGGAATAGATTAAGATATGTGAAGATCTCAAAAAACTGCTGAGTCTCCAGACATTTAGAAGAGACAAGGACCAGACAAACCCAAAGCAGACAGAGAAAAAAGCCTCCCCTCTCTGGAGCTGGTGCCTTGAACTTGGACTTCCAGCCTGCTGAACTGTGAAAGAATACATTTTCTGCTTCTTAAAGTCATTCATTTATGGTATTCCTGTTATAATAATGTTAGCAAACTAAGACAGTGTGTTAATGTTATTTTAGGTTTGGGGTATTACTTGGTATGATTTAGTAGATTATTTTTTTTGGATCCAGAAATGCTCAGGGTTTTTTTCCCCTCCTGTACAAATTAATTGTAACTTCTTCTTTAATTTTTGGCATTTTAGTTTATGAAAAATGTCATGGAATATTTTTTAGTATTGTGAGGGAGACCTGTATTCCATTATATATCTTCTATTAAAACCCTCATGCCACTACTATTTCTTCTTCTTCTTTTTTTTCCCATTGTGCTTTGAGTGAAATGTTACATGGCAGTGACTTTCCAGTCAAATAGTCATACAGATTTTGTTTTACAGCATTACAATAGTCTCACATTATAACAGCACACTTCCCACTTCCTCCCTGTGGTTCTTGTTTCCCTCCATCCTTCCATCCTACCCCTTCCTGTCTTCCAAGCTTTCTCCATACACAAATATTGCCTTTATGGTGTTATATGATTGAATATTCTAAGGAGTGAATATCTTCCAGCAGTTATTGTTCACTTTATAAACATGTCTATTGTTTGACTGAAAGTTGAGTTACAAGCGTTTGTATCATTCCAGGCTCAAAGGGTGGCTAAGGACCATAGTCTTGGATGTGCTAACCAATCTCTCTCAGACTAGAAATCCTGGGCATTTTTGTGATTCCGAGTTTTAACTGCCTCCTTTTCTATTAGATGTGCCCTTGGCATCTTGCTCACTATGATATGTACTTACCCAATCAACCAAACAAACTAACAAAACCCCCCTGAAATCAGTTACTATTGAGCTGATTTTAACTCATAGTTATCTCGTGTGTGTGTGTCAGAGGAGAACTGTGTTCCAGATGGGTTTCAAGGGAGGGGGACTTGAAGCATTTGCTGCAGAAAATCAGACTATAGCTTTCTGTACAGATTACATCTTAACATTATTGTTGTTGTTCTTGAGTACCATTGAGTCAGAACCAACCCATAGCAGGTTTTCAGAGACAGCTAATCTCACTAGAGAAGATTGCCCATCCTTCCCCCATGGATTTGAACCAAATACCTTTGATATTATACCTCAGCTTCTTACCACGAGGCCACCAGAGCTCCTTATCTCAATGTTAGGAAAATAAAAATCCTCACTACTGGGCTGCTAGGCAACATCATGATAGATGAAGAAAATATTGAAATTGTATATGATTTTTTCTTATGTGGATCCATGATGAACCTTCTTGGTAACAGTGAACAAGAAATCAAAAGACATATTGTGTTGGGGAAAGTTGGCTGTCAAGGAATTCTCCAGAGTGCTAAGGAGTGATGATCGCAATTTAAGATTAAGGTACACCTGATCCAAGTCGTGGTCTTTTTAATCACTTGATATACACATCTGAGAGTTGGACAATGACTAAGGATGACAGAGGAAGAATTGATGCCTTTGAGTTGTGTTATGGGAGAAGAGCATTAACCATCCCATGGACAGTCAAAATGAGAAAAAAATGTGTCTTAGAGAAGGTGCAGCCAGGGTGCCCCTTGGAGACAAGGATGGTGACCTTCATCTTACCTTGTACATGTTGTCAGGAGGGACCAGTCCTTGGAAACATTATGCTTTGAAAAGTCATTAAAAGATGATAAGGTTGAAAGTAAATATACCATTTGACCCAACAATTTCACTGCCAGGAATATACTCTAAAGAGAAGAACTGCCATCCAAGCAGATGAATGCACACCCATGCTTATTGCTGTTTTGTTCACAATAGCAAAGAGTTGGAAACAACCCAAATGTTCATCAACAAATGAATGGATAGAGAAGCTGTGGTATATTCACACAATGGAATATTATGCAGCACTCAAAAGTAAAGAACTCATGAAATATTATACAAAATGGGTGACCCTGGAGGACATTATGCCGAGTGAAATATCTCAGTTGCAAAAAAACAAATACTATATAATGCCACTGTTATAGAACAGGACTTATATGGAGATTTGGGGAAAACTAAGACAAGTGGGGATAAGTAATGTACATGACATTAAAAAAGACAAGGGAGAGAACTGTATAAAAGGAGTATATGATTAGGTATTATTGTCATGACAAGAGTCCAGAATAAGAGCTGCATAGTAAAGTGGTCCAGAGGAGGTGGGGAGAGGAACTATATAAACAATGAAAGAACTTTTTTCCCAGGAGAAAAATGAACTGGGGGGGAAGGGAGACAAAGAGGAAAATGTGCCACAATGAATGAATGAATGGAAATCCAAGTTCTTTATAAACTTCCATTAAAATATAAAACAAACAAAAAGATGATAAGAAAAGGTTCAGCTCTATTGTTGATAGGGTCGTTATGAATCATACTCAACTTGATAGCACCTAACAACAACAAAAAGGTAATTTTTCAGTAGTAGACATCAGGCCTTTCTTTCAAGTTGTCTTCAGATGACTCCAAGTGGCAGCATTTAGGTGAGCAGCTTACCACAGTGCTTGAAAAACTACAGAAACTCGATAGAAACGGTAGAATAAATGCCTAGAGGTAGAAGAGAAATGGGGAAGTTGCAGATTTCCAACAATCAGACAATTTTAAGAGATGAGGTGGGAGGGGGTGGTTATAAAGCCCTTCCTGCCCCCATGGTCGACTAGAAGAAAAGCTCAGACACCAGCTTGAGAGCAGTGGTGCTAGATTTCACAGTTGTTGTTAGGTGCCAGCGAGTCAAATAGGACTCATAGCAATCCTTTGAACAACAGATCTGAACCCTGTCCTATCTTGCACCATCTTCATCATTGCTTACATACTTGAGCCCATTGCTGCGGTCACTGAGTCAATTCATCTTCCTCTCTTTCACTGACCTTCCATATTTCCCATCACGATGTCCCTTCCCAAGCTATACCTTTTTCTAGCAACATAGTCAAAATATGTGAGGCTAAGTTTCAATGCCCTTGCCCATAAGGACGCTCTGGCTGTATTTTCTCTAAGACATATCTTACCTGTTCTTTTGGCAGTCTATGAGATATTCAGTACTTTCTCCTCCAACACTACAACTCAAGAAGGGCATTGCTTTTTCTTCCATCATTCTTATTCATTGATAGCTCTCAGATGTACAGCAAGTGATTGAAAAGACCCTAGTCTCATCACCTTAGCTTTCAAACTGACACTATTGCTTCTTAATACTCTGGAGAGGTCCCCTGACAGTAGACTTTTCCAGTGTCATGTTGGCTTTTGATTTCTTGACTTCAGTAGAAAGAGATCTCTGTTGACTAATGAAATGTGATGTTTGAGTGTGTTGCTGGTTGCCACAGAATGGATCCTGGCTCTGTCTTGAGCCATCTTCATGACTGCTGGTTTGTTGGAGTTAATTGTTGTGGCTATTGTGTCAGTCTGCTCCACTGAGGCTTTCTCTCATTCTTACAGAGCATCTGCTTTACCGAGTGTGTTGTGCTTTCTGAATAACTGATCTTTCCTGATACATCCGAAGTAAATAAGCTGAAGTCGTGTCATCCTGACTTCTAAGCAGCATTCTGGTAGCATTTTGTCTAAGATTGATTTGTTTTTACCTTCTGGCAGTACACGGCACATTCAATATTCCTTTCCAACATCTCCGTTAGACTGCATTAATTATTTCTGTCTTCCTTTTTCATTGGCTGGCTTTTACATGCATTGAGGTGACTGAATAAACCATTTCTTGGGTCAGGTGCCCCTTAGTCACCAAAGTGACTTTGGTGAGGGATTTTTCAGTAGATTTACCCATTGAAATGGCATTTGATTTCTTGAGTGCTGCTTCCATTCAATTCCACTGAATGAGCATTGGTTGCCAATAGAAGTAGAACGAGGCCATTGCCCACTTCATTGTCTTCATTTATCATGATGTTGTTTGTTGGTCTATTTGTGAAAAGGAAAGCTTATATTTTAGTCGTGCCTTGAATGTCGTTGTTGTTGTTATGTGCTGTTGAGTTACCTGTGACTTATAGCAACCCATACAATAGCTTTGAACCCTGCCCTATCCTGAGCCAGTCTCACTGTCTTGGACACACCTACTCCCATTGCCCCAGTTACTGTGTCAATCCATCTCCTACTCCCATTGCCCCAGTTACTGTGCCAATCCGTCTCACCTGGGGTCTTTCTTTCCTGTGCTGTCTCTCTACCCTTCCAAGCATGAGGTCCTTCTCCAAGGACCGGTTCCTTCTGGCCACATGCCCAATGAATGTGCAATGAAGCTTCAAATCCTTGTCTCCAAGGAGAAACTTGGTTTTCCCTCTCCAAGACAGACTTGTTTGTTCTCTTGGTGGTCCATAGTATGTTCAATACTCTCCAGCCCCA
Organism: Elephantulus edwardii; assembly: GCF_000299155.1. Taxonomy (NCBI): domain Eukaryota; kingdom Metazoa; phylum Chordata; class Mammalia; order Macroscelidea; family Macroscelididae; genus Elephantulus; species Elephantulus edwardii. Next base: position 3,204,647 of record NW_006399867.1, on the reverse strand, counting down.
CAACTCAAAGGCATCGATTCTTCTTCTGCATCCTTAGTCATTGTCCAGCTCTCTGATGCAAAGCAAATAATTGTGAAGATCGTGGCCTGAATGCCTTTAATTAGGAAAAAAAATCATCTGGCAGAAAACCCCACATAGGTAGAAGCTCACAGACTAGAACATGCTTGCAGCTCTGTGAGTGCCAAGTGCCAAGTGATTGGAGTGAGCAGAGTTTGAGGTCGAGGACATGATGGGGGAAGTGAAAATTCTAAGAAGTGATAAAGGAAAAAGATTCCAAGATCAGATTCCAAAAGTCTTGGGGGCTTTCAGCAACACAGAGTAAAACAAGGTTGGTTTTGTTTTGCGTGGAGGTTTTAATGAGCAACTTAATAATGAGAAAGAATACCAATTAGTTCTCTGTCACAGGCTCCACATAACAGCTATAAATTCAAAGCACACAGATAGGTCTTGAGAAAGCAAATGTGCCGGCAGCGCGTTTGATCGGAAGCACTAAGCAATTTTATCCACGGAGTGTTGTAGGAAACAAGCTTATAAACAGTGTTTACAAGCAGTGTCACTCGGGAGTTAAAACATTTCAGTTCTGTTGTGGTCCTTTAAAAAAAAGTTATAGCAAGACCAACATTATAAGACCAATAAAAGGGAATTATAAAAAAAAAAAGAAAAAAGAAAAAGAAATGTCATCACCAGTTGAAAAAGGTAGGAGGGAATACAGCCTGTGCTAGGGAATTATTAGCATGGAAGAATCTCCTAAAATAATTTGGAAAGTAAAAGAATACGAATCACTGTTAAATTTTTTTTAAAAAAATAAATAAGACCTAGTACAAAATAACTCTTCATAAGAAAAACAATATTTATGCTGACTCCTTCCAGCTCTCAGTTAAAATTTTCAGTAGCAGGAAAGCAATTTTAACTCTTTGTAGTTTTTTATTTTAGTAATTATCTGCTTATCTCTATATAATGTGCAAATGGAAAAAAAATTCCAAACCCAAACTATTTCTTGATTTGCCATTGGTAGATTTATTAGACTGTCAGGTATGACTGAAAATAATTTAATTTTTTTGCAGCATCTCTTATTTTCTCCAAGTCCTTTCTGTTAAAATGATTTTATTTTATGCACAAATTGTACCCAGTTTCTGGCAGGTTCTGTTCTGATGTCTTTGTAAGTTGATTCTGACATAAGTTGGGTACTTCATTGCAAATAAATAGCTGATACCATTTGCTGTACGGAGGTAACCTGGGGTTGCTGTAATTCTGGACCTTGTGCCGTTGGGTGTCAACTGCCGTAATGGTTACCCATGGCGGACAGTGTTTGGTAGGCCTCCCAGTTTTAAGATAGGTTTGGAAGCAGGAGTGGCATCCACTTCCTAAACAACATGTTTCTAGAAACTCTATGAATTTTGAGAAACGACAATAGTTATAGAAAAGCTTCAGGTCTTTTGTTCATAAAGTTGCTGAGTCATGCTCGACTCAATGGCAATCAATAACAACAATAAGTACGGCATCAGTGATCATACTATAGGGATGTTTTACAATGAAGCTAGCTAGTGTTCCTGTTGTAACAAGGACGATGAAGTCATAATGTATGTATGTAGTTCAGTCGTCGTATGTTGATAGAGCTGAACAGTGCCTAATTTATTGTCCATTACAACTTCTAGCACCAATTTGAGTGCAGACCAGGTCGTGCTGTTGTTATTAGGTACTGTTGAATCTGACTCATCTTCTTTTTAACCACCTTCTGGCCAGGACTCCCTGCTTCTGCCTTCGTTCTCTGTCCAAATGATTCATTTACAATCTAAATGTGTCGGGGAAGAATCTACCTTCTTTTCTGCTGGAGACTGTGGTGGTGACTCTCCACTGCACCAAATCAAGGCTCACTCTTGACTGCAACTCATGGCTATTCCTGGATTCCATTTCTGACTGTTCGCCCCCTTGCTCACCCTGCCCCACTCTGGCCTTAATGTGCACTAGGCAACCCTTGGACACAGTTTCTTAAGGCCTGTGCCTTTCCATCTGTCTGCCTGTAAGGCTCTTTCTCGAGCCATTTGCAAGCCAGACTCCCTTTCCTGAGCTGCTCTGAAGAGAGGGTCAGGAACAGACAACTCTTTGGTGACACCGGGGAAAGAGGACCAGGAGACACTGGAAACAGGCAGGTCCAGGCACTGTTTTAACAGATAGTTGGCTTCAGGCATGATTTTTTTTTTTAAAAAAAAAGCCAACCAAAAAAACTTAGAAGGAGCTTCTTGAAAGAAAAAGAGACAAGTTAATATGGAGAGAATATCCCAGAGGAGCGAGAGGGCAGAAGATCAAAAGTGTGAGTGGCTGGAACAAAATTAATTAACAAATCCAAGCCTGAAAGCCATCATTTTCTCTGTGCAACAGAAAGTAAGGTCTGGTCCAAGGGGACTGGGGCTAACGTAAGGGCCAGGAGGAGGTGAAGCACATCAGCTGCTGAGGGGAATAGGTGAGAAAGATGACCAGGGGCATGTGAGAGAGCCCCTCAGATGCTGAGGGATCACGCAAAGCTGGAGACCCTGAATCTGAGGAGCCTTCTTGTGCGTGCTTGCATGATGTGCTTTTCCCCCCTAGCAATGCTCAGCACTCCTAGAGTTGTAATAATAAGAACAGCAGCAATAATAACAACAGTCATACCTTTTTTAAATTTTAAGCTTGTTGTTGTTTAGGACATACACAACAAAACAGACCCCAGTCCAACCATTTCTATCTGTACAGTGTGGTGGCATTAACTACCTTCCTTGAGCTGTGCAGTCATTCCCATCCTCCTTTGCTGAGTTACTTCCCCCTCCTTCATTGTCATAAACACTCTGAACTCTCGGTTTCCTATCTGGTCTTTCGAGTTGCTGATGTCACTCTGATTCCATACAGCTAGTTCTTTAAAAAGCATAGTGCTCGAGTAAGCAAAATCTATTATTCGGGTTTCAAATGACTGTATTTTTTAAAGATTATCTCAGGGTGGGCTAGTTTCAGGGGCTCATCCATCCCCCTTCACTTCATAAAGTCCATAGTTACTTTATGTTAGGTGCTGTTGAGTTGAGTCTAATTCATAGCAATCCTATGAAAGACAATCTGAACCTTGTCCTGTCCTGTATCATTCTCATCTTCATGCTTGAACCCATTGCTGCAGTCCCTGGGTCAGCCCATCTCATTGAGAATCTTCTTCTCTTTAGTTAATCCTCTCCTTTTCCCAGCATGATGTCTTTATCCAGGGATGGGGTCCTCCTGGCAGCATGCCCAAAATAAGTGAAAGGTGAAGTGTTACCATCCTTGCCTCTAAGGACCACTTTGGCTGCACCTTCTCCAGGACTTATCTGTCTGAATGTTTTGACAGTCCATTGAATATCCAGTACAATTCTCCCACACCACAGCTCAAAGGCATCCTACTTTGTCTGTCCTTCTTATTCCTTGTCCAGTTCTCAGATGCATAGGAGGTGATTGGAAAGACCATTACTTGAATCAGGTGCACTGTAGTCTTCAAACTGGCATCATTGCTCCTTGACAGCAGACTTTCCTGATGTAAATGTCTTCTGATCTCTTGACTGCTGGTACCAAGGGTGCTGATTGTGGGTCCACGCAAGATGAAATCGTTGACAATTTCAATCTTTTCTCTATCATGATGTTGTCTGGTGGTGAGAATTTTTGTCTTCTTGATGTTGAGTCATTCACATTGTAGGCTATCATTTTTGATCTCCTGTAGCAAGTGTTTTAAGTCCTCTTCATTTTCAGCAAGCAAGGTTGTGCCATTTGCACAACACATTTGCACCAGGTTGTTGATGAGTATTCCTCCTTTCCTGATGCCACCTTTTTCTTCATAGAGTCCAGCTTTTTCTGATTTTTATACTGATTTCAAAATCAGTATTGCAGATTGATCCAGTATGGAGAAGGGTATGTCAACCCTGACACTTTCTTGATGTTCATGATAATTCAGCATCCTTTTCTGCCATCATCATCACCTCCCTGATTTTGAGTTGGAACTGAATTTTGGGGGAGGCCAAAGGGCAGGACATTATGGATTTAATTGTGTCCTGTTCCAAACATGTTTGGCCTTCTAAGATCTGATCCTGTGTCTGTGGTTCAGTTTGGGGGAAAAAGGAGGTTTTTTGTTAGGTTATTTAGAACATGCTCAAGCAAAGGTAAACTCTAAACTAAGTAATTCTGAGTTACAAGAAGAGCACATCATACACACATATGTGTACACAAAGCGGAGAAGAAAGACATTATATCATTTTCTCATTGACATTGAGTCAGAACCAATTCATAACTGACCTTCCATTGGCTCCACTGGTTTTCTGAGACTGTAAATAACATGGGAAGAGATTTCTCATCTTTCTTCCTCAGAGCTATTGGCAAATTCAAACTACCAGAAGAGCACAAACTTTAAGTTAGCAGTGCAACTCCCTTTGGACTAAGTGATTAGTTAGCTCAATTAACAGAGCATGTGACTCTAAATCTCAGGGTTATGGGTTCAAACCTCACATTGGGCATGCAGTTTTGGATATTGGTGAGATAACTCAGTTTTAGAGGAAATGCCTCACATGTATGAGGTAATTGGTACCTGTATTTCTACTTCATCTCCTTTGATTAGGATGTTTCTATGGTATCTTTGATCAAAATCTAGCAGGACAACAACCACATCTATTTTTTTTTAATCACTGTAAAATTATTTATTT
>NW_006399867.1:3197002-3199862 GCF_000299155.1 Elephantulus edwardii | reverse complement strand
ATTTTAATATTTTTAAAAATAATTTTAATGAACATTTACAGAGATTTTGGATTTCCATTCATTCATTGCTACACTTCTCTCCCTACCCAGCCCCTCCTCCCTCCACCTCTCCCAGTTCACTCCTCTTTGAAAAGTAAAAGAAACATTCCCTCCCTGGTACACAATACCCCTGCACCCATCCCACCACCCCAAGTACATTCCACTATGCAACCAACCGCATCTATTCTTATTGTGAAGAAAGTAGTAAAAGAACCAAACCAGTTACCAAAGAGTCAATTGCAATTCCTGGCAACCTATGTTTTCCAGAATAGAGTGGCATAGATTGCAAGACCTTTCATATGTGCCACCTCTGAGTGGCCTTGGGTGGAAAAGTTTTATTTACCAACAGAATGCATTAACTGTTTATGCTGCCTGGGGACAGCATTTAGTAACTAATGACTATTTTCCCATTTTACAGATGAGGAAATAGAGTCACAAAGAATTGCCTCTACGCAGCCTGGAGTCCAAAGGCGAAAATTTGCAAACAGGATAAATGACAAACTGAGGTATTGATGTGTGGTTAAAATGCTACTCCAAGCAGAGGATAAGATGCGAAATAATGCCATTTATGGGCTTATGATGCTAAACATATTGACCACAGCATCTTTCAGCTGGGATGGTAGTTTGGTGCGTGGAGGGAGGGGGTGAAGGAATTGGGGGGGGATCCAGTGGGGATCTGAAAGGATGGGGTAGTAGTGGGTATCGATCCATAGTGATTCACTTTATAAGACACAAGGTTAAAATAAGTTCATAAAAAAATAAAGGAGAGGAATAAAAAAGGAAGGTAAATTATCTTATTAATAATTCTTTAGATTGATTACATGTTGAGGTGATAACAGTTTGGATGTTTTGGGGTGAAGAAAATGTATTACTAAAATTAATCTCACCTGCTTTTACTTTCAAAAATTATAACTACTAGAAAATTCAAAATTACATATTTTGTGGACATCATCTTTCTATTGGACTATACTAGTTTAGCTCGCAGAAAATACACATGCCATCTAAGCTCATATCCAACATCCAACATCCAATGTTAATTTCTGGCCAGAAATTAATCATACTGTGACACCCATATGAAAAGGAGACTCATAAATAAGACATCGTCTCTAAATACACAGTCACGTATCTAAGTAGCAGAAAAGCAACAATGGTGGCCAGCTATCAGTCTCTGCTATGGAAGGACTGGAGATTGTGATCAGAGATGGTTCAGGTATGAGAAGGCTCAGGATATCATCATTGTTGTTACGTGCCACGGATTCAACTATGACTCTTAGACACCCTGTGAACAACAATCTAAACATCGTCCTATCCTGTGCCATCCTCACAATCTCCTTCACGCCTGAGCCCGTTGAGATTAAGAATGATAAATGAAAAATGAGTCACTGTGTCAGTTCATCTTGTCGAAGGTCTTCCTCTCCTTCACTAATGCTCCCTCTTTCCCAGCTTGTTGTCTTTTTCCAGGGATTGTTCCCTCCTGACAGCGTGTCCAAAGTATATGAAATAAAGTGTCACCATCCTCACATCTGAGGACAGTTCTTGTTGTGCTTCTTCCAAGACACATGTGTTTATTTATATTTTTTTAAGTCCATGGTATATTCAACAATCTTTGCTAACACCAAGATTCAAAGGCATTAACTCTTCCTTAGTCTTCCTTATTCATTGCCTAATTTTTAGATGCACAGGATGCAATAGAAACCAGCTTGAATAAAGGGTGTCTGAGTCTTTAAATGGATTTCCAAGCTCTTCAGTACTTTGGAGAAGTCCCTGATGGCAGATTTCCTCAATGCAATTACATCTTCTTGTTTCTTCACTGCTGGTACCAAGGGTGCTGTTTGTGGACCTAAGTAAGTTTACAACTTTATTTTTTTCCCCTCCGTCTATCAGGATGCTATAACATATTAATGGGTTTTCCTGTATGTGTATGGATAATACGCTATTAGGGAGCCCTCCAAATTATTGAGAAGTAATGATGTCAGTTTGAGGACTAAGGTGTGTCTGATTCAGGCCATGGTCTTTCTTATCACTTACTGTGCATCTGAGAGCTGGACAATGAATAAGGATGATAGGGAAGAATTGATGCCTTTGAGCTGTGGTGTTGGAGAAGAGCACTGAATATCCCATGGACAGCCAAAAGAACAAATAAATATGTCTTGGAGAGGATGCAGCCTAAGTGCTCTGACTATAGCTGAGGCAAAGGTGATGAGGTTTTGCCCCGTGTTGCTAAGAGGGGCAGTATTTCTTTCTTTCTTTCTTTTTTATGAGTATTTTTTTCCGTTTCATTGACATACATATTTTTATTTATATAATTGACATGTTGAAAACATAACTTTCATATCACACAACTTTTACAATCTCATCCATTGCCTTTCATGCATCTTTTTTTAAAAAAATAATTTTAATGAACATTTACAGAGAATTTGGATTTCCATTCATTCATTGCTGCACTTCTCTACCCACCCAGCCCTCTCCCACCACCACCCCCCAGTTCGCGCCTCTTTTTCAAAACTAAAAGAAAGACTCCTGCCCTGGTACACAATCCCCCCACACCCCTCCCACCGCCCCAAGTACATTCCACTATGTAACCTTAATTGTGGACTCTTGTGATAACCATCATACCCTATCATACATCGCTTTTAAATTATTCAGTCCCTCATCTGTTTCAGTGCAGTATACACAATTTATGCAGTTTTTCTAAGTCTTACCCCCACCCTGATATCTGTCCCATTTTACAACAGTGGCACCATGCAATATTTGTCCTTTTACGACTGAGATATTTCACTCAGCATAATGTCCTCCAGGCTCACCCATTTTGAATAATATT
>NW_006399867.1:3189410-3195334 GCF_000299155.1 Elephantulus edwardii | reverse complement strand
TCGCTAAGACTTCCAATACAATATTAAATAAGAGAGGTGAGAGTGGTCATCCTTGCCTAGTTCTGTTCTTAAAGGGAATGCCTTTAACCTCTCTCCATTGAGAACGATGTTGACTCTTGGGTTTTCATAAATACTTTTGACTATGTTGAAGAAATTTGAGGGGCAGTATTTCTTAGAGAGGGACATGAAGCTTAGAAAGATAGCAGCCCCAGTAAAGGAGAGGAAGACCCTCAAACCAGGTGGATTGATATGTTGACTGCTCCAACAGGCTGTAATGTGTCAGGAAGTGTGAGGATGGCACAGGATATAGGATGAGGTTCAGATCTATTATTCATATGATTGCTACGGGTAGTACTCAACTCAGTGGCACCTAAGAATAACAACACTATGATGGTAGCAGTTAAGCACAAATGCAGGGATCTCTACATTTTGATTGCACATTAAATTTTCATATTTATCATTCTGTGATTTTTGTAAAAGCCAGTACAATACCTGGCTTATTGCAGATCCTCAATAAACATTTGTTGGACAGACTAATGAATGAATTAGGGTTTTTAGAGAGGGGAAGAGAAAGTGCTAGAATACTCATTAATAAAATATATGTAAGTACCTGGTACATATCTATCTATCTATCTTTCTATCTTTCTATCGTCTATCTATCTATCACTCTGATGGCCTAATGCCAAGAAGCTCTGCTGCAATTCTGAAGGCATGTGGTATGAGGCCACCAGCTGCTCTGTGGGAGAAGGATGGGCAATTTCCTCCTGTGTGATTAACTGCCTCTGAAAACCCACTGGAAGGTCAGCTATCAGTTGGTTCCAACTCTGTGGTACACAATATATCTCTATATCTTGTATGACAAAAAAATGTGATTGGCATTGAGGCTACAGCAGTGACTAAAACAGGCAAAAATTTCTGTTTCTAGTTGCTGAGAGGGAAGGTTGGCCTAAGATAAACATAAATATATTGATAAGCATTATGATATCAGTTTACATTAAGTACTAAACCATTACCATAGAGCCAAATTCAATGCATAGTGATCCATCGGGCAGAGTGGAACAGTCTGATGTCCTATAATCTTTAGGGAAGTAGATCTTTCTGTGTTTGTTTGTTTCTATGGAGTGGCTGGTGGATTCAAACAACTGACCTCATAGTAGCTGAGTGATTAACCATTGCACCACCAGAACAGTAAATATTGCAGATAAAAAAAGAGAGTGATCAGATGTCTGGTGTTGTTATAACAGAAATACCATAAAGGAATGGCTTTAACAAACACGTTTATTCTGTCACGGTTGTTGTTGTTAAGTCGACTGCTAAGTTGTGCTATTGAGTTCACTATGGCTCACAGCAGCCCTGTAAGTAACAGACTGAAATCTTCCCCTGTCCTGCACCGTCCTTGCTGTCTCTTCCAGGCTTGAGCCCATTGTTATAATCACTGTGCCGATCCATCTCAGTCAAGGTCTTCCTCTCTTTTGCTGACCCTCTATTTCTCACGAGATGATGTCTTTTTCCGGGGGCCTGCGCTTTCCAACAATATGCCAGAAATAAGTGAGGTGAAGGTTGACCATCCTAAGCCTCAAGGCGCACTCTCAACGTGCACTCCTCCAAGGCATAATTGCTTGGGGTTTGTGTTTTCTCTTTCCAGCCAGAGCATGTGAAGGGCATCTCCTGGGACAAAGTGGCACAAGCGCCAGAAGATCTGGGGCAAGAGAAAGTCCTACCACAAGAAGCAAAATACGAGCTGGGACGCCTGGCCAGGAACACTAAGACTGGCCCTCTCTGTGTACACGTGAGAGGAGGCAACAAGAAGTACCATGCGCTAACACCGGATGGCGTGTGGGGAAGTTCTCCTGGGGCTCTGAGTGTGTAATTTACAAAACAAGGATTCTTGGTGTTGTCTGCAATGCCTCCAATAATGAGCTGGTCTGAACCAAGACCCTAGTGAAGAACTGCATCATCCACAGCATTCTGTACCATCAGGGGTACGAGTCTCACCTATGCTCTGCCCCTGGGTTGCCAGAAGGGGCCAAGCTGACTCCTGAGGAGGAAGAGATTTTAAACAAAAAGTGATCAAAGAAAAATTCAGAAAAAAAAAACACACCCACACACAATGAAAGGGGAAAGAACACAAAACTCAGCAGTCTTCCAGAGGAGCGGTTCCAACAGGGCAAGCTTCTTGCATGTATCGCTTCCAGGCCAGGCCCGGGTGGCTGTACATACAGATGGCTGTGTGCAACGGGACAAGGAGCTGGAGTTCTGAGGAAAATCAAGACTCGGAAAGGCAAATAAATCTCCTTCCTCCCATTTTAGCATATATATTAAAGGTGTTTTTTTTTTCTTTTAAGAAAAAGACAAATTTGCTTGTTCTTTTGACAGAATTCAATATTCTTGACCAAACTCACAATTCAAAGTCATCAGTTCTTCATTAGTCTTCCTTATTGATTGTCTAACTTTCAAAGGCAAGCATGGCAACTAAAAATGCCTCGCTTAGGTCAGGTGCCCCTTAGTCTTTAAGTTGGCATCTTTCTTCTTTATTTCCTAGTTATTTCATTCCCAAGACAAGGTCTAGCACTGGGGGAAGGGTTTCTCCCAAGGAAAATCTTGCCCCAACATTTGTGAACCTCGTGTTTTTTTGTGATCTCAGTATTCTATGTTAAGAAAGTGCTCAGTGCAGGGACTTGGGTCCAAGGATCATTCTGCTCCTGATTCTTTTTTCTTGTTGGTGCTTCTTCTGTTTGATTTTCTTTCCTTTTATATCTTGTAAGACAGAAAATGTCTCAAGGCACACCCAAGGCAAACTCCCCTAACATGCATCACAGTTTTTGCATTCCACCCTTAATCCTTTTCTAACTGGCTTATAAGATCACAGGAGATCTTTGCATAAGTATCCAAAAACACCATGTTTTTGGAGGGGCATGATCAATCCATGGCAGTTTGTATTTTAGATTGTGTGACCAAGGAAGGTTTCTTTGAGGAAGTAACTTTTTAAAAAATATTATTTTCCTTTATATTGGCTTGCATCCAGAATTTATATACATTGTGCCTCATCCATGTTCATTGTGTTACATTCCTTCATTCATGTTGTGCTTCATATGATTATTCCCGTACATTTTATTTTATAAAATTAATCACCATTGGAAGGGATGGGAGCAGAAGGGTGAGACTGGGCAGTGGGGAAATCACAGGGTGGCAAAATCTGATGGATAGAGGGACGGGGTAAAGGAAATGGGAATGAGCCAGTGGGGATCTGAAAAGATGGGGTAATTGTGGGCATAGTTCAATGGTGATTAATTTTATAAAATACCATGTATGGGAACGACTGTATAAAAACACAATGTAAATAAAGGAATGTATGAAACACAATGCATATCTTGTACATAAACCAACATAAAATAAAAATTAAAAAAAATTAATCATCATTGATCTATACCTACTAGTACCCCATCTTTTTATCCCCTCCCAGATCTTTCCTAATTTCTTCACTTCTTCCCTCACCCACCAAACTCTGTGAGTCCATGATCTCCCCCTTCCTCCCACAGCACCCCCCCACTCCTTTGCCTTTTGGCCTGTTGTACACATCCTGCAAGTTATTCTTCTATTTTTACAATAATAGTCTTAGTGTAGTATTTGTCCTTATGAGACAGAGTTAGTTCATTCAGCATAATGCTCTCCAGTCTTTGCCATGTTATTTAGTATTTTTCCCAAATCATTGCTCCTGAGTGCTGCAATCAGCTGTTCTATGTCAGGATGTGTGAGGATGGCACAGGATAGGACAGGGTTCAGATCTGTTGTTCACAGGGTTGCTATGGGTTATACTTGACAGCACCTAATAACAACCACTGGAAGAAATCTACATGTTTAATGAAATCCCAATGCAAATACCACATTCATTTTTCAAAAAGAGAGAAAAGACAATAAACAATTATTTGGAAAGGAAAGAGAGCCTGAATAAGCATAGCACTTCTGAAAAACAAAAATAAAATGGGAGACACAGCACTCTCTGGTCTCAAAACCCACTTTACAGCCATAATAAGCAAAACAGCATGGTATTGGTATAATAACAGGCACACAGACCAATGAAACATAATCAAGAAACCAGAAATAAACCTATCTATCTATGGCCCACTGGTATTTGACAAAGAAACAAAACCAAACGTAGAAACAACAACCTCTTCAACAAATGGTGCTGGCAAATCTGGACTTCCACCTGGAGAAATCTGAAGCAGGATCCACACCTCACACAACACACAAAAATCAACTCAAGGCGGATAAAGCCCCAAACCATAAAGATCATAAGAGAAACTACAAGACAAAACTTAGAAGGCCTAGCCGATAGTATAAATAGGCTGGCAAATGCAGCCAGAAATGTACATCCAGGAGAGGATAACACTGATGAATGGGAACTTCCAAAGATTAAGTCCCTGTGTGCATCAAAAACTTTTTCCAACAGGGTGGAAAAAATCTACCAACTGGGGAAAGACATTTGTCAATGTCATCTCTGACAAGAGTCTCATAAAAAAGTTTACAGAATCCTACAAGGCCAGGAGACCTGCACAAGAAAAAGACTGATAACCCAGCTACAAAGTGGGCAAAAGACAATGAAAGAGCTTCCACAGAGGAAGACATTCGAATGGCCAACAGACACAAGAAGAAATGCTCAAAATCACTGGCAATCAGAGAGATGCAAATCAAAACCACAATGAAATACTATCCCAGTAACAGTGGCAAAATTTAACATGACAACAGCAATAAATGCTGGAGAGGATGTAGAGAGATAGGAACTCTCCCACACTATTGATAGGATTGTAAAATGGTATAGTCACTCTGGAAGGCAGTTTGACATTTCTTCAAAAAGTTGAATATAGAAATTCCATATAGCCCAGTTATTCCACTGCTATGAATACACCCTCAGAAAAATAGAACTGAGACACAAATGGAGATTTGTACACTGATGATCATAGCAGCATTATTCACAATAGCAAGAACATGAAAATGGCCCAAATGTCCACCAACAAACAAATGGATTGAGAGATTGTGGTATATTCACATGATAGAATACTATGCAACAATCCAGAGCAAAAAAAAAAAAAAAGAATAATGCTATATAACACGGGAGAGGCTACAGAGCACTATGCTGAGTGAACTGACTTAGTTACACAAGGAAAAATACTGCATAAGACTGTTATTGTAAAAATAGAAGAATAACTAGTAAGATGTGGATAAAAGCCCAAAGAGGAAGGAGAGGAGCAAGGGGGGAAATAATGGGGTCACAGAATTTGATGGATGGAGGGAGTGAAGGAATTAGAAAAAGTCAGAGGGGATCTGAAAAGGTAGTAATAGTGGGAATGTATCAACAGTGATTAGTATATATGGTCCTATCTATGATTGATCATGTTGTTAATGTGCCATCAAGTCACTGCAACTCATCGCAACCCTATGTACAACAGCCCTAAACCATGCTCTATCCTGTGCCAATCATATTGTCTCTGACATATTCACCCCATTACCCCACTGAGTCAATCCATCTCATTGAGGGTCTTCCTCTCTTGTGCTGTCCCTCCACCCTCCCAAGCATGACATCCCTCTCCAAGGACTTGTTCCTCCTTACAACATGTCCAAAGTATGTCAGATGAAGCTTCAGAATCCTTGCCTCCAAGGAGCAGCTTGGTTACAATCATAGGGTCGCATAATTTGATAAGTAGAGGGAAGGTTGGGTAAAGAAAAGGGGAACTATCTGGTGTGAAGAAAAAAAAATGTATAAAAAAATGGCTGACTCTGAGAAGAATGGGAATACCAGAACACTTGATCATGCTGATGAGAAACATATACTTGGACCAAGAGGCAGTTGTCAGAACAGAGCAAGGAATCATTGCATGGTTCAAAATTGGGAAGGGCGTGTGCCAGGGATGTGTCCTGTCTCCATA
>NW_006399867.1:3174419-3188540 GCF_000299155.1 Elephantulus edwardii | reverse complement strand
CACATAACAACAACAACAACAACATACAAACTTTGTAAGTAAACCAGTATAAAAGAAAAAAATTATAAAAATAATAGTGATTCATTTTATAAAACACACTGTTTGGTAATGACCCTATGAAGCACAATGTGAATGAAGGATGTGCGAAATACAATGGATATGAATGAAAAAAAAGCAAAAAGAGAGAACCAACTTGACTTTTCTGCTAAGAGATTTTCAGAAATGTGTTTACTTAGTTATGTTTCGCTTCCCCACACTTTCCCTTTGGCTGACCAAAGACAGAGCCAAGTTTTGTTTTGGGCTTACTTCCAGACTGGAAATTACACCCCTGGAAATAACACACACAGGCCTGTAACTCGCATGGCGCTCGTTGGAAAGCATAGGGAGCTGTGTGGTTTGCAAAACACTATCTAACAGGTTCATTATTTGTGGAGAGTCCGGTAGTTTGTTTTCTAACCTTTATCACAAACATCCTGCTGCCCTTTGACAGTGCTCCCGGTAATAGAACCTTTTTGTTTGTTATATTTTAAACTGCTTAGTGCACGGGCCTTGTCTATCTGGCCCCACAAATCACCGGTTATCACCACGGGCAATGGGCTGTGTCCAGTCAATTTCACAGACAAACACCTCTCTCCTGGCCACAGCGCCTAATGTGGGGAAGTCTGATTTACAAAGTCAATAAAAATGCATTCAGGGAATTACTGGACCCTGCTGGCTTAATATATGAGATTAAAATCTCCAAGTTTGGGACAGCAAGAAGTCATTTAACACACCTAAGGTGGCAAGCGGGTTATGGAAATGTCAACTGGTAGAGGTCAAGCACCACTGGAAAGGAGATTTATCGGAAAACAAAAAGCCTAATTGATTAATGGCCTCCAGTGCCCTTCCCAGCATGACCTGGGGAACAGATATCCTAGTTCATGATTGGGGACATAAGCAAGTGGGAAGTTTTTCATAGAGGAAAAATACCTAGAACAAAAGAATTAGGGTACTTTTAAAAAGGAAAAGAAAATATGACATTAAAGGTTTTCCTCATTACCAAATTGTCAGGTGCTCATTGTAGACATTTGTAGGATGGCTTGAGGGTACCAGGTGGTTAAGTGCTCATTCGCTGGCGAAAGGTCAATGTTTTACTTTATTGTTGTTCAGCAAAACTCCCAAATAGACTCACAGCTAACCCTTCTGTGGGTGTTTGGACTGTTCATTGCACAGGAAGAGGCTGTTCACTTTTCTCTGCGGGCAGCTGCTGGATTCGAACGGCCAGAGAAGTGCTACTTTTGAATGAGCATCACATCGCCCTATGCGCTACGCCACCACAGCTCACTTGTTCAGCAAGAACATGCATGTTGAATAAAATATTCAGGCAGATTTCCTGTCTGCCCTCCCCACCGTCCTCCACAGAGCTTTCCTGAGGTTTCTTTATCAATCTCCACAAATCAGCAACAGGCCTGAAGTACTTTTAAAAGTGCTCAGAAACTCACTGGTGTCAAGTCTGAAGAGATTTATCACTTACCCTCCAGCGGGTTTTCAGAGGCTGTAAATCACACAGGATCAGATTACTCATCTTTCTCCCCTTGGAATGGCTGTGGGATTTGAACCCCCTGAGAAGTGTCTCCTTTGAAAACACAATACTGAAGGAACTGACTCTGACTTTAAGAATATCATTAAGCATTGAACTTTCCTTATCCCACACAATAAAATAAGTTTTATATACATTCTTCCTCAAGGCCATGGTCTTCACAATTATGTGCTATGCATCAGAGAGCTGGAAAATAACTAAGGATAATAGCGAGAGAATTGATGCCTTTGAGTGCTGGAGACGAGTACCACATATACCATGGACTGCGAGGAGAACAAACAGGTTTGTCCTAGAGAGGGTGAAACCAGGCCGCTCTTTGGAGGCAAGGATTTTGAAGCTTCATCTAACACATTTTGGGCATGTTGCAAAAAGGGACCAGTTCTTGGCGAGGGATGTCATGCTTGGGAGGGTGGAGGAGGGTGCAGGAGAGGAAGACCCTCAATGAGATGGATTGACTCAGTAACTGGGGAAATAGGGATAGGTGTGTCAGAGACAACGAGGTTGGCTCAGGATAGAGCAGGGTTCACAGCTGTTGCACATAGAGTCGTGAGGAGGCACAAGTGACTTGATGGCACATAAACAACAACAACAACAACACTTTTCATATCTCTTTTCCTCCTGACATCTCACACCAATTTTGCCATGTAGCTTATATGGAAGTATTTTACCAAAACAAATTTTTTTTTCTCTCCAAGCATATGCATTTGAGTCAACTGTATATCCCACACCTGTGAACTGGGTTCCTCAAGAGAATATAAACGATGTCAGATGTGAAGGGCAGGTGTCTTTCACTCACTGCTGATGGCTGCAGTCTGAATGACATCCCGGAGAAATACTTGCATTTTCTGGTTTATCCAGCAAGTTGTCAGCTAGAGCATCACATCACTGTCCTTCAGAGCCATGCTGGGGGCGCCACCTGCCCGGCCACTGAGGCGGCTGGGAGAAATGGTGAGTGAGCTTGTTTCTAGAACAATAGAAATAAAAAGAAAAACAGCATGCCCCGGTTCCTAGTCTAGAACCCAAATACTAACAAAAGATCCAGTGTGCTCATTCATCTTGCCCTGCAGTCTCACCAGGTCACCTACTTTGCTGGGGCTCGCCTGCCTGCCTGCCTCAACTCCAGCTTCTGTTTCTGATCTGTGGTGATAGTAACTTGTCCTCTTCTCCAACACGCTGTCATAAGCTTAAATCTAGCAGCCCTTCGCTTGCTGATTCAAGTCTTAGCAGCTTCCTGAGACACAATAGTCATAGCTCCAACCACTGGATCGTTTTGTAAATACTTAGAGATCTGAAAGCTATACCTCTGATGGGGAGCTCTAGTGGTCAGGAGTTACTCAGCCAGCCTGAAGGCACTTGGTTGGAATCCACCAGCTTCTCCTCAGGAGAGAGCTGGGCACTCTCCTTCAGAGCAATGGTGGCCTAATGGCAAGAAGCTGTGCTGCAATCTTAAAGGTATTTGGTTCAAATCCACCAGGTGCTCAGTGAGAGAAGGCGGAGCAATTTCCTCCCATGGGATTAACTGCCCCTGAAAAGTCACTGACTATGGGTCAGTTCGGACTTGACAGTACACAACAACAATTAAACTTCTAGGAGGGTCAGCTCTGACTTGCAAGCGAAGAGTTTGAGATTTTGGGATTTTTTTTAGTTATTTTTCAGAATTGTTGACAAAAAGGTAATGGTAACTTAAAAAAGAAAGTTTCACATTTCACCCTGAGAATGATTATTTTCATGATTAGGGAAACAAAATATAGAGAGATTATTTTTTTAAAAAAAAACTTGTTCATGGAATACTCTAATATGACTTTTAAAAGTATAACATCAAATAAGTATATGTGAAATTAGTCCCTTAATTAATATGGTTATACACGTACACACAGCACACAGTGCCCTATCGTACCTGAACGACTTCCCTGTCCCTTCCCTAGTGCTGGGAGCAGTTCTTCACACACCCTGCAGAAAACCTTTGTGTCACACACACACACACACACACACACACACACACACACACACACACACACACACACACACACACACACACACACACACGGCTGTGCTCTCTGTGTTGCTCAGCAGCCTCTGCAAGTTACTAGATCTCAGGGAATGTTTTAAATCAACAGCATCCAGATCAACGTTATTCTTCAAAGTGCCAAAATAGTGCTTTATTTTGTGCTCATACCACACGGATGGGCAGATTTTTATGATGGAAAACTCTTTTGCAATGAGCATTGTTGTATAGTCATTTCTGAAAAACACATGTGAGGATGTTTGTTGGATGAGTTCCTGGAAGTAGAATTGCTGAGTCAATGGATAAGTGCATTTCATTTTACTTTCTTCTTGCCTCTTTTTTTAAAAAAATATAATTTTAAATATTTGGTTGTTGTTGAGAATATGTGCAGCAAAGGGTCCATCGCTTCAGCTCTTTCTACATGTACAATTCTGTGACACTGATTACAGTGTTCGAGTTGTGCAGTCATTCTCTTTCTGTTTTCCTGAGTCATTCCTCCCCATTAGAATAAATTCACAACCTTCCAAGGTTCCTATAGAAGCTTTCAAATTGACTTTTATCACTTTGATCTCATACGTTGTGCTGTTAGGTGCCATCAAGTTGACTTTGACTCATTCTGTCTAAACTGGAATCAATCTCACGTCTTTGATGTGCTTAGTCCACTGTTGCAAATCTCATACTGTTGTTGTTGTTGTTATGTGCTGTCGAGTCGTTTGCTCATACCGTTAGTCCTTAAAAAAGCACAAAGCTCATGGTAGTTTTTAAATAGTTAAACTTATTATTGTTTGGTTTTGAAAATAGATCAGGAAGATAACATTTATTCATGATCTAAAGATAATCTCAAGATAATAGTTTCTAGAAAGTCTAGAATCTGTGAAAATTTTAAATCCTGCTCTACATTTCCCCCCTTTTGGTCAAGATTCCTCTATGGATGGAACTTTGATTTAAAAAAAAAAGATTATTAATATTACTTGTGCACCATCATTCTTCTGGTCTCATGACAAAGGACGTCAATGTTCATGGAAGTAATTAACCACGCACTCCTATCTATTGCTCCAGATGAATAGACACCAGTTCTTGTGTCTCAAATGGCCACTTACATGCTTTTAAGACCCAATGCACTACCTACTGAACCAGGAATTAAGATGCACTTAGGCTATCATTTGGACTAACAGACATGACAATTGAAACTGAGATCTTAGAAATGAAAACACAGAGAAAGAGGAACAGCTGCAAGGAGACACTAGTGATTGGAATATGGAATGTGAAAAGCACGAATGTAGGAAAACTGGACATTGTTAAGAAAGAAATGGAGTACATAAGTATTGACATACTAGGTATTGGCGAAATGAGATGGCTTGGCGTGGGACATTTTGAATCAGATGATCGTATGATTTACTATGTCGGGGATGAAAAGGTGAGAAAAAATGGGGTTGGCTTCATAATTTAAAAAGTCATTTCTAGATCTGAAATACAATGTGGTGAGCGACAGGATAATATCCGTACGCACACAAGGAAGTCCTACTATCATTCAAATATATGCACCAACAGCTAGAGCCGAAGAGGAGGAAATAGAACATTTATACCAATTTTGCAGTCAAAAATTGATCAGGATAGGAAGACCCTCTATGAGATGGATTGATTCTGTGAGTGGAGTGGTGGGAATGAGTGTGTTTGAGATGGCAAGTTGGCACAGGATAGAATGGCCTTTAGGGCTCTTGTACGTAGGGTTGCTATGAGTAGCAAGTGACTCAATGGCACATAACAACAACAACAACAAAGATGAAAATCTCTCATCTTTCACCTGTGAAACTGTTGGAGTTGAAGTCCAACTGCCAGAGAGATGCAATCTTTGGTTAGGAATACAACTTACTACAGACTGTGCTACCAAAGCGCCCTCCTATGGCAGAAGATTTCCCTCGACCAATAGAAGGTTTCGTAGCTAGATTTCTGCTTCCACAGGCATTTGTTGTGGAGCCAAAAGGAATGAAATCTTGACCACTTCAATCTTCTTTCCATTTGTCTCGATACTTCCTGGTCTAGTTTTCTTCACGTTAAGACGTGCTCAACACTGAAGGCTCCACTGAGGAACATTTTAAATGTGACCATGGAGCTGCAGGGTAAATACAAACCAGTAACGTTTAAGCTGGTATTCAAGAACATGACCATATGTCGCACAAAAAGACTCTTACTAAGGATTATCATGCACTCTTTTCTGCCTTCTGGTACGTGGGGTGGTGTGTATTTCCTACCTATCAAGGTTGGGCTAGTAATTTGCTTTGGTTAATGGAAAATTAGGAGAGTACATGTGAGCAGAAGCCTTAAACTGGTTTGCATTATTTAACTTGACTCCGTTTGACTTGTTTTATGATGGCCTTGTTATAATCTACACAGTCAAATGCCTTTGCATAGTCAATAAAGCATAAACAGACATTCTTCTGGTATTCTTTACTGTCAGCCAATTATCTGTCTGACATGACAAAAGTATTTGACAGAGTGGATCATAGCAAGTTGTGGCTGACATTGAGAAGAATGGGAATTCCAGAGTGCTTAATTGTGTTCATGCAAATATACCTAGACCAAGAGGCTGTTGTGCGAACAGAGCACAAAGGAACACTACTTGGTTTAAAATTAAGAAAGGAATGTATCAGGGTTGTGTCCTCTCTTCATACTTATTCAATCTGTATACTAAGCATATTATTTGAGAAGCTGGACCCTATGAAGAAGAATGTGGTAGCAAAATTGGAAGGAGACTCATCAATAACTTGCATTATGCAGATGATACACTCCTGCTTGCCGAAAGTGAGAAGGACTTGAAACACTTGTTGCAAAAGATCAAAGAATACCATCTTCAATATGTATTGCATTTCAACATCACGAAAACAATAATTCTTACCACTGGACCAATAGGCAGTATCATGATAGAGAAAATATTGAAGTTGTCAACAATTTCATCTTGCTCAGATCCACAAGCAACAACATTGGTACCAGTAGGAAGGAAATTAGGAGATGTATTGTACTGAGAAAGTCTGCAATCAGAGACTTCTCCAAATTATTGTGGAGTAATGATGTAAGTTTGAGGACTAAGGTGCATCTGATTCAGGCCATGGTCTTTCTGGTCACTTACTATGCATCTGAGAGCTGGACAATGAATAATGATGACAGGAGAGGAATTGATGCCTTTTAGTTGTGATGTTGGAGAAGAGCACTGATCATCCCACAGACTACCAAAAGAACAAACAAAAATGTCTTGAAGAAGGTTCAGCCAGAATGTTACTTGGAGGCAAAGATTTGAATCTTTGTCTCATATACTTCAGGCATGTTTCTAGGAGGCACTATTCACTGAAGAGAGATATTATGCTTGGAAAGGTAGAGGGTCTGTGAAAGAGAGGAAGACCCTCAGCCAGGTGGGTTAACACAGTGACTACAGCAATGGACTGTGGTGTGTCAGGAAGTGTGAGGATGGCACAGGACAGGACAGGGTTTAGATCTGGTGTTCCTACTGTCACTATGAGTCATAGTTGACTCTATAGCACCTGAAAACAACAACAACAGCATCTGAAATTCACATTTAATTGTGTGTTCTAGAATTTTATTTGTGGAATTTTTGTTTGCAGCCATTACCACCCATACTGTGATGGAAATGCTCAAACTAATAGCCAGCAAGAGTCATGCATTCTTTAGATCTTACTGATCTGCTAGGGATAAGGTACTAGAAAAGGCTGGCCATCCAAGAAGGGGGTGGGGGTGTGTGTGTGTGCGCGCATGCGTGGCGGCAGAAAGAAAGGGGAATCTTGCCACCTTTGCCCTCTGGGTGCTGAGAAGCTAGCAGCTAAGTAGTGAAATGTGTGGCTCGTATCTGGGATGCACCTTCCGGAGGGAAATCAATGATTTAGTTAAAGGCTCACAGGCCCCGTTCTGCGGATTGAGCCATCTCAGCGGAGCTGCTCTGCAGAGCCTTTTTATAAACCAGCAACGATTTACACTCCAAATGAAGTCCTAATAAACTGCGCTGCAGTCCTGCCAGGAGGAGGCCGGGGTAGCGCTTCCTTTCAATAAAGCACATGTGCACCAGTCTCAGCAGGGCTGCATCTTTATGCAGGACAGCCCTTGGCTGCTCAGTCTGGACTCCAGGGCTGGGGGGCTTGGCACAGTCTAGCACAGCAAGGGTTTTCTCGCTCCAGATCATCATGGAGGGGGGTCTTAGTTTCACGGGGTGGGAGGAGCCTGATGTTTCAGCCAGTTTAACTCCACATTGGATCCTGAAATTCTAGTGTCCCCAGCAATGCGTTCATGATCCTCACCTGATCCTCACCGCTGCCCCAGGGTCTCATGCAACATGATTGTGAGGAACTCTGGTCTGGAGTCAGGGAAGTTCGATTCACTCTTGTACCCCTTCTCTGCTGTGTGACCTTGAATATGCTTACTTAACCTCTCTGTGTCTCATTCTATCAATTTTAAAGTAGGGATACTAATAGGATCTTTTAAAGGATGGA
Source organism: Elephantulus edwardii (assembly GCF_000299155.1). Lineage (NCBI taxonomy): Eukaryota > Metazoa > Chordata > Mammalia > Macroscelidea > Macroscelididae > Elephantulus > Elephantulus edwardii. The sequence goes on along the minus strand of NW_006399867.1, from coordinate 3,180,460 downwards.
CATTACAGAAAGGAGAAAATGAAAGACATTTCCCAGTTATAGAAGCAACTAACAGATTCTGTGTTGCTTCCTGCACTTGTCAAGTGTGTCTTAACGCATCCCTTTCCCCACTCCACCAGCATCCCCTTCCACTCCCGCCTACCCCATTCAACACAGCAAGGGCCCAATAACAACCTTTACTTTGATTTTATTTATGTTTTTATTATTTATGACCTTGTATTAAACATAGGAACTAGGAAGTTCTTTGAAAACCAAAGTCTCAGTTAAATGTTATGATGTATTATTATGTTAATATGATTGCAAGTATTAATAGGCTATATATAAAAAGGATCGTTATAACTTTGAGAAAAAGTTTCTTTGCAGTAAATTCTATTTTATGCCCTAACATTGATGTTCTTGAAGCTAAACAATAAATTTAATCTTGACAGCCCTCGACTATTTTCCTCAGTCCCAGATGTGCCCTAAATTCTGTTTCTTTCAGGTAAAACGAGACTAATTTCTTCAGCTATTGATTCTAAGACATCTTAGTCTCAACACTAGCCCAGTCCACCTGTAACTGCTCTAAATGAGCTGGAAGCCGCATATAACTCCATCCTCTGTCACACTTACCAGATAAAGGAGGCCTGGTGAAGGAAGAACATCATAGCTACCCCCAGGCCTAACCCCCAGGCCTGACTATTCTTTATCTGATAATTTGCATGTCCTGATAAGGTGACTAGATGCTAAGGCCCTGGGCTGGATCACACATTGACAGGACCCCAAATTCTGGAGCAACAACCTCTCTGGGTATCGCTGAAAACCCCTATAAAAGGAAACTGTCTTTGCCTGCCCACCACTCTGAACCTCTCTGTGAGCGGTCACCTGCTGTCCCTCTCAGGTCTGTTAATAAAGGCCTCTTTGCGATTTGGGACCAGCTTCTTTATTTTTCCTCTCTCACCCTCAATTCATTTTTATTTTATACTGGTTTACGTACAAAATTCATAAAGTTCACATATGTTGTTTTTCACACCGGCCCTTTCCCTTTCCTTTACCAATCCCTCCCTCCACCCATTATACTGTGTCACCCTATGTTTAAGTCCCTCCATCCCCTCCTTGGATCCTCGTTCAGGCTCTACAATTATGGTTCTATACAGTAGTTGTCCTTATGAGACTGAGTTATTTCTGTGAGCGTAATGATCTCCAGTCCTTCCCCTGTTAGGTAGTAATTTACTAAATCATTGCATCTGTATGCTGCATAGGTTTTTGTGTTCTTTTTACTACCTAACACAAAAGCCAAGTGCTGCTAAATTAGTGAGTTGAATAGCTCTATCATCTGGCTTTGGATTTATCAAAACATTCAGTTGTATATATTAAAACAAAATGAATCTAAAAGTCATCATCCTGGGAAATAGGAAGAATCAGAGAGAGAGAGGAAGATCCTTGATAAGATAGATTGAGACAGTGATCAGTTATGAGAATGGTACAGGATAGAGCAAAGTTCAGATCTGTTGTTTGTAGCATTACAGTTGATTTAATGAGTCACAGTTGATTTAATAGCACATGGAATTTGATGTATGAGACAGACTACATCTCAATGTCAATGGGACTATGCACTGGAACAATAGGCCACATTGTGACAGATAGAGGAAAGGTTATATTTGTCAACTATTTCATCCACAATTCACACTCAGGGTAACAGCAGTCAAGGAATCAAAAGATGAGTTGTACTGGGAAAATCTGCTGTCAAGGACTTCTCCAGAATACAGACAATCAAGGTGTCTTTAAATACCTTGAGATGAGATCTGCTATGAGCAATCAGTTTCGTCATGGATTTGATTTATATCCAATATAAAAGGACATCCTGGCTTTTTTTACTCACTCTGCATCTTATATCTTTTCCAGGTCATAGCATTATCAGTTACTTCATATGCATCTGAAAGTTGGACAAAGTATAAGGATGACCAAAGATGAATCGATACCCTTGAATTACACTGTTGGAGACAAGTTTTGAATTCACCAAGCACTGTTAAAAGAACAAGCAAATCTGTCACAGATGAAAACCAGGGTGCTCCTTAGAGAAGGGTGAAACTTCATCCCACATGTTTCAAGCATGTTACCAGGAAGAGCTAGTCCTTGGAAAAGGACATGGTACTGGGAAAGGTAAATGATCAGCAAAAGAAATGAAGCCCCTTAAAGACATGAACTGACATGGTGAATGTATGTACCAATGAGTTGCCCACACAGATTATGAGGATGGCGCAGGACAGGGCAAGTTTCTGATCTGACTCATAGATTAACCATGAGTTTTGGTTGACTTGGTAGCACTTAACAAAAACAATAACAACTTTAATTTTGAGACTTCAAGTCTTTTTTTGTCTTCTTTATTCATTGCCCAACTTTGAAATGTGTATGAAACAATTAAAAGTTCCACAGTTGAGTCAACTATACCTAGTTTTTAAACTGGCATTCTTGCTTTTTAAATGGAAACTTGTGGCATCCCAATTCCAACAAGACAATAAATGGCCCAGACCCTATAAGCATGCAAGTTTTGGTCTCCTTACCAGGCAAAGAACTGTAACTAGCTGAAGTGATTCTTGAGGGTAAAGGGGATTTAGAATAGGTAGTGGAAGAAGCTGGAAGTGGAAGATAACCAGTATCACCACATAACTAGCTGTAGAAACAACTGTAACTACCATGAATATTTATTTTTGTAAAAAAATCTTATATTTTTCTTTATTTCACCTACAAAATAAAAGATGTAAATGTAGCTAATGCATTGTCAGTTAGTAGTATCATGTTAGGTGCGAGTATAATAGTTTTTAACTAGAGATTATGCACTTTAAAGAAATAGATACAAGTGCCAAATTCATAGGACTGTGATGGAATAGTTAATATTGTGTGTCAACTTGTCTGGATCACAATTCCAATGCCTTGCCAGATACAATGTAGTCATCCTGCATGACGTCTGACCTCATGATGAGATCTGCTATGAGCAGCCAATCAGCTGAAAGATAGTTTCATCAGGGATTTGGCCTGCATTCAAAAAAGCCCTGACTTTTTTTTCTGCTCTGGCTCTTATATCTGACTCATCATGATCTGATCTCTTATTCTTCGGACAAGAGCTGGAGGCCTACTCTCTTTCCCTCTGATCTTGGATAGTCATCTTCTGTGGTCAAAGAGCCAGCAGCCTGCTGTCTTCCATGTCAGTCTTGGGGCTCATCATTCCTTACAGCTCTGTGACTCAGGAGAAGTCCTCAGAGGGACTTGAGATTTCCCAGTTTCTACAAGTTCTTGATGAATTTTCTTTCTTTTTAAAAAAATTGTGATTTTAACAAAAGTTTACAGAAATGTTGGGTTTTCCTTGTTGAATATTTTACTTCTTCCCTTCTACTTCCCCTCCTCCAGTCCCCTTTGTATTCAATGAATCTCTTGTTCCAGATTGTTGACATACATATAATACCTAATCATATATTTCTTTCAGACAATTATTCACCTCATCTGTTCCAATGCAGTGTTCATGAGTCTATCTCTCTCTGTTGCTGTTGTTAGGTGTTGTCAAGTCTACTACATCTCATAGCAGACCTATGAACAAAGGATCCAATTTGACCTTCTCTGACATACGTGAGCCTTCTGTTATAGTCACTGTGTCAATCCATTTCATTGAGGATTTTCTCCCCCTTTGCTGACCCTCCACCTTTCCAAGCATGATATCCCTTTCCAAGGACTATTTCCTCTTAACAACATGTACAAAGTATGTGAGATGAAGTTTCATTGTTCTTACCTCCAAGGAGCACCCTGACTGCACATCTTCTAGGACATATTTATTTGTAGTTTTGTCAATGACAACTCAAAGATATGAATTCTTCTTCTATCATCCTTATTAATTGTCCAACTTTCAGCTGCAGAGCAAGTAAATAAAAAAATCATAGTTTGGTTCAGGTGCATCTTGGTCTTCAAACTGACATCATTGCTTTTCAGCACTTTGGAGAGTCTCTGACAGCAAACTTTCCCCAATGCAATATGTCTTTTGATTTCCTGATTGCTGGTGCCAAGGGTGTTGACTGCAGATCCAAGCAAGAAAAAAAAATCATTGAGAGTTTATATCTCTTCATTTATCATGATATGGCTTATTGGCCAGGTGGTGAGGATGTTTGTTTTCTTGATGCTGAAATGTAACCTGTATTGACGGCTGGAGTCTTTGATCCTTTGCAGCAAGCGTATCAAGTCCTCTTCATTTTTAGTAAGCAATGTTGTGCCATCTGCATAACACAGTTTTTTGATGAGTCTTCCTCTGATCCTGATGCCATATTCTTCTTCATATACTCCAGCTTCTGAAATGATTTGTTCTTTATACAGATCCTGGGAAGAGGCAGGAGACTATAGGTTAAAGAACAAATATTGGTATTAGAATGTGGGTCTGAATTTGGCCCTAAGATTATTCAGCCTAATAGTTCTCAGCCCCAGGTACACATTAGAATCACTGTTGTCACCTTGCTTTCTGGATACTTTGTCCACATCAGAGACTTTATATTTGAAAAGGAGCTTTGATTCTTTGAGCAGGTGCTGTGGGGTAGGGCGATATGAAGAAGACAGCCACACATAGAAGTAGAATCTTTGATGTGGTGAAAAATTCACAAAATTATTCCCTACAGATTGGTAAGTAGGTACAAGAAAGCTGTTACTTAGTACATAGTTGGACACTAACTTACACAGCAGGAAAGAAGACTTTTGGCCTTTGAGAGGCAACATTTGGGAAACTACAATGTCTTTTAGAAAGTACAGGTTTTGAGAGCAGTAGTTTTTGCCTGAAGGAAACTATGGGAGTTTGGAAACACATTTTTCTGAAATAAACTAATTTCACATGACCAACCACGTCTTTTTGGGAGAGTCTGCAGGCTTTTTGGACCCAACTACTTGCAAGAAGAAAAAGCATATGAAGTCAAGGAAAAGTAACATATATCATGCCTGAGGCAGAAGAAATAAACAATGGTGAGAAACAGCCTCAGGTCTGTACCTTTTGGAGAGTGGAAGTTTGAAAGGCATCACAAGTCTAATACAGAGGAAATCATGATTATGATTAGGCAGGAGGTGGGAAAGCTTGGTGGATCCCAGTTAGGTAGGTGAAAGGTAGATCTGTTGAAAAGCACCTCATTAAGTTGTGGAGTTGGCACAAAATCTGAAATACTTCATAGACATTGTTTAGTCTGTGATATAAAGACTCATGTCTACTTAAAAAAATCCTTAACTTTCAAGAAGCAAGGTAAAGATGTGTGGGCAGACCTAGCCTCTTTTCCCAAGGCAAACACAAGCCCAAGGGTCTAATAATCTGTCTCATCAACAGAGGGTGAAGTTGTTGCTTTTGAAAGATCTTGTAGTTGTTATGTGCTGTAGCTCGCAGCTGACTCTCCAAGTAGATTTTCAGAGGCTGTAAATTGCATAAGAGGAATTTGGCAGTGTTCCTCCCACGGAGCCACGGTGGACTCAAACCATGTACTCTGACAGAATAGCTTTTTACCTCTTGGTCACCAGAACTCCTTTGATGACTCATATAATTTATCTAAACTTAATTATAACATGGAATGTAGGAAGCATGAAAGTTGGAAAGCTAGAAGTAGTGAAAAATGACATGGAATGTATGAACATCAACATTCTAGGCATTAGTGAGATGAGTCAGACTAGCTTTTCCCACTTTCAAGCAGACAATACTATGCTGTGGATGAAAACCAGAAGAATGGTGTTGTATTCATAGTTCAAAAAATAATTTCAAGTTCTATTCTGAAGTATAATGCAAAGAGTGAAAGGTTATTATCCATATGCATATATGGAAGACATGTTAATACAACTATTATTCAAATATATGCAATTGACTTTCATCTGCTCTTTTCTGTGGAATGCTTGTCTGTCAGATACTATTATATATATTTAAAGATTGAGACAGACTAGGAAGAAGGATTGGCCGTCCACTTCCAAAAAAAACAGGCCTTCGAAAACCCTATGGACAATAGAGCACACTTAGACTATTGCTTGGACTAGCAGACATGGCAATTGAGGCTGAGATCTTA
>NW_006399867.1:3160084-3171157 GCF_000299155.1 Elephantulus edwardii | reverse complement strand
CATAATGCCCTAAAATATAATACTTTTAAACTATTCTCTCCCTCGTAGACTTCAAAGCAGTAAACATAATTTATCCAGTTTTTCTCAGTCTTACCCCCACCCTGATGCCAGCCTCATTCTACAACAGTGGCACCATATAGCATTCAAGACAGACTTTTTAAAAAAAATTACTTGTAATAAGAGAGATGCAAATCAAATTCACAATAAGATACCGTTTCACTCAAGTAGCAGTGGTAAAGTTTAACAGGACAGAATGTAATAATTGTTGGAGAGGATATGGTGAGATAGGAACCCTTCTACATCGTTGGTGGGATCGTAAAATGGTACAACCACTCAGGAAGGCATTTTGGCACTTCCTCAAAAAGCTGAACATAGAAATTCCATATGGCCCTACTATTGCACTGCTTGAAATAGACCCTGAGAGAATGAGAACTGAGGCACAAACGGAGACTTGTACACCAATGTTCATAGCAGTGTTATTCATCACTGCAAGAACAAGGAAAGAGCTCAAATGTCCAACCACATTTGAAAGGATTGAGAAATTATGGTACAGTCACATGATGGAATATTACACCTACACAGAGCACAGGAGCAATTATTTTACAAATTACTATCTAACTTGGAAGTGTCTGGAAAGCATTATGCTGAGTGAGCTGACTCAGTCCCATAAAGACAAATACTATACAGGATCATTACTGTAGAATGAGTATAAAGGTCCAAGGTCAGGGGGAGGGGATGTGCAAGCAGAGGGCTGAGCATAGGGAAGAGTAATAATAGGATTGCACAATTTGATCTGGGTTGGTCAAGGAAATGGGAGCGATCCAGTGTGAAAAACAATGGATTCATACTTTGTAAATAAATCAGTATGAAATTGGAAAAAAAAGAAAAGAATGTGTCAAGGTTATATCTTCTCTCCATTTCTCTGCAATCTGTATGCTAAGCAAATTATCTGAGAAGCTAGACTGTATGAAGAAGAATGTGGCATCAGGATCAGAGGAAGATTCATCAAAAACCTCCATTATGTACATGACACAAACTTGCTGAAAGTGAAGAGGACTTGAAACACTTGGTTCAGAAGATCAAAGAATACAGCTTTCAATATGGATTGTACCTCAATGTAAAAAACCCGAAAATTCTTACCACTAGACCAACAGGCAACATCATGATACATGGAGAAAAGCTTGAAGTTGTCAACAATTTCATCTTACTTGGATCCACAATCAGCGTCAATTGTACCTGCAGTCAGGAGATGAGGAGATGTATTATTGCAATGGGCAAGTCTGCTGTCAGACCTCTCCATTACGGAGGAGCAATGATGTCAGTTTGAGGATAAGGTGTGCCTGATTCAGGCCATGCATCTATGCATCTGAGAGCTTGACATGAATAAAGATGACAGAAGAAGAATTGATGCCTTTGAGCTGTCATGTTGAAGAAAAGTACTGAATATCACATGGACCACCAAAATAACAAATACATCTTAGAGAAAGTGCAGCCAGAGTGCTCCTTGAAGGCCAAGAGAATAAATCTTTGTCTCACATACTTCAGGCATCAGTGACTGCTAAAGGGGCTGCTGTGTGTCAGGAAGTGTGAAAATGATACAGGATTGGATTGTGTTCAGATCTGTTGTTCATTATGGGTCATACTCCACTTGACAGCACCTAACAACAACAACAACAATATTGTACCACATTTTAATCTCTCGGAAAGATGCATGTTGGACATGAGGAGCGTTATAGTTACAGAAACAATTGAACTGGGAGTTGCTGGACATTTATTTAAAACAAATAAAACAATTATATATGACATAAAACAGATGAGCAATATGAGGACTTAGCAACCAAAAAAACCCCACATGCCAAATCCAGTCCAAACCAACTAACTGCTGACAAGCATGCTAATTAGATTAACCGCAACGGACAAAGTGGATGACTTTGGAATCATTCTAATTGACCTATTTTTTAATTCACTTAGTTCATTCATTTACTTTAGTAAAAGGAAAGCACCAGATAACAAGGTTGAAAACTATTCCCAGAAGCCCAGGGCCCAGGCTGAACTACTGAAGGGGAGTTTAGATTTTTTTATTTCTGTGATGGCCCCATAGCCTGAGTCCTTTTTTACAGGAACTGACTATACTCAGAGGTTGTGTGGGGAAGGGTTATACAGGCTAAATGTTTCGTATTGGGTTTCTTAGGCCATCAACTGCATGGAAAGAGATTGTCCATCTTGCCTCCTTGGTGCTACTGATGGACTTGAACCACCAAAAAGGTGAGATATTCTGGAATAGCAGCGTAGATCTCTACAAACTATATCACTAGTGTTCTCTTAGGAAACAGATGGAATATTCAAATTAGAAGGACTTATTTATTTAGAACTATTGGCAATACAGAGGCAACCTGGAGATGCTGTGCAGTAGTGAACTGCTAAACAAAATTCCAGCAGTTCTATTCCGCTAGCACTGTGGGAGAAACGAACGATAAATGTCCTGTAGTGAGTGATGTCTATTCTTGAAAATCTTCAAGGAAAGGTTGAAGCCAACTCCAAGGTAGATGGTGGTGATGAAGTGGTTAAGTGCTTGGTTGCTAACTGAAAGATCAATGGCTTGCTTGAACCTACCAGCCACTCCATAAGATAAAGACGTGACAGTCTGCTTCTGTAAAGATTACAGCCATGGAAATGTTATAGGGAGTTCTGTCCTGTTTTATAGAGCATTATGTGTAGACTCAGAGGATGGCCAGGAGTGTGGGTATTGATTATTAAGAAAGAAATTGAGAGCAGGCACATTGAAGAACTAAGGAGGGACCTGCCTGCAACTCCTCAGGAGAAAAAGCACTTGGAGAACCTGGCTGTGCCACTCCAGAGACCAAAATGAACAGCAGACTTTAAGAGAAGGGGCTGCAATCAGGTGAGAGGCTCACTCGCATAGCTGGCACACTGAGGTGCTAGGAAAAGAGCGGCCTGAAATTCTCACTGGAGAGAAACTGCTTCATTTGGGGAACCTGGCCATGAGGCCACTCTGCACACCAAGGAGGACAATAAACTTTAGGAGAGGGGGCTGAAATTTGGCAAGATTCCCAATGGGCTGCAGTGCAGACCCGAGAGGACCTGCGGGACTTTAGAAAAGGCAAACTTTCTTGCACCACAGGCCCAGAAAGGACTTCCAGTAAAGCAAGTTGCCCACCCCATAGACAGAACACTTTAAGCCTGAAATAAATCAATAGCGTCACAAAGTTAAAGAAATATCACTAACCTATACAGATACAACAGAAATAGCCTACAGATATAACAGAAATAGCCTAACACATAACGAGAAGAACTTTGCCAAGGAAGAAGTAGGCAGCCTTAAACACAGTAAAAAACCAAAACAAAACAAAACAAGCCGTCTTCTAAAAAAAGCAGAACATATTACCCAATGAATACTACCCCAGAATTATATAAACAGCTATTCAAAAAGGGACAAATGATAGAAGAATGGAAACCATAAAGAAAACAAAAATTCCAGAGTCAGGGAGGCAGAAAAATATTGACTCAAAGGAACATGAACAATTACAGAAGAAATTGCAAAAGATGGAAGAAAGAATTGCAACTATAGATAAAAAGGTAGAAGAAATTAAAATATCATCACAAGATGGAGAGGGTACAGTCAAAACATTACTGGAAATAATAGAAATGCATGAAAATGCAATCCAGAATATCAAGACTGAAATGCCAGAAGTTTCTAACATATTGGAGGGGCAAAAAAGCAGAACAGAAGAGGTGGAACAGAAAGTGAGCTGGAAGACAAGAATCTTAGTGGGAACATAGTAGAAGAAAAATTGGAAGAAATGGAAGAAAAATGAAGAAAACGTTAGAATCATGTGGGACATTATTTAAAGAAACAACATAGATATGATTGGAATTCCAGAACAGGAGGCAGGTAGGGAAAGCAATGAAAAATTGTGAACGATGTAGTAGAGGAAAACTTCCCTGGTATCAATGAAGAATGAGGAAATCCACATTCAAGAAGCTCCATAGTTAAATTTTTTGAAATCAAAGATAAAGAAAGAATACTAAAAGCAGCATGAGATAAACAGTCACCTATGAAGGAGAAACAATTGGATGAAGTTCTCATTTCTCAATAGAAACCATGCGAGCAAGAAGACGATGGGACGGCATATACAGAAGGCTGAAAGAAAACAATTGCCAGCTGAGGATCCTGTACTCAGCAAAGTGAAGGAGAAATTAGGTCATTCACAGAAAAGTAGGAATTTGTAAAAACAAGACCAACTCTACAAGAAATTCTAAGGGAAGCCCTTCACACAAAGATATCAAAGCAAAATGGGTGGACCATAGTAACCAGAAACAACATGAAAAGAAACACAGCAAAATGGTAATGCTAAAACCTGGTCTGTCAATAATCACACTTGGAAAGAACCCAAATGCCCGTCAACAAATGAATGAAGCTGTGCTATATTCACACAATGGAATATTATGCAGCATTGAAAAACAAAGAGCTCATAAACTATTATACAGATGGGTGACAATGGAGGATATTATGCTGAGTGAAATATCTTAGTCACAAAAAGACAAATATTACATAATACCACTGTTATAAGACAGGACTGACATGGGGGTTGGGGGAAAAATAAAGAGGGGATAAATAATGTAAACGGCATTAAAACAGACAAGGAATAAAATTGTATAAAAAAAAAGAGAACTGTATAAAAGGAATATATGATTAGGTGTTATTGGCATGACAAGAGTCCTGAATAAAAGCTGCATAGTAAAGTGGTCTTGGGGGAGTGGGGCAGGTGCGCTGTATAACAATGAAAGAATTTTTTTCCAAAGAAAAAAACTGAACAGGGCGGGGGGTGGGTTGGCAGGGAGAAAAGTGCAACAATGAATTAATGGAATACAAAATCTCTGTAAATTTCATTAAAATTAATAATCATAATAAAAAAATAAAAAAGGATCCGTATTGAAGGTTACAGTCCTTGATCTTCTGCAGCAAGTGTTTCAGGTCCTCCTCAGTTTCAGCAAGCAGGGTTGTGTCATCTGCATAATGCAGATTATTTATTAGTCTTCCTCTAATCCTGATGTCATTTTTCTCCTGAGAGAGTTTACCGTCCAGATAATCTGTTCTGAGTATAGATTGAAAATGTATGGAGATAGGACACGTCCCTGACATACACCCTTCCCAATTTTGAGCCATGCATTGTTTCCTTGCTCTGTTCTGATGATTGCCTCCTGGTCTAAGTATAGGTTTCACATAAGTGTAATCAAGTGTTCTGGGATTCTCATTCTTCTCAGAGTCAGCCACAGTTTGTTGTGATCCACACAGTCAAATGCCTTTGCAGAGTCAATGAAACACAGATAGACATTCCTCTAGTACTCCATCTAACATTAGCTATAATATCCTTAGTCCCATGGCCTCTTCTAAGCCCAGCCTGCACTTCTACCAGATCTCCGCTGATGTGCTGTTCCAGTCGTTTTTTAATATTTTTCAGCAGAATCTTACTTGCATGTGATATTAATGATATTGTTCAATAATTTATGCACTCTGTCTTTGTAATGGGAACAAATATAGATCTCTTCCAGTGAGTTGGCCAGGAGGCTGTCCTCTAGATTTCTTGGCACAACTTGGTCAGCACAACCAGGCCAGCATCTGTTTGTTGAAATATGTCAATTGGTATGCCATCAATTCCTGGGGCCTTGTTTTTTGCCAATTCTTTCAGAGCAGCTTCAACTCCTTCCTTTATCACAACAGTGTCTGCCAATCCCTTTTGGTACAATGTTCTGTATACTCTTTCCATCTTTTAATTATTCCTGGAAACATCATGGTACTGGTACAATGACAAACAATTAGACCAAAGGAACAGAATCAAGAACCCAGAATTCAACCTGTCTACAATGAAACAAACCCAGTCAAATTGGGAAATGACAATTTCTTCAACAAATGGTACTGGCAAAACTGGGATTCTACCTTCAGAAAGATGAAACAAGATCCACATGTCACACCATATACAAAAATAATTTCAAAGTGAATCAGAGATCTAGGGGTAAAGCCCCAAACCCTGAAGTTCATAAAAGGCAAAATGGGGCCAAACTTAGAAGGCCTAGCCTGTGGTATAAATAGGCTAGCAAATACAGCCAGAAATACACAACCAGGAGAGTATAACATCAATGAATGAGACCTGCTAAAGATTATGGCCTCATGTGCATCAAAACCTTTTTTCCAATAATGTGAAAAGAAAACCTACTAACAGAGGAAAAACATTTGGCAATGACACCTCAGACAAGGGTCTCATAACAAAAGTTTACAAAATAATACAGGACCTCCCCAAGAAAAAGACTGATAACCCAATACCAAAATGAGCATAAGACGTGGAAAGACTTTTCACAGAGGAAGATATTCAAATGGCCAGCAGACACATGAAGAAATGTTCAAAATCACTGGCCATCAGAGAGATGCAAATCAAACCCACAATGAGATACCATCTCATCCCAGTAGCAGTGGCAACGTTTAGCAGGGCAGCAAGCAATATATGTTGGAGAAGATGTGGAAAGATTGAGTGATGATAAGGCTGCTGGTAAGATTGCAAAATGGTATAGCCTCTCTCTGCAAGGCAGTTTGGCATTTATTTAAAAAGCTGAAAATAGAAATTCCATATGACCTAGCTGTTTGACTGCTAGGAATATGATCCAAGAAAAAAAAAATAGAACTGAGACACTAAAGGAAATTTGTATACTGATTTTTATAACAATGTTATTCACAATAGTATGAAAACAGAAATAGCCCAAATGTCCATCAACAAAAGAATGGATTGAGAAATTATTGTATATCACATGACGGAATACTATGCCGCACTCAGGAGAATGATTTCAAAAAATACTATGAGAGGTTAGAGAACATCTGGGTGGACTAACTCAGTCTCATAAGAACAAATACTACATGAAACCATTATTAGAAAAATAGAAGGATAGTAAGATGTATATAAAAGTCCTTTGGGGAGGGGAATAAGGGAACTGAATATGGGGAAAGTAGGACATCACAGGGTTGCAGGGTTTGTTGGGTGGAGAGAAGGGGTGAAGGAATTAGGAATGATCTAGTGAGAATCTGAAAAGACTAGATAATAGTGGGCATAGATCAATGGTGATTAATTTTATAAAACACAATGTATGGTTGAGAACCCAGAAATAGACCCAGCTATCTATGGCCAGCTGATATTTGACAAGGAAATAAAACCTATCAAATGGGGAAATGACAATCCCCTTAACAAATGGCGCTGGAAAAACTGGACTGCTACCTGCCGAAAGCTAAAACAGGATCCACCTCTCACACTATACATAAAAATCAACTCGAGGTGTATCAGAGACCTGGGAGTAAAGCCCAAATCCATAAAGTTCATAAGAGATAAACTAGGATTAAACTTAGAAGGCCCAGTCTAAGGTATAAAGAGATTGTAAAATACAACTAGAAATGCACAATCTGAAGAGGATAAAATTGATGAAAGGGACCTTCTAGAGATTAAATCCCTGTGGGCTTCAAAACCTCTTTCTACTAGGGTAAAAGGAAAACCTACTGAGAACAAACATTTGGCAATACCGTCTTGGACAAGGGTCTCATAATGAAAGTTTACAGAATACTCCTGGACCTCCAGAAGAAAAAGACTGATAATTCAATGACAAAATGGGCAAGAAACATGGAAAGACTTTTCACGGAGGAGGACATTTGGGTGGCCAAAAGACACATGGAGGGGGAAAGAATGTTTTTCATGCAGTCACCAGCTTTTGCTATATCTTAACTAAAGAATACATTCAATTTAAATTTAACTCACTGCCAGGGATTTGGGGTCCACTCACAGCAAACTGTCTAGTGGGTTTTCAAAGGCTGTAAGTTGCATGGGAGGAGATTGCTCATCTTTCTCCTATGGAAAAGCTGATGGATTTGAACCATGTGTCTTTGAACTGGCAGAGCAACTCCTTAACCACTAGAGCAACAGAACTCCCTAAGGAAGGGATGGGTCTGGAGAAAAGCCCTCTACAGCATGTAACAACAAGAAACCCAACTTGCTGCAAAAGAGGCGGGTTAGTGATGGTGTGGTCAGGCCAGTAGGAAAGATTCATCTTCTGTTGTACGAACAGGGTATCAGGGAGCTCTGGTGCCTAGTGGCAAGGAGCTGAGTTATAATCCGGAAGACATGTAGTTCGAATCCAACAGAAGGTCCTCTGGAGAAGGAGGGGCAATCTCCTCCTGTGCCAGTTGGAACTGACTTGAGAGTACACAACAAGAAAAAAAGAAAGAAAAAGAAAAAAAGAAGAGGGCATCAGATATATGTGAAAAATTATGTTGGTACCCAGTGCTCTTCTTGGCAACTGACAGATGTGTATGAACAGCCAATGGATGTCCTGAGAAGAGAGCTAGGAATAGGGCTGCCTTATCCCATAGGAGCTTGCTAATAAGTTACCCACAGTATTAACCCCACAAGCACTTGGTAAATCAAATCCAAAGTCAGTTTAGTGAGAGTGAGGCTTTATTAAATGATTTTACAAAAGCAAGCACCCCGCCCCAGTCAGAGGACAGATTGGCACACTTGTCAAGAGTTTTTATTTCCTTAGTTCCTTTCCCAATTCCTCACTTATGAGGTTTGTACAATCTTTCCCAGATGTCGCCTAAGCCTTACCTCTTCCCTATTTCCCTCCCTTCCCACTTCTCCTCATATTCAGTTTGCATATTAATGCCAGGGGCTTTGTGTTTGCCATGCCAGCTAATAGTTTATATACCCTTCAGAGCAACTTGTGACTCATTACCCCTGTCTTTGTTCTCTTTACTCTGAAGGTGGACTAGTCTATCCCTTACAATATATACGAGGTCCTTAAGCTGTTCTTCATTGACAAAAATCTCAAGTGCTTGGCACACAGTAGGTGTTTAAGAACTACTTGCTGAATGAATGAGATGTTTGGGCAAAGTGTGCCAATTAGATGGTATTTTCAAGGCAGAACCGTCTTCTCAATGCTCAGAGTTCTCAGGCGTGCTGAGGGGTCCTGATCTTTTTAGGAACTGCTATTGGAGAAGCCTCAACACCAGAAGGGCCTGGGTAAGAAGCCAGATCCCAATATCTTGCTGGGATTTCCTGACTTAGAGAATGCTATCCAAATCTGCTTTCCCAGCTGCCTCCTCCTCACCAGCTAGAAATAACTTTGGGAACAAGTGCCTTGTGTCTCCTTGTATGTCTCACTTGACAAATCAACAAGCAGTTGGATTAGCGGATTAGGTACTAATGAATGACTAATGGCTTCTGTGAGATGCTACACAGAGGACGTGATACAAATGACAGGGAACATGCCGAACAGCACTTTTCTGAGGCAGATCCTGGGTCTGGGTCCCTGGAGAAGCCCTGAGAAGGCTAATTCTTCTTCCTTAAGCTTTGTGTGTAAATGGCTCGAGGATGGGTGTGGTGGTGCCTGATCTAATTTAACAAGGGCAGATAATGAACAACAGCCACAGATGATTCCTTTGAGTCAGAGGTCAGAGTGGCCCTCATGCTTTTATCCTTTTTCACCAACTCTGACACCTGTCCTCCCTTCCACAGCACATTGTACTTCTCTACTGGGTTCAGTGGCTCCTCGGAACTCACAGACCGTATTCACATTCACAATGTGACTTTTTAGGAAAGCAACAGGTAATTACGGATCTGGAATAGCTCAGGATACAATTCTTCATTCAATTGGAACAATCTCTTTGCAAATGTAACCACAGGCAAGCCTCTCTCTGACCATCAGCATTGTAGCCAGCCTCTATCTGCCTTCCTCAGGTGAGGGTTGAGACCTGTTTCAGCTCTGCAGGCTAAATACTCTATTCCACCACTAGGGGAGCTCTGGTGACTAAGTGGTAAGGGACTGTGTTGCCAACAAAAAGATACGCAGTTCGAATCCACCAGCTGCTCCATGGGAGAAAGATGGTCAGTCTTCTCCTGTGTAGATGCAGGGTCACCTATGAGTTGGTTCTGTCTTTTTTTTTTCTTTAAAAAGTACTTTTATTGATTTTTACATAATAATTCCTTTACATTATTTATGTTTCATTTATATACAGTGTGTTTGATGCAATCTTTCATTTACTTTATGTTTCATGTACAAAGTTTTTATACAATCTTTCATTTACATTGTTTCATATAATCATATACATTCTAGTTTATATTTTTTAATTGGTTTGTTTACAAAGTTTATATACACTGTATTTCATACTACTCTTTATTCACATTGTGTTTCGTACAATCATTCTCATGCATTGTATTTTATAAGATGAATCATCATTGGACCTTGCCCATCATTACCCTATCTTTTGCCCTGGATCCTTCCTATTTGCTCCCCCTCTCTCCACCCATCAAACTGTGTAGCCCTGTGGTTTCACCTCTACCTATCTTCACCCCTCTGCTCCCCCTACTCCTGCTTGAGTTCCTGTACATAAGGAGTTGGTTTTGACTTGATGGTACACACCAACTTCGCCAGTAGATCTTCCAGAAAGCACTCAGCTCTAATCCATGGGCTGGAAATCTTAGATCTCCAACAAATACTCCAATGTTCTCACTCAGCAAGCATCCTGCCTGAAGGCACTCTGCTCTTTCACTTTGTGAACCAGGAAGCTCACCTCTCTGTCTATTGTCCACCTCCTTGTTCTGCTGACCCTGGTGACACCATTCATCCGTTGCTGTTTCTCTCTGCCTACCTGGTGCTACAGTCCTGTGTATCCTGGATCAAGGAGGTTATTTGGCACAGGGATCTCAGCTTTAAAGAACATCCTGTGCTCTTGACTCTCCTCATAGTGGAGAGATCTTCCCTCTCTTGTTTCTGAGATGGCTCATTTTAAATCTAGCAGAAGGACAAAATTGATTGCCAAGCCTCACAAGAGCATTCTGTGCACCTTATTTGCATAGTTCCATCTCACATTTTTTCCATGAACTTCCAAAATAACACACAAATCGATCTTGGAGGAACTGCAGCCAAGGTAATCCTTGGAGGTAAGGATGGTTAAACTTTCTCTCATATTATTTGGGCATGTTATCAGGAAAGGCCAGTCCCTGGGAAAAGACATCATGC
>NW_006399867.1:3140522-3159504 GCF_000299155.1 Elephantulus edwardii | reverse complement strand
ATATTTCAGGAAGTGCCATAGAATCAAGCTAATGGTAATGAAGGAAGACGTTCAAGCTTACAGGAGGTGTTGGCAAAAAATAAGGCCCCAGGAATTGATAGACTACCAACTGAAATGTTTCAACTGACCGATGTAGCCCTGGAATTGTTTATAAGACTATGCCAGGAAATTTGGAGGACAGCTGCCTAGTCAACTGCCTGGAAGAGATCCGTTATCTGTTCTCATTCCCAAGAAAGGTGATCCAGCAGAACGTGAACATTACCTAACAACATAGTTAATATCCCATGCAAGTAAAATACTGCTGAAGATCATTCCAAAAGGGCTAGAGCAGTGCGTAGATAAGAGAACTGCCAGAAGTTCAAGCTGGCTTTAGAGAAAAGGCTGTGCCACCCGGGCTATCATTGCTGATGTAAGATGGATCCTGGTGAAAGCAAAGAACATCAGAAGAATATCTATTTATGCTTTGGTAACTATGCAAAGGAATTTGACTGTGTAGATTATAGCAAATTATGACTAACATTGAGAAGACAGGGAGTCCCAGAACACTTGATTTTGCTCACTATATCTAGACCAAGAGGCTGTTGTTTGAACAGAGAAAGGTAACACTACATTATTTAAAATTAAGAAAGTTGTGTGTCAGGGTTGTATTCTTTCCCTACTTATTCAGTTTGTATGCTGAGCAAGTTATTCTAGAAGTTGGACTCTATAAAAAAAGAATGTAGTATCAGAATCAGAGCAAGTCTCTACATAACTTACGTATTGCAGATGACACAACTTTGCTTGCTGAAAGTGAGAGGGACTTGAGGCACTTGCTGATTATAGAATACAGCCTTCAATATGGATTGAATTTGAATGTCAAGAAAACCAAAATCTTCACCACTGACTAGATAGGCAACATCATGACAAAAGATTGAAACTGTCAAAAACTTCATCTTAATTGGATCCACTATCAGCACCCTTGATAACAACAGTCAGGAGAAGAGGGGAAGTATTACACTGGAAAATCTGTAGTCAGGGACATCTCCAAATTATTGAAGAGCAATGATATCAGTTTGAAGACTAAGGTGTGCCTGATTCAGGCCATGGTCTTTTTAATCAATTACTATGTATCTGAGACCTGGATCATGAGAATGACAGAAGAATTGCTGCCTTTATATTGTAGTATTGGAGAAGATCACTGACTATCCCATGGACTGTCAAAAGAATAACCAGATATATTTTGGAGAAGGAGCAACCAGAGTGCTCCTTGGAGGCAAAGGTAATAAAGCTTTGTCTCATATACCTTGGGCATATTGCTAGGAGAGGCTGTGCCTTGGAGAAGGACATCATACTTTGAAAAGTAGAGGGAAGGTGAAAGAAAGGAAGATCTTCAACCACATGGACTGTTACAGTGACTGGGCTCAAGAGTGTCAGAGATTTTGAGGATGGCACAAGATAGGGTGGGATTCAGATCTGTTGGTCATAGGGTTACTAAGAGTCAAAAGCAATTTGATGGCACCTAGTAACAACAACAACAACAACAACAACATTTATTTATACTATCATTCACTTTTAGACAATTTTTCATATGTTATTATTATGTGCCGTTGAGTTGCCTACAATGCCTAGTGACCCCATTATGTGCAGCAGCTCTGAACCCTGCCCTGTCCTGAGCCAGTCTCACTAATTCTGACACACCAACCCCCATGGTCCCAGTTACTGTATTAATCCATCTCATCCGGGTCTTCCTCTCCTGTGCTGTCTGTCCACCCTTCCAAGAATGATGTCCTTCTCCAAGGACCAATCTCTTCTGGCCCCGTGCCCAAAGTATGTGAGACAGAGTTTCCAAATCCTAGTCTCCAAGGAGAAACGGCCTTCTCACTCTCTTTCCTCCCTCCATTTCCTTGTCTTCCTTCTCTCTCCCTCCTTCCCCCGCCCCTTCCCCCATTTTCCTCTTTTTTGCCTTTCTTTTCTGGTTCCCTTCACTCAGGCTAACTATGTAACTTTTGTTCCCTCTCTCTCCTGACAATAAAAAAACACACATATTCTTCTGGCAGCTTTATTCATTCAGCAAGACTGAAAATTGCCCCATCTTATCTGGCCCAGTCTGTCCTCAATTGCTCTGTACAAATTGTGAACAGGAAACTCTGCCATTGTCTATACAGAAGACAGAACGTAGGTTCACATGACTCAGATGTAACATGACAGAATAATATAAAAACATCACCACCACAATGTTTTGGAGGCAAAAGATAACTTTAAATTAGTCAAAACAAACAAACAAACAAGCTAAACAAAATGCAGGATTAAATGGAATAAAATGTGAACAAAACAAAACAACCAGAACAGTCTTTCAGAGAGAAAACAAATGCTATTGGAACTTCCTGAAAAGGAATGAAAGTTAAGTGTCTTCATTGGCTTGAGAAAGCCTTCTAGGAAACTAGCCAAGATGCAGGAAAACATAGATAAAGTTCTAGAAGAATGGAAAAAGAAACCAACCCCCAAACCAAAACAACCATATGAGACCAAGCAGATAAGATAAATAGAAAATTAAAAGATCAAGTCAATAAAATAAATGGAGTACAAAACCCAGAAAATTTGAAATTCAGAATATATAAAAATATATATATTGTTTGAGTGAAAGTTTATGAGTAATAATGGTTATTCATTCAATAACTGATAAACATTTTGTTTGTAATATTAGATATAATTAACTGCTTCTGAAAACCTGAGTTATGAGTTGATTCTGACTTGATAGTACACAATAAACAACAATTACACTACATAGTCAAGCCCTTACTTAACTATGTCAGTTTTGTTCTCTTTTCATCTGTTAACCTCCAAGATTGAGTCTATGCATAAACCTTTCCTTAGCTTTTTATATTAGTGGTATTGTGTTATACAATTGTCATTTTGTGACTGACTTATGTCACTCAGCATAATTTTCTCTAAATTTATCCATGTCATGCAGTATTTAATAAATTCTTGGTAGTTTTAAAATGATACTTCATAGTCCATTGTGTGTATGTACCATTGTCTATTCAGACATCCATTCATTTGATGATGGATGGGTGAGTTGTTTCCAACTCTTTGCTATTGTGAATAATGTTGCAATAAACATGAGTGTGAGTCTATCAGTTTGTGTTGGAGTTCTTGTTTCTGACAAGAGTTTCATCTCCAAAATTTGTAGAAAACTCCAACAATGCAACAAGAACAAAAATTCCAATCAACTAATTTACAAAATGGGCAGAGAACATGACAAGATACTCATCAAAGACATTCAGATGGCCAACAAACACTTGAAGAAAAGCTCAATATCTTTACTAAATTACAGTTGGTTTTAGGTGCTGTAGAGTTGGAAGTGACTCATACTTGACCTTCCAGCAGGTTTTTAGAGGCTTTAAATAACTCGGGAAGAGATTGGTCTTCTTCTGTGGAGTCAATGGTGTACTTGAACCACCTACCTTTGGGTTGGCAGTGCCATGACTTACCAGTAGGCTACAAGGTCCATAAATGAGCTATCAGAGAGATGAAAATAATTTTTTTAAAAAAAGATATAATCTCATCCCAATAACATCACCAAAATTCGGCAAAACAAATGCAAACAACAAAGGCTGAGGTGTGGCTATACTAGCAGTCTTATACAGTGCTAGTAGGAATTACAAATTAGTGCAACCACTAGGTCAAGCAATTTGGTGCTTCCTTAGAAAGTTGGAACTAGAAACTCTATTTGATTGAGTAATTCTACTGTTGTTGTTGCTGTTATGTGCCATTGAGTCACCTGCGACTCATAGTGACCCTATATACAACAGCTCTAAACCCTGCTCTATCCTGTGCCAATCTCACTGTCTCTGACACACCTACCTCTCCAATTCCTCAGTCACTGAATCAATCCATCTCATAGAGGGTCTTCCCCTCCTGCACTGTCCCTCCACCCTCCCAAGCATGATGTCCCTCTTCAAGGACTGATCCCGCCTTGCAACGTGTCCAAAGTATGTCAGATGAAGATTCAGAATTGTTGCCTCCAAGGAGCAGCCTGGTTTCACCCTCTCCAGGTCAAAGCTGTTCATTTTCTTAGCAGTTCCTGATATATCAACACTCTATTCCAACACCACAGCTCAAAGGCATCAATTCTCCTTCTATCCTCCTTGGTCATTGTCCAGCCCTCTGACACATAGCAAGTGATTGCGAAGACCATGGCCTGTATCAGGCACATCTTAGTCTCCAGACTGACATCGTTGCTCTTCAGTACTTTGGAGAGGTCTCTGACAGCAGATTTTCCCATTGCAAAACATCTTTTAATTTTCTGGCTACTGGTGCCAAGAGTGCTGACTGTGGAGCCAAGCAAACTAAAGCTGTGAACAATCTCAATCTCTTCAGCATCTATTGTGATGCCGCTAGCTTTATATTCCAAAGAAACAAGAGCTTTCACCCAAATATACACATTCATTATCATTGCTGCATTATTTAAGATAGCAAGGCGATGAAAACAACCAGATTGTCCATCTACAGATAAAGAAATGAGTTATGAAACTTTGGTATTTTCACACAATGAAGTTCTGTGAAACACTAAAAAACAGTAAAGAATCTACAAAACATTGCATAACATGGATGCGCCTACACAGCATTGTCTTAAGGGTAATAAGTCAGCTACAAAAGGACAATTATGGTACAAGACCACTGAAATAAAAAGTTAAGGAAAGGTTTGCACTTGGGTAGAATTAGTCTTGGTTGGCTATCAGGGATAAGAAAAGGGAGGAGATGGTAAAAACGAATAAATTCATAAGTTAGGAGAAAGAAAAGGCAGCACACAGTACGTTTGATCAGATATGCTAATTAACTATGTTGAACAATTGCAATTAGTATTGTAGAACAAAATGTGTTTGAATAATTGAATGAAAAGCCAATATGAGTGTATACTTTCATTAAAAAATAAAAATCAAGAAATAAAATAAATTTCTTCCATTTTTATTTTTAGAAATATGGCTATTTGAATAATTTAAATGATAATAACAAATAAAAAAACTTAATAAGTAATAAAGTTTGTTAACTATTTTCAGTGAAATAAGTATACTCTGCTATTTAAATTTATCTGTAGATTTTAATTTCTGATCTTTGACAAACAGATCAACTAAGTATTTTTTTTAATTTTATTATTTTTGTGTGAGTGTACCATCAAATCAGATCTGGCTGGTACAGGAGGAGATAGATTGTTCCTCCTTCTCCGGCAGAGCATCTGGTGGATTCAAACCATGCACCTCTGGGGTTGTAGTTGTAGCTCCTTGCCACTAGGCCACGAGAGCTCCCCTAACTAAGTATTGTTTTAAGAGACACACCTCCAACAAATGGAAAACCTGACAAGTTATTCCTCACCTCTATTAGCGCAAAAAGTCTTAAGAGTGAGGAAATTGTGAATCAAATACACCTTATTTATGTGAAGTTAGCGAAATTTCTTTTTTTAAATGCAAAAGTCAGTCCTATGACAATGCTACTAGTATGTCAGGGCATTATAAAGGCAAACAACGGAAGAGTTTAGAATGAAATGAACATATCATTTTAATTACCATTATTGTCTAGAAAAGGTTGATTTTTTTTTCTTCTGTTCAGTTATCCTGTACATTTTTTTACCACCTCTATTCACTGATGAGAAGTCTTTAAGACATATTTAGGCAATGATCAAGTATCAACCTGGCTCTCTAATACACTTTGGGAAATACGTACTCTAACAATGAATACAAGCCTGGAATCTCATACTTATATTCTAGATGTCTTTGAAAATGTTGCTAAAGTCTAGGTACAATAAGAAGATCGAAAAGAAAAGTTTAACACACACACAAAAGCAAGCTCTTGAGTGTGTGTTTCTATTGGTTATGTGGAATAATATATCGCAGCATTTTCATCGGACATGTCAAGTTTTCCAAGATTTAGATGCAAATTTAAAGACTTGTGTCGATCTCCACCTGCTGTTAACAGAGTAGTTCTATAATCGAAAAGAAGATGGAAATAATTTTGAAAACATAAGAAATCAACTACTGCCAAATGCTGATTACCAAGCAGTTCACTACTGCAGAAGCGCTAGAAAGAAATAAGTAAATGACAAAAGTACTCCAGGAGTATTGAGCTCCAGAGATTGATTTTGCATAACCACATACTATATCACCATTTAGACACTTGAATCTTGCATGAAAAGATGATTCAAAGTGTATTAAAGTTATTTCAAACAGATTTTCTTTCTTAAGATCGTGTGAATGTAAGATATGAATGAAGAGAGTAGTGCAACTTTATCCTTTCTACTTAAAAACAAACTGTTTATGGAGAAGTGTAACAAATTCATTCTTATGTGAGAACTAAGTTAACAGATTTACACAAGACAAATTTTACTCATGTTGGCATCTATGATTCTGGCATAGAAGATTTAATACAAAGCATATTTCCCAATGACGAAATTGCTTTAGACATATTCTTGACTTTAATGATCATAAATTGCACAACAGAATGCTTATTTTCTTCCCTAAAGAGACTCAAAATCCCTCAGTGTGCAGTGATTTAAGATAAATTCTATTCATTATCCTTGTCATATACAGAAGTAGGTATTGTTCAGCAGCTTAAAGGTGCCGAAGTCCTTGAAGGATTTGTAAGAGCAATGAATTGAAAGAAATACTTTAAATCGTAACATGTTAGAGATGAAAAGTCTGTCTAAAATTGAAATAGAGTGATTGATCCTTTCGTTTGTATTCTGATCATTAAATTTTATTCTATGACAAACAACAAATACAACCATCCTAGGAGATTCTTAAAACAATTAGTCCCAAACATATAAGAAGACGTCATGCTGGGAAAGGCAAATACCGGAGAAAGAGAGGAAGACTCTCAACAAGATAGATTGTCACGAGGCTGGCCGCGGAGGGCGTCCCATCAGGGGCCGCTCGTCAAGGGGTCGCTGGTGCATCTGGCCGCTGTGTGGACGTCCGAAGTCCTCCCCGCGCCGGTGCCGCTCTGGTTGTTCTGCTGTGATCCATCACATTCTCCTAAGGAGGCATCCGGACTTGTCTCCACACTTGCACACTGAAGAATGTAACACCTTGATTAACTTGCTAAAGGAATGCCACCAAAATCGCAGCGTCCTGAAATTTTTTGGTCACTGCAATGATCTTGATCGGTAGATAAGGAAATGTCTAAAGAATGAGTATGCGGAAAAGAGGACCAAGAGCAGGGAGTATGGCAATGCGTTGAGAAGGAGATGCTTGAGTCGTCCAGATGAGTCGGGAAGATGAATTCTGTTTCCATTGGATGGCCCTGGCTGAGAGAAGGCCCAAGACTCTTGATGGATGGTTGAGAGAATCTGTCTTCCTTGGTCTTCATGATCCTCTGACAGCCCAAGTCTCATCCACTTCTGTCTAGAAGAAATGGGGGACTTCAGAATTCTGAGCATTTGTTAGTGGGGCCTTTAGCAGTAGTTGTCTCTCCTGCCAGGACACCTGACCAAGATATGCTCTCTTCCCTTTGTCTAGAACGAACTGGCATCAAATAACTTGCTGCCCTCAATAAAATAACTTATGTAAAAAAAAAAAAGATAGATTGTCACAGGGACTATAGCATTTCTTGTTATGTTCTGTCGAGTCCACTAAGACACATAGCAACCCTATGGACAATAGCTGTGAACCTTGCCCTATCCTGAGCCCACCTGTCTCTGACACACCTGACACCATTGCCACAGTCACTGAATCCACCCATCTCATCCAGAACCTTCCTTTCTTGCACCCCTCTTGGCATGGTGTCCATCAAGTTTGGACCTTTCCAAACATGATATCCTTCTCCAAGGACTCTCCTGACAACACACCCAAAGTATGTGGGACTGAATTTCAAAATCCTTGCCTCCAAGGAGCAACCTGGTTTCATCCTCTTCAATGCATATAGGAGATCCTGAGGATGGTGCCAATAGGGTATATTTCCAATCTGTAGTTCACCAAGTTGCTAGGAGTTGTATCGACTCAATGATACATAGCTATAGAAACAATATATAAGAAGAGCCAATTAGTTTACCAAGGAATTTACACAAGATTGAGAAAGAGTTCCTCAATTGGACAACTAGCAAGCTACTTCCTCAAATTCTGTTTCTGCTCATCTTCATGGTGGCAGGTTTTTAAGTGAGCAAAGAAGAAGACATTTACTACATTGTCAAAATTACCCTCTGTGATGGTTAATATTGTGTGTAAACTTGGCCATGATTCCCTAATTTGACTTTTATGTAATAATATAACTCTGGTAGTTATATGATGACCTACCTTGTAGTCCAATGGGATCAGTCCTAATCTAAGAGGATACAGGATGCAGCCCATATCTGATGTCGGAGGAGCCTCCGCTGGGATCTGTTCTACACTGAATGCATGTTGTTGTTGTTGTTGTTGTTGAGTGCCATTGACTTGAAACCAACCCATAGCTGACCCTCTGGCAGCTTTGCAAAGCAATTAGTCTTTTAATGTCCTGGCTGCTGGTACCAGGAGTGTTGATTGTGGAGTCAAGCAAATGGAAGCTGTTAACAGTCTCATATCGTGATCCTAAAAGAGGAGTTTCTTTGGGAAAGTCTGCTGTCAGAGACCTCTCCAGAGTGCTAAGGAGTAACAATGTCAGTTACGAGACTAAGGTGTTCCTGATCTAAGCCATGATCTTTGCAATTACTTGCTATGCATCAGAAAGCTGGGTATTGACAGGATGACAGAAGAAGAATCCATGAGTTTGAGCTGTGGTCCTGGATAAGAGTATTGAGTATACGATAGAGCGCCAAGAAAACAAACAGGTCTGTGCTGGAGAGGGTGAAAACGGGTTGCTACTTGGAGGCAAGAATTTTGAAGCTCCACCTCACATACTTTGGGTATGTTGCTAGGAAGGACCAGTCCTTAGAGAAGGACATGATGCTTGGAAGAGAGAACAGTCAACATAGGAGAGGAAGGTCCTGAATGAGATGAATTGACACAGTGCAGTGGCAATGGGGGCAAGTGTGTAAGAGACAGTGAGATTGGCTCAAGATACACCAGGGCTCAGAACTATTGTTCATAAGGCCACTGCTGTGAGTCGTAATTGACTCTACAGCATCTAAAAACAGTAACAATAAAAACAACAATTGTATACAAAGGCAATTAGACAACATTCAGACCTGCTCCAGGCCTTTGATTAAGTGGGCAGTACACTTATTTTATTGCTCCCAAATAATACAGTAGTGAAAGCCCAGACAAATGAAACACCCAAGAGGGTCTGAGTGTCCATATTTCCAATTACACTGAACATGCATTCTCCACCCACATAAGTGCCAATTTGTATTATTGAGTTCCACTGAAATTGGCCCAAACCCCTAGGGTACTTCTTGCCTAGTTTCACTTGTTACCTTGGGATAATTGGTTTAAAACTGATTACTGGGTCACTAATTATGGAGCCTATTGACAGTACATTTCAGCTTAGGGAAGCAATTAAAAAGTTCACCCTAATTAATCAAGAGTAATTAACAAGTCTTAAATTTTGTCAAGAGATTAATTATCATGAAATCCAGAACAAATCAACGTGCATTCCAGGAGATTGGGCAAGGCCTCAGATGCTGGAGCTGGAGGTGATTTGAAACATCCCTGCATTCATTCATCAAATGTTCACTGAGCACCTACATGGTGCCAGGCGCCACACCTGGGCACTCCAGTTGCCTGGGCTTTGTAGCTTATTGTTAGCCAGGGAGCCTGGGGCATATGACCAGACACATTTTCCAATGGTTGTAGAGATAATTTCTTCAGGCATAACAATAACACTAGACAACTATCTTCAAGAACTAGGTATGGCACTATGACCTTACATGCACCACTTTATTAAGTCCTTAAATGAACCTATTTGATAGATGCTATTGGTTATTATGGGGCATCCAGGATGACACTCAAGCCACCACCTGGTGTCAGGGAATCCTCAGGCTTCCCTTAGACCTCTTGTCAAGCACCAACATCAAAGATCCAACTGAGCCACTGTCTGGGTGAAAGGATCCATCCTTTGCATACCACCATTAACTTCAGCTGGGGTCAGCAAAGGGTATCATTTGCCGTAATATTTATATGCCTGATTGTTTTTATGATTTGCTGTTAGAGACACAACAATCTCTCAGTTCATTATACTGGGGAATGATTTACTTGTTGCTGATTCCTTTATCTATCTTAGGTGTGAATATGCTGGTGAGTTTATTATTTGCTCCATCAGTATAGCATTTGTCTGTCAGCCTGCTGTAATAGTGTCACTTTTGAGATGCTGTAATGCTGGAAGCTGTGCCCACAGTATCTCAAGTACCAGAAGGGTCACCCATGGTGGACAAGTTTCAACGGAGCTCCTAGATTAAGACAGTCCATGTAGCAGGTCTTTGGGACCTGCCAGCTGTGGCAGTCTCCCTACCTAATTATGAAAGAGTATGTTCTTGTTAATTGGCAAAGCTATCACCATTTAATCAGTATCAGATTCTGACTTGCACAAATAACAGTTTTACCTGTTAAAAACACAAAAAACGTGGACAGACTTTTCTAAACTATTAAAGTCTTTATAAGGGGAAAAAAGACAGATAAGGAAGAAAGATTGCCATCCACTTCTGAAACAATGAATGTTCAAAAACCTTGATGAACATATCAGAGGTAGAGCTCAGATGAGTAGTCATCAAGAAACGAGGAGAAACACTGGTAAACGATCATTAATAATTGGAACTTGGATGTATGAAGTATGAGTGTAGGAAAATTGGAACTCGACACAAATGAAATGTTACACATGAAGATTGCCAGTCTAGGCATCAGTGAACTGGCATGGGCCACTTTGAATCAGACAATCATATAATCTACCACGGAAGGAATGAAAAACTGAAGAAAAATGGTATATCATTCGTAGGGTTTTTTTTTTAAAAAAAAGGTAAGAAATATCCTAAAGTACAGTGTTGTGTGTGATAGGGTACTGTCCATATAGATACAAGAAAGAACTGTTAATATGACAATTATTCAAATACATGCACCAAAAATTAAAGTCAAAGAGGAGAGTGAGGATTTCTATCAACTTCTGCAGTGAGAAATTGACCAAACACGTAATCAAGATGCATTAATAATTATCGTTGACTGGAACACAAAAGTTGGAAACAATGAGGAAGGAATGGTGCTTGAAAAGTTATGAATTTGGTGACAGAAATGAGTCTGGGGATAGAATGATTGAATTTTGTGCACTCAATGATTTATTCACAGCAAGTAACCTTTTAAAAAATACACAAGACAAGTTTACACATGGGCCTTACCTGATGGATTACACAGGAATCAGATTGACTGTATCTGCAGAAAGAACGGTTGAAGAAATTTAATATCAGCAGTCAAAACCAGAGCAGATTGTGGAACATATCATCAATGACTCATGTGCAAATTCAAATTGAAGCTGATGAGAATGAAAACTAGTTCACGAAACTAGTTAATTTCATTAAAACTAGACTTTTAAGTCTATCCCAGGTGAATTTAAAAATCATCTTAAGAACAGGTTTGAGGCATTGAGCATCAACAATTGAAGACCAGGGGAGCTGTCGAAGATATCATCCCTGAGGAGAGGCAAAGGTCATTACAAAACCACAGGAGAGAGAAAAAAGCCAAAATGGATGTTGGAAGAGACTATTAAAATTGCATTAGATCATCAAGAAGCTAAAACAAAAGGAAGAGATGCTGAAGTAAAAGATCTGAGCAGAAGATTTCAAAAGGCAGCTGAAGAAGACAAAGAAAAATGTTATACTGAAATGTTTAAAGAACTAATGTCAAGTAATAAAAAGGGAAGAACTTGCTTGGCATTTCTCAAGCTGAAAGAAGTGAAAAATAAATTCGAGCCTCAAGTTGGAACAGTGAGAGATACTGTGGGTAGTCTTGAATGATTCAGGAAGCATCAAGAAAAGATGGAAGGAATATACAGAGTTATTGTACCAAAAAGAATTAGCTGACACTGGAAAATGCCAGGAAATACCATATATATGAGCAGGGAGCTCTAGTGGCCTAGTGGTAAGAAGCTGTGCTGCCATCTTGAAGCCGAGTAGTTCAAATCCACCAGCTGCTCCACAGGAGAAAGAAATACATTCTCCTCTTGTGCAATTTCCTGTCTCTGAAAACCCACTAGAAGATTAGCTATGATACATAACAACAACACCATCACCATGTGAACAAAAGCCAACGATAATTAAGGAAGTAGTTGAAGTTGCACTGAAGACACTGGCAAAAAATAAGACCCCAGAATTGCTGGGATACCAAGTGACATGTTTCAATTAGCAGAAGCAGCCCTGGATGTGCTCACAAGTCTATGTCAGAAAATTAAGAAGACAGTTGCCTTGGCCAACTGGCTGAAAGATATTACCAAGAAAGATGACCCAACAGAAAGTGGAAATGATAAAACAATATCATTAATGTCACATACAAACAAAATAATGCTGAAGATGACAAAAAAATGGCTAGAACAGTACATCAATGGGAAGTGCCAGAAGTTTAACTGGCTTAGAAGAGGCCCTGGCACCAAATATATTGTGGATGTCAGGAGGATCCTGGCTGAAAGCAGATACTATCAGGAGAATGTCTATTTGTGTTTTATTCACCATACAAAGGGTTCTGACAATGGCTAACATTGAGAAGAATGAGAATCCCAGAACAATTATTTGTGCTCATGGGAAATCTATAGCTAGATAAGAAACTGTTGTCCAAATGAAGCAATAGAATACTATATGGTTTAAAATCAGAAAGGATGTGTATCAGGGATGTAGCCTTTCTCCATATTTATTCAATTTGTATGCTATGCAAATAATTCATGAAGCTGGACTCTATGAAGAGGAATGTGGCATCAGGATCAGAGGAAGATTCATCCTCAACTTGCATTATACAGATGCTACTTGAGAGAAATGAGGAAGACTTGATATGCTTGTTGCAGAAGATCAAGAACTACAGCTTTAGATATGGATTATATCTCAACATCAGAAAATAAAGGTCCTCACCACAAAGTTAATAGTCAACATCATGATAGGTGGAGAAGGGATTGAAATTGTCAATGATTTAATCTTGCTTGGACCAATAATCAACATCTTTGGTTCCAGGAGTCAGGAAATCAGAAGATGTATTGCATTGAGGTAGTCTGCTATCAGGTATCACTCCAAAATACTTAAGAGCAATGATGTCAGTCCAAAGACTAAGATGCACCTGATTCAGGGCATGGTCTTCTCAGTCACGTGCTATGAATCAGAGAGTTGGACAATGAATAAGGATGACTGAAGAAGAATGAATGCCTTTGAGTATGGTACTGGAGAAAAGTACTGAATATCCTATGGACTGCAAAAAGAAGAAAGATGTCTTAGAGAAAGTGCATCCAGAGTGCTCCTTGGAGGCAAAGATGATGAAGCTCTGTCTCTCATACTCTGGGCATGTTGCTAAGAGAGGCTATCCTTTGGAAAAGGACACCATGATTTGAAAGACGGAAGGTCAGCAAAAGAGAGGAAGATCTCCCAATGACATGGATTGACACAGAGACTGAAGCAATGGGCTCAGGTGTGTCAGAGATGATAATGATGATGGCACAGGATAGGGCAGGGTCCAGGTCTGTTTTTCACAGGGTTGTTATGAGTTATACTCAGCATCACCTAACAACAACACTGCTTACTTCTATTTAACAGGTGAGGAAGCCAAAGTCCAGTGCATTTAAGAAAATTTCCTAATACTCAAGTAGCAAGTGGTGGGATAGCATTTTGAATCCAGGAGAAACATGGCTGCACCTGGCTGCATTTGCTGATGCATCGATGTTTGGAGAGAGAATCATGTCAATTGAAGTCTCTCCCCAAGGATAGTTATTAGAAGGCAGTTGTTATGTGCCATGAAGTCACCTACAACCCATAGGGACAGCATTTCTAAAACCTGCCCTGTCCTGAGCCAGTCTCACTAATTCTGACACACCAATGCCCATTGCCCTACTCACTCTATCAATACATTTCATCTGAGGTCTTCCTCTCCTGCGCTGTCCCTCCACCGTTCTGAGCATGGTGTCCTTCGCCAAGCACCAGTCTCTTCTGGCCACGTGCCCAAAGTATGTGAGACAGAGCTTCAAAATCCTAGCCTCCAACAAGAAACTTAGCTTCAACCTCTACAATGTAGGGAAGTGTCAGGGCCATGGAGTTTGACTAAATGGGTTGAACATCAGTGCCACTGGCTCACTCTGTGAGCTTTGTCAGGGTTACCTCCATCTTCTGCAAGCCTCCTTTTGAGAGTAGAGCAGTACCAACTTGCCTATATACTATCGAATGGATTACATAAAGTGATTTAAGTAAAACAATTCAATTTTTTTTTCAGCACTAGACAGATGCTCTGCCCCAGAAGAACTGTTGCTTTTGAACTGTGGTGTTGATGAAGAGAATTAAATATCTCATGAACTGCCACAGAACAAACAAATTTGTCTTGAAAGGCGTGCAACCAGAATGCTCATTCGAGGCAATGATGGTGAAACTTAGTCTCACTTACTTTGGATATATGTTCAGGAGGAACTAATGCTTGGAGAGAGATATCACGCTGGGAAAGAAGGGGCAGTGACAGAGAGGAAGATCTTCAATAAGCTGGATTGGCACAATGACTACCACAATGATTTCAAGCAGCACAGAGCTCAGGAGTTTGGCATAGGAGAGGGAGGGCAAGATTCAGATTTGTAGTTACAGGATCTCTATCAGTTGTCAATTTGATGGCACCTAACAATTGTGTTAGCTGCTGATACCATTGTTAGTGACTTCTTACTGAGTCAGGAAATTACTGCCTTCGCACTTCTACCCACTTTATTCTGCTGTTTCAGAATCTTTTAAACTTACCTGGAGCTGAGGTGTAGTGAGTGTTAGTACCATCTCTTTGCTACAAACCAAAAAAGAGTGGCTTTGAAAAGCCAGAGATCATGAACTCAGAGACTGTGAGTTTGGCCCAACACAATGACTGCTTTGGCGCTTATCCAAGGATCAGCAAAGGTGGGGAACACTGGTGCCAGGACAGTATTGGTGTTAAGATGTAAACTATGAAAAGAACCCAGATGTCA
This sequence comes from Elephantulus edwardii, assembly GCF_000299155.1. NCBI lineage: Eukaryota > Metazoa > Chordata > Mammalia > Macroscelidea > Macroscelididae > Elephantulus > Elephantulus edwardii. The sequence goes on along the minus strand of NW_006399867.1, from coordinate 3,144,453 downwards.
CCCCTTCATGCACTCTAGCCATCAGTCTAAGACTTCAAGGAAAGGAATGCATTTCTCTTGACTCCTGGCCAATAACCACAGAAAGTATACGATGGCTTGGTGGTTAAAAATTATGGAAGTCTGACTCAGACAAACTGAGTTCAAATCCTTTCCCTGACACTTACTAGCTGCTGGCTTGGGGAAGTTGACTCAACTTCCATGATGTGATATCCTCATCTGTTAACCACAAATATGAAAAAGTGTCATGAGAATCCAATGGCACTGAGTAGTTCAATAGCTGGCATACAGTGAGCTGAGAGCCCCAAATGATCTCTATTGTTATATAACTGCTCCCAATATCGACTTGCTAAGATGATGAGAAGGTCAAGTTTGTTTCTGGAGTTTATTTCCCCAGGTATTCCCAGTGGCCCTCGAGGTCCCATCTCTGCTGTTCTCTGCCCATATCAGGGAATGGTCACACATTTGAACAGAGACAGATAAAGGTTGAGTTCTGATGATAGCATTGCTTTCTGAATCTAGCTGAGCCTGACCCAGCTTCTCCTACATTACCAGATTTGTGGACTAGAGTACTGAAGAACAACAATGTCAGTCTAGAGACTAAGGTGCTCCTGATCTTGGCCATGGTCTTCACAATTACTTGCTATGCATCACAAAGCTGAACAATGACTAGGGATGATAGAAGGAAAATTGATGCCTTTTAAGTTGTGGTGCTGGAGAAGAGTATTGAATATATCATGGACTGCTAGAAGAACAAGCGGGTTCATCCTAGAGAGGGTGAAACCAGGCTGCTTCTTGGAGGCAAGGATTCTGAAGCTCTGTCTGACATACTTTGGGCATGTTGCAAGGAGGGACCATCATGCCTGGGAGAGTTGAGGGACAGCGCAAGAGAAGATGACCCTGGATGAGATGGACCGACTCAGTGAGTGGTCTAATGGAGGTAGGTGTGTCAGAGACAATCAAGTTGTCTCAGGATAGAGCAGGTTTAAAAGCTTTTGTACACAGAGCTGCTATGAGTCACAAGCGACTCAATGACACATAACAATAACAACGATTCTAATGAAAGAATTTTGTCTTTTACTTTTCGAAAAGAAAAGTGACTGGGTTGGACAGGGAGAAAAGTACAACAATGAATGAATGGAAATCCAAAGTCTCTGTAAACATTCATTAAAATAAAATTTAAATAAAAACTAAATCAGTTGGATGTAGGTTTCTATCACATACAACCCTGAAATCTTTGTTAACATGGTATTTGTCCACTACTCTTGAGTCAACTTCAACTCATAGATGCTCCATAGAGTTTCTGAAGCTTTAAATCTTATGGGAGGGGACTGTCTACCTTTCTCCCAGGGAGTGGATTCAAACCACTGACTCCTCCACTTCACAGAGTAACATGTAACACACTAACTACATCATCAGGGCTCTGGTTTGGTAGTACTTTGTGAGTAGTTACTAAATGGATGCAAACCTTATCGGGACTTTGCTGAAAGGTCTTAAATCTAAATCCTCCTCGTTCCTTCGTTTCTATTTTCACATTGAGAAGTTAGTTCGCTGTGACACCCAGTGTGACATCTGCTGACTCGTCACAATTACTCTGCAGCTTCAGAGAGGAATATTGTTTATTCAGAGTCACAAAGCATAGGTGATAAGACATGTCTTCAAGATTTGTTTACATATTGATGTTAGCCTGTTTCAAAAGTAATGCACATTCAGTATAGAAGAGGCAGAAACCCACAAAGAATAAAACTTTAAAAACCTGCACCTAACCACCTATTAACAAATAACTCGGCATTTATCTTGCTAGTTGTTACCACTAGGTAAAATTAGGACTATACCTAATATTTGTAATCTCTTGGATTCAAGTACAGTTAAATCTTTCAATTTAACTTTTTGTATAAACTTCAACTGTTTACCAGCCTATCATGATGTTGCTTATTGGTCCAGTTGTGAAGATTTAAAAATTTTCTGAATAGTACTGTGTAATCCATACTGAAGGCTGTACTATACGACCTTTATTAGCAAGTTCTTGAAGTCCTCTTTGCTTTAAGCAAATGATTATGGTAGTTTACACATCCCCACCACGTTTCCATTCTTTTCCTATTGCTGTGAGATATGGAGAAGAGACTATCTCTCAGAATGGATTGAGGAGACTTAAACAGAAGAAAAGACACTCTCCCCACTTGCTTGGCTTGGACTTGGATGGATCATCGTCCAACCCAACTCTTGTCTGCAATGAAGCCAGATGGCCTTTCTAAAATCATGTCACTGCCCTGGGTAAAATCCTTTAACAGCTCCCTGCAGCTCCAAGGATAAAATCCAAAATTCTTGTCCTGGTGTTGGAAGTTGGGTTTTTCTGGGAAGTAAATTCTAAGTTGGATTTTGACCCAAAGAATGTTTGTTTAGTAAGGGATCGGCCCTTGTGAAAGGGAGTGGAGAGAAGAATGATTGCAAAAGGAGTAGCTGGGCTGGGAGGTGACTCGGCACTGAAGTTAGAAAGGAATGTGGTTGGTCATGCTGTTCTGAGCTGAGCCAACATGACCAAGACAGAAGATTCCCACTGGATAAGTCTTCCCATGGATGTTGGATAAGGCATCTCTTCGCAGCTAAGGGAAATTACTGAAGGATCTGACAGTAGAAGGCTGGCCGTTGACCTCATGGCCTATATTTGAGAGAACAAGGCCTTTCTTAAATGGATCTGAGTGGTGCGGCAGTGTCCACCTTGTTCTTCACAGCCTGGCCATTGCCTTCTACTGAAGGTTCCATGCTTGCTAATTGCTGTGGTGTCTGTTTTCAGGCATGATGCGTTTTCTTTGACTCTCTCACATTCACCATGCTCCCTTCTGCCCCAGGGCCTTTGTCTGCATTTCCCTCTCAGCCAGAATGTTTATCCTTGTTCTTATTAACCTCTCTTTCCAGATTCAATTTATCATTCAAGCCTCTGCTCAAGAGTTTACCTTTCTGAGGAATTTTCCTGATACTCCCTACCACCCTTATGTTAGGGTCTCTGTATATACTTTCAACGTTTAAGCACCAACCAGCCTTGAAGCCAGGAAGTGAGAGGACTCTCTCTGTGCTAGGGGTTTCAAGTGGGAAGATGTGGGCCTGAAAGTCATGATGAACAGGCTGGATGAGGTAGAGTCAGAAGCTTTGAATGTTGTCTGTTATGTACTGATGTAATGATTCCCTCAACATTTATCCCAGACTTTTTTTTGGTAAGCACTTCCCTTTCCCGTATGCTACAAAGACTCTTTTGGCTGGAGTTTTGAAGGAGAAGCAACTAGAATCATTAATGCCCGCCCCTCCCCCACTCATCCTCAGCCCTCTGCTACACCTCCCGCCCTTGGGTCCTCACCCTCATTCTATAGTAGCGGTCTTATACGACATTTGTCCTTATGGGACTGAGTTAGTTCATTTAGCATAATGTTTTCTAGTTCCTCCCAAGTTAGGTAGTGATTTTCAAAATCATTGCTCCTGCGTTCTGTGTAGTAGTCCATCATGTGAATTTACCATAATTTCTCAATCCATTCCATCGTGGTTGTACATTTGGGCTTGTTTTCATGTTCTTGTGATGGCGAGTAATGCCGCTATGAACATTGGTGTACAAGTCACTGTTTGTGCCTCAGTTCTCATTCTTTTGGGGTATATCCCAAGTAGTGGAATAGCTGGGTCATAGGGAATTTCTATGTTCAGCTTTTTGAGAAAACATCAAACTGCCTTCCAGAGTGGTTGTAGCATTGGGTTGCAAAATTTTTGTTAGGCGGAGGGAGGGAGTGGTGAAGGAAAGGGAAAGATCGGACGTGCTCACCAAATTGTGCCAAGAAATATGGAGAACAGCCACTTGGCCAACTGACTGGAAGAGATCGATATTTGTTCCTATCCCAAAGAAAGGTGACCCAACAGAATGTGGAAACTACAGAACAATCTCACTGATTTC
>NW_006399867.1:3129490-3139207 GCF_000299155.1 Elephantulus edwardii | reverse complement strand
GGAATCAGAAAGAGGGATCCCAAACAGGGGCTTGCAAAGCCTAGCGAATACCCAGGGCAACCTCTTCATTGAGCTCTTCCTCTCCGATTTCAGGCTGAATACATGCTGAGAGCAGCTTCAATGCATCAGCACGTGCTCAGTGTTGGATTCCCTAATAAGGTAAGCACAGGCTTCCTTCTGCTTCCTTCGTAATGTGTAATCTACCTGACTGTGCTGCGTAATTACTTGATCTACTTCACTAATCTCCATCAGTTCAAAGAGAAGGGAAGGATGAACACTGCTGAAGAGGCTGAAGCTCACAGACGTTATGTAATCTGCTTAAAATCACCCTTGGGTTGCCCAGTGCGGAGACACGGGGGCTCCACCTATGTTATCTGGCCTATGATGCTGCCCGCTGGAACCTTCCCAAGGGCTAGAGGCTCTGACCCAAGTCGCGCCCTTGCTCTTAGACACCTAGCTTCTTCTGTTGGTTCAGTTTCCCATCCCCCCCACCCCCCTTCCACCAGCCCAGGCTGCTCAAGTCCCAGCATGCCTCAGGCTGCAGCCAAGCATGAGTTACGACAACTTGCCTGAAAATTCTCCTGTAAAGGGAAAGGGGCCAATCAAATGTGAGTTATTCTTATTGTAAGCCCCTCAAAGCCAGGGACCTTGTATGATTTATCTTGGTATAACCCACAGCACTGGGAACAGGGCCTATCACACAGCATGCAATAAATGTTTATGGGATTGATTTGTTCGCAGAGAGATGGGAGACAAACACGTATACTCTGACACACATTGTCTCTACACAGTCTAACATACATATTATTCACACAGACTCCATATACAAACACACGCACCTCTACACGCACGTTCTCCATGCTTACTTGCCTACTGTTTCACACAGATATACCCTGTACACCCTGTACATATGTACATACATATGGGCACACACACACACATACGCACACACTAACTTGCACATTGTCCTCATACACTTCATACACAAAGCACACACATCTCTACAAACACATCCTCCACATGCACTTGTGAGTCCTTGTGAGACTGAGTTACTTCACTCAGAATAATACTCTCCAGTTCCTCCCAAGGTAGGTAATGATTTAAAGAAAAATCATTGTTCTACTTTTCTATACATACATACATACATCACACACACACACATTATTCAAACATAATCCACATACAAACATATGTACCTCTACGCATCCTCCACCTACACTTACTTGTTCTTCCCACAGATACACACACCACATACAAACACACATACACATTATCCAACTGTATTTCACCCACAAACACACAGATCTATACCTATACCTATACCTATACCTATACCTATACCTATACCTATACCTATACCTATACAGGGGAAGCTCTACTGGCCCAGTGAGGAAGGAGTTGCATTGCCAAGCTAAAGGTGGTGGTTGTTGTTGTGATGTGCCATAGAGTTGACTGCACCTCATAGTGACCCTATGTACAACAGCTTTGAACCCCGCACTGTCCTGAGCTGGTCTCACTGTCTCCAACACACTTACCCCCATTGCCCCAGCTACTGTATCCATCCAGCTCACCCAGGGTCGTCCTTTCCTGTGGTATCCCTCTACCCTTCCAAGCGTGATGTCTTTCTGCAAGGTCTGGTCCCCACTGGCCATGTGCCCAAAGTGTGTGAGATGGAGTTTCAAAATCCTTGTCTCCCTTTTCACCCCTTCCAGGACAGAACTGTTTGTTCTCTTGGCGGTCCATGGTATGTTCAAGACTCCTCTCCAGGACCACAACTCAAAGGCATCGATTCTTCTGTCATTCTTAGTCAATGTTGAGCTTTCTGATGCATAACAAGTAATTGGAAAGACCAGGCACACTCTAGTCTCTAGACTGACATTGTTGATGATTCTAATCCATCAGCTACTCTTTGGGAGAAAGATGGGAAATTTTCTCTCATGTGGTTTTGTTTTTTGTTGGGGTTTTTTTTTGTGGTTTGTTTTGGGGTTTTTTGGTGAGAAAAATTGTATTTAGAATTAGGCAGCTGGACTCAGTTTACATGATCCCAGTTTTGTTGGCAACATTCAAAGCATCATAGTCAGAAGCAAGTCAAACATAGGCCTTCTCTCTATCAGGCCTAACCAAAGTGTTGACCTTAGTCACATCAGTGTCATAGAGCTTCTTTACAGCTTGTTTGATTTGGTGCTTGTTGGCCTTGACATCCACAGTGAACACAAGTGTGTTGTTATCTTCTATCTTCTCCATGGCTGACTCAGTGGTCAGGGGAAATTTGATGATGGCATAGTGGTCAAGCTTGTTTCTCCTGGGGTCACTCTTCCGGGGGTATTTGGTCTGCCTTTGGAGTCTCAGCGTCTTAGGCTGCCAGAAAGTGGTTGACGTGTGGATCTTCTTTTTTATTTTTTGGCTGTGGATGCCCGTCAGGATGTCTTCTTGGCCTTTAATGCCTTTGCTTTGGCTTCAGTTTTGGGAGAGGCAGGGGCTTCCTTCTTGGCTTTTGGCACCATTTTCATAGAAAAAGCTCCTATGTGTTTTATAGTCTTTGAGAACTCACTGGAGGGTCAGCTACAAGTTGGTTCCAACTCAACAGCACATACCAACATATCTGTACTTCCTGGTTAGGGCTGTTCTTCCATAGAGACCGTCACCAAATTCTCTCTCTCTTTCTCTCTCTCTCTCTCTCACACACACACACACACACACACACACACATTCTTCTTTATCATCATCATCATCTAACATGCACACAATATCCACATTTTCTCCACACACATATACCTCGATGTATTAATCTTCCACAAAATTATCTAGCCACCTTCCACCCACACATACCCACCATATAGATTCATAGGATGTGCACACATCACTGTGCAGACATTCACCACACACACATCTACACACACACACACATCTACACACACACACACACACCCGCCCTCCACGTGTATCACTAACACACACACGTATGCTCAACAACACGGTGAGGACTTGTGTGTGACTTCGTGTTTACGATCTTTGTCTCTCTGTGACATATTTTGTGTATAACCTCATCATTCATTTTAATTACATTATTGTGGGCTCCATTTGGCCCTTGGCTATTTTGGAGACCAAATTAGAAAATTTTGAAACAGCCATCTTTCTTTCTCAGTAAATGTACCAGTGATGATTGTTGGAAGTTGGGACACGGGGTAGGAGTGGAAGGACTCACATTTTCAAGAGATTCCCTGTCGTTTGAGGTTTGGAAGAAAACTCCATGTGAATGTATTGTCTTTTCAAGAAATAAAAACAGAAACACTAAGAAAAGAAAAGAACACGGCCCCCTTGCTTCAACAGCAGCAATGATTGACATAAAAGGTTTAATAACTGGGTTAGTTAGAGATTAAAGTGGAGGCCTGCTACGGAAGACTTCACAGGGCTCCGGGGACACGTCCCTGCCCTCCCCACACAGCAGGGAAGGAGACAATTTCGCTGCAGGCTGTCTGAGGCCTGCACTCAGGCTGTTCTCCTGGGCTTGCTGGAAGGGAGGTTCCCCCGAGAGCCCTCGTCTCGCCTGAGCTCCACACACTTGTTTAGTCATTCTCTTTGCTGGGTCAGTGACAGATCTGCGAGGATTAGGCGAGGTAAGCTCTGAAATCTACTCAGTAAATGAAAATCTGTCCCTTCGTTCTCAGGCTCAAGAGGGAGAGATTAAATGTGAGTGGAGATCTGGGGGCAAGGGCCGGAGTTGGAGCTTGGAGGTCTGAGTTCTGCCACATCCTTTTCCTCCGATTTTAGAATCACCAGGATCTGGGCCCAAGACTGCTCTGTGGCAGCTGCTTGCAGGCTCTGTGTCAAACCCAGAAAGGCTTGTGGCCTCCCAGGTGGACTAGGTATTTAAAACCAGCTAATGAGAGAGTCGGGGCTTTCTTCTGAGTCCAAGATACTCCTGGAGGGATTAATTTTTATCAAATGACTTCTTAATGAGGGCTCGCTCACTTCCAAATTTGGAGATTTTGAAAGCTCCTGAAATTTAAAACTAATCAGCAAGCTGGTTGGCTTTAAATGTGGGGAGCTCATAAAATCAGAAGCTCAGAAGAGAAGAGAGCAAGTTAGTTACAGCCAGGAGCTAGTAGAGTGGAAAATATTAGCTTGAAATTCAGCAAATGCCCTTGCTTCATATCCCTGCAGAAGGCACAGAGGCGCCAGGCTGGGGTCTGAGCGGCAGCGTCTGGACTGGGGCTGGATCTGGGGGTGCAGATCTGGTTTTGTGGCTCAAAAAGAATTTTAAAATTGGGAAAAATTTCATGTGCAAAAGTATGTTTTCTCATGTGAAATACGAACAGGCCTGCATTCCTACACGACTCGTCAAGGGATCCTATGTCCTTCAGTTTGTCCCCGTTCCCACCTTTCCCTACCATCCCCTTCCACCTGTATTCACTTGTTTACTGGCCTGACCCTGGTAGGCGTTTAACGCTGAGGTTCCCACCCAGGTGCATACACAAGCTTAACAGGACACACTGGATTGACCATTTTGCCAATTTGGGTAGCATTTAAACAGGCAACTGAGGCCAAGACTGTGATCAGAATGTTTGGTCTGTGTCTCTGCATTGCACGTGCAAATGATCTGCGCCTCAAACATCCAGGCAGCCGTAAGACTGCTATTTAATGAGACGCCATGTACCCACTGGCATCAACTATGCTACGAACGCTGCACTTATATGGGCCACAGCCAGGCAGATGAGACGCTTACACAGTGTTGGTGAAGTGAAAGCCATTGATATTTCAAGAAAGCAACCATAGCAAAACATTCTCAAAAGGAGAACCTCTTACCCTTCCCCAAATTATCCATGCCCATTCTTGTGTCCTTAGATACTGCTCGTCGTGTGTGTGTGTGTGTGTGTGTGGTGTACCGTAGAGTCAGAACCAACCAATAGCTGATGCTCTGGCGGGTTTTCTGAGGCGGTTAATGCCGTGGAAGGAGATTGCCCATCCTTCTCCCGCAGAACGGCTGGTGGCCTTGAACCACCATTTGAACTGCATTTGGGATTGCAGTGCAGCTTCTTGCCACTAGGCCACCAGAGCTCTTCCATGCCCATTCTTATAGAGCTCTGGTGGCTTAGAGGTAAGGCATTACACTGCCAATCCAAAGGTACAGGGTTCAAATCCACCAGGTACTCTGTGCAATAAAGATAGGCAATCTCCGCTTGTGCAATGTGCTGCCTCTGTGCTGCAGGTTGATTCTGACTTGATTCACAACAACAACAACAATTCTTTATGTCAGTGGGCAGACACACAGAGGTTTGGGTCAGTTGCTGTGGTCACGTTACCGCTGCCTCCAGCTACCATCATTGCATTTGTGAGAGGTTGTATGACTTCAGGGGTTTCTCCACCACTGCTGCACTTTCTTGCACTTTCGGTGGTTCTTTTCGTTTTGGTGACAAACCTCCCACTCAGAGGCATCCAGCTCTAGTAGGAAAATCCCTGCATTAAGGTAACTCCTGCATGGGGCCCATTGTCCTACACAGTCAAGTGTTAGTTTTTTTAGCATTGCTAGTACGCTTTCTACCTGAAGACACTTGACTCATGCTCTGTGGGCTGGCAAACCCACTGCAGCTGCCTTGCTCCATGGGCCAGCAAGCCCACCACTACTGCTTCATGCCATCAATGTCAATCTTTCTTCTTGGTCTGAGTTCTCAGCACAGGGTCCCTGGATCCTTAGGGCATACTCTGCTCCAGATTCTTCCAATGATGTTGCCTTACCTGAAGATTTGTGGATTTGGCTCTTGTACGAGCAAATCCTACGTCATTTTCAAGCCTGATCCTCCCACCAGGACCATGAGTGGACTGATCCTTTGATCCCCTTGGTGAACAGCAAGTGACTTAATTTGCATAGCAATAAACCAATCCCTTAGAAGACTGTGGTCCAGCCAATCATTTTGGGACAGTTAGAAGACCATAACTAAAATGAGCACATAAAAGTTATTCACTGAACTGTACCACCACAGGACATGGCTTTGAGAATTACTTTATGTCAACACATAATGTTTTGATTTGGCTTCCTGGATGACTCAGGTTCAGTAGATTCTAAGTTGGCCCCAAATTATCTCTACCTCCTCTGTGCCCATGCCTTTATGTAATCCCCTGCAGGGTAAGGCCTGCAATTTACTTCTAATCACATGTCACCTCATAATTGTGTTACACACAACTAGAGTGTCTCTCTCAGTAGCAGTTTGTCTCTTGTGTTAACTTTGATGAGGAAAGCAGCCACGTTGGGGAAGCTTACATGACAAGGAATTGAAGATGGCTTCTGGCCAACATCCAGAGAGAAACTCAAGCCCTCATTCGAACAGCCCCAAGGACCCAATTCCTGTCAACAACCATGTGAACCTGGAAGTAAGTTCTTTGCTCGTCAATCCTCGAGATGAAACTCAGTCCTGGATAACAAAGAGACTGTAGCTTTGGGGGACTCTGAAGCCCGGTAAAGCCATGCTGGTCTTCTGATTGACAGAATTCTTGAAATAATAAATGTGAGTTATTTTAAGTTGCCAAGTTGATAATAGTTGTTTCTCAGCAATAGATAGCAAATGTGGGTTTAAAGTTTTAACGACTATGTGTCTTCTCCTTTTGACCTTGTCACCTTGTGTTTTAAGATTTTATATAGAAACAAAAGCAAATGTAAATATGATTACTGTTGTATATAGAATTATATCAGAACAAAAATGTGGAGCCAACCCAGCCCTGACCCTCCATTGGGTTTTCAGAGGCAGTAAATCCCACAGGAGTTGGCTGCCCATCTTTCTCTTTCAGAGCAGCTGGTGGATTTGAACCACATACCTTTGCGTTGGCAATACAATCCCTTACCACTAAGCCATCAGAACTCCTTAATGACCTCTGGGGTCATGTTGATTGAGTACGAAACATCTTGTTTGCAGAAGAACTAGTTGATAAATGAAGGGATGTGGACATGTGATAATAGGCATGCTTCTAGGCACCTAGACTGGAGAGTTTGGTGGTGGTTCACTTAGATACTGTCTAAGTGAAATGAAATGTTAACAGATTTAACACAATATGGAATAGGGGATGATCAGACATTGTGGGCATTGGTTTTTTTCTTTTTTTTTTAATTTTTGTTGTTTAAAAAATTTATTTATTCTTTATTTTTGTGTGTGTACCATCAAATCAGGTCTGACTGGTACAGGAGGAAATTGCCCCTCCTTCTAGCAGAGCATCTGGTGGATTCGAACCACGTACCTCTGAGATTGCAGTGCAGTTTCTTGCCACTAGGCCACCAGAGCTCCCACATTGTGGGCATTGTAGCCAATGTTAGAATGGGTGTGAATGACTGAATGAAAAAAAAAATAGGCTTTGTAAACATTCACTCAAACAGTAATTAAAAAATTTTAGAACAAAAAATGAAAATCTAAGTACTATCTCTATCATCTATCTCTATCAATCTATCTCTGTCTATCTTCTATCTACCATCTATCTATATCTCTGTATCTATGTCTATACTAAACCTCCTCTTGTTGAGTCAATTCTGACTCATCTTGACCTTTCATCAGATTTCCTATAATCTTAACAGGAGCAGACTGCCTCATGATCAGCAGTTTAGTAATTCTAAATAATACACGCTTGTTGTTGTTAGGTGCCACTGTGTTGACTACAACTCATAGCGACCCTATGCCCAATGAGTCTGGACCTTGTCGCATGCTGTGGCATCTTCATCATTCTTGAGAGCCTCACACATTTTGCTACAGTCACTGTGTTGATCCATCTTGCTGAAGGTCTTCTGGTCTTTAGCTAAACCTCTACTTTTCTAAGCATAATGTCCTTTTCCAAGGACTGGCACCTCCTTAAAACACGTCCAAAGTATGTGAGACGAAGTTTCACTATCTTTGTCTCTAAGAAGTATCTTGTTTGCACTTTCTCCAAGACATCTTTTTTAAAAAAATTGTATGTACACCGTCAAATCAGATCCGACTGACACAGAAGGTGACTGCCCCTCCTTTTCCAGCAGAACATCTGGTGGGTTTGAACCATGATTTTACAATGCAGCTTCTTGCCACTAGGCCTCCAGAGCTTCCTTCCAAGACATCTTTGGTTGGGGTGTGTGTGTGTTGTTTGGTTTTGTTTTGTTTGCAGTCCGTGAGATGTTCAGTACTTTTCTCCAACACCACACATTGGAAGCAGGAGTGGTATCCTCTTCCAAAACAGCTTGCCTCTGGAAACACTATGAACCTGGAGAAAGAATGAAAGTTATACAAGCATTCAGGTCTTTTGTTCATAGAATTGCTTTGAGTCACCTACAACTTGACAGCACTTAACGAAAACAACAGCATAGAGAGAGATCAGTTGGCCTAGTGGACAGAAAGTGATGCTACCAAGCCAAAGGTGGGTGACTTTAATCTGTGGCCCTCAGGCTTGTTTTTAATTATTTTTGGTCAAGCATTCTTCTAAGTGGTATAGCACTGGTCTGTCCATTTGCTGTACAGAGGTAATTCGTGGTTGCTGTGATACTAAACACTGTGACACTGATGTGTCAAATGCAATAAGGGTTACCAAAGTAGACAGTGTTTGGTGGAGCTCCCAATTAAAACAAGCTTGGAAGCAGGAGTGGCATCCACTTCCAAAACAGCTTGCCCCCAGAAACACTATGAACCTGGAGAAAGGATGAAAGTTATACAAGTGTTCAGGTCTTTCGTTCATAGGGTTGCTATGAGTTGCCTACGACTAGACAGAACTTAACAACAAGTGTAATAAAGAGATACATTCTTCTGAATTTAAACTTGATCCCCTAGTAGATTTACACTGACATATTTTTAACACCTAGCCTCCAGAAATATGCATCCAGTGCATGTCATTGCGTGTATGATTTCCTGGCCAAGTTATCAATGTTGAGGGTTCAATAGGGAATGGATGTGTCCTTACATGTTCAGAAAGAAAGAAAAAAAAATTGAAGCAGGCATTGATCCAGGGCTTACTGTGTACCAGCTACTGTGTTAGTCATTTATTGGGTCATTTAATTCTCCCTGTAATTCCATGATGAAAGTATTATTATATACGATTTTTAAATGAAGGAACCAAAGCTCAGAGAAATTAAATACTTTGCTTAAGATTATACAGGAAATGGTCCATTTAAGATCTTGATTCAGGCTTGTCTGACTTTGAAACCTGTTCTCTTTCCAACCCTCTGCACTGCCACTTCTTATGGAGAATGTAGGAAGGCAGGAAGGCCCTAGTGGCTGTGCCGCAATCCTGAAGGCACCCAATTCAAGGCCACTGGCTGCTCTGCGGGAGGATGGGCAATCTCCTCCTGTGAGATCACCTGCCTCTGAAAACCCTCTGGAGGGTCAGCTATGACTCGGTTCCAACTCTACAGTACATAACAACAGGCAGGCAGCTAGTGTCAGGAGCAGAACAAGCTGTGGGATAAAGTTTCTAGTGTCATAATGTATGCTGATTGGTTGTTACGAAGGAATAATTGATGTAAGCCTCATGAACCTTGGCTTAGAGACCTGTAGTCAGTTGCCTTGACCTCTAACTGCTCACCAGGACTTTGTTTCTATAGTTTTCTAACAGGCTACATTTTCTTGTCTATCAGTGTTTCATTAATTACGCAAAGGCGTTTGACTGTGTGGATCGTAACAAACTGTGGCTGACTCTGAGAAGAATGGGAATCCCAGAACATTTAATCGTGTTAATGCGAAACCTATACTTGGACCAAGAGGCAGTCATCAGAAC